>NC_041358.1:23222882-23572882 GCF_900634415.1 Cottoperca gobio
GAAAACTTGCTTCTTACCAACTTTAGGAGAGTTTAAATGAGAGTTCTGCCGTCTTGAAACGATTGAATTAGTCTGAGCCGACGTCGTTAAGATGATGTCAGCGTGCGGCTGCCACAACCAAAACTTTGTTTTAAGTGGCTTTGTGAAAAGCTACAATAATCATTAGATAAACCTCCACGAATCGACTAGAAATGTGAAGAAACAACCGTGTGATGCTGGGTTGCCATGGAAACAACACCAGCGATGAGGGAAAGTAACAGCAAATGAGGTGCAACGTGTGAGGAACAATTGATTCTGTCAGTTTAATACAGGAGAGACACTGAACATTGATATTGTTGGCTGGCTGAGCACTGGTTTCTGTAGGGGAGAGCAGTGCCGCCCAACTAGCACACGGGCTACCCTCGGCGTTGGCGCACCACTCCTAATTGCCACAGAGGGCTGCGTTCAAAGTTCAAATTATTTCAACTTTGACTTTTGTCTGTGACGTTTACCTGCGCTGAGCTTTGCCTCTGCAGGTGTCTGCACTATGGTCTGCACTATGGTCTGCACTATGGTCTGCACTATGGTCTGCACTATGGTCTGCACTATGGTCTTCATCGTACCTCGCAGTGAGCCAAGAGCACATTTCTTATCATGTGACGGCAGCTTCCATTTACAACTCGATACACAAGACAATCTGGTGTTTACAGCTGGACCGTAGTGGCAAAGGGAAGCTTTGACCATCATATTGTCGTAGCAACGATTGCATTTAGCATGAAGGGAGAATCAAGTAAGGAAAAAACTAAACATTTATCCAAAAAGGAATATATGAGTTGCACAGCTTCTGTAAGAGCCTTACGACGTCCTCTTGAGGTTTTACTGCTCCTTAACCCCCATGTCCTGCAGCCCTGAACTAGTTCAACAATAACCAAACAATGAAAAATGTGAATATAAACAACCATTATGTTATTTGCTACTCCTGTGACACCATCACTTTATTAAAACTCTCAGAAATAGCAGAACTCAGAAAGGATAAAGTACAAAGCATGAGCACAGCCTGACCCCTACTGGTCAGTCTGTGTATTACCACGAACATAGTGTCACATAGCCAGGCCTATCTCTCCTGAGCACTGTGTGTGTGTGTGTGTGTGTGTGTGTGTGTGTGTGTGTGTGTGTGTGTGTGTGTGTGTGTGTGTGTGTGTGTGTGTGTGTGTGTGTGTGTGTTTACATACCTTGTGATAACGTTTGGGGAGCAGTTGGGATTGCGGCCCATACACTCCAGAGCAGCAGAGTAGGATGCCAGATTTGCCTTCAGACCAGCCTCTTCTAAGAGAATAAATATGCGGCCGATCTGATTTAATGTTCCCTACAAACGGAGAGAGAGAGAATTAAACTTAACACTTTATTATAATGTTTCCTCAAGAAATGTTCAAGGAAACATGTGGCAAGATTATTGACCGAATATGGGACTTAATTTAAGCGATGTTATAAAGCGCGATAGAAAGACCGTCAACTACCAGAGAACCAGAGGATCACACATTATCGTCACAAGTAACAAATTAGCATCCTGAGGAACAAGGCATGTCATGCAGAACATTTTGTATTTGGCTCGTCATCTTAAACCTGTGAAGCCATTCAGCTCAATATATATATATATATATATATATATATATATATATATATATATATATATATATATATATATATATATATATATATATATATATTTTTTTTTTTTTTTTTTTTTTTTTTTTTGTATGACCCAACTCACTCCTTTCTAAGTGTCTTAGTTGTTGAACTCACCTTCTTGGCCCACAACCTCATCATGACGTTGTAGAATTCAGTGTTCAGAAGTTTACGTCGACTTATAACTCTGTGCTGGCTGAGCAGGAATTTCTGTGCCCTCTCAAAGTCCCCAGCACACACACATGCCTCCAGGTAAGACTGGATGCTCAGCTGGGCGTCCACACACGCAGCACTCTCGTTGTCCGGCTGCAGGTGCTCTGGGTTATTTGAAGATGTCCTCTGGCTCACTGGTTTTCCGACCTTTTTCTGCAGCTCCTTCAGCTCCTTGGCGCCGTCCTTGGCATCAGTAACTGTCTTCTTTAGGGTCTGGTTTTTAGAGGCCTTCTGTTTCACTTTAGATACTTTATGTGATGTCCCCGCAGCACCACCAGCAGCAGCAGCAGCAGCAGCACCAGCAGCAGCAGCAGCAGCAGCAGCAGCACCAGCAGCAGCAGCAGTGGAGGAAACTGTTGAAGAAACTACAGCACGAGTCACATCAGACAATTCCATGTGCGTTCTGCTGTCAACCAAGGGCACAGTGTTTTTAACCTTGGATATAGTTTTACGTGATGTACCGGGGAACAAGCTGCTTTTGCTACTTTTAGATTTGGCTATAGGTTTCTCCTTCACATTCTTATTTAACTTCTGAGGGAGGTTCTGCTGTTTTTTGAGTATTTTGTTCTCCTCCCGATTTAGTTTTTCCATCCAGCGGCTCGGATTAGATTTAGAAGCTCCTTTATCGACAGTCTGTCCTGAATTAGGAAGGACGGTGTTCTCCTTGGGTGTGCTTTGAGGATCATTACCAGATAAAACCCCTCTTCCAGAAGAGGGGGCTTTAACAAATTGCACATTTGCATGCTGGACATCTAAAACAGTGTCCGATTGGAGTTGCTGGATCCTTGCGTCAAGCACTGAGAGAGAGAGAGGAACAGAAAAGGCATAAACAAAATGACTGACTCGGCTGTTTCAGAGCAATAGAGTGAAATAAAGACATAACTATAGGCTGTAATTGCTGATTAGGCCAAACAAGTACTCTAACATCTGACCAGCAGGAGCACTGGACAAAACAGTAAACAAAAGCAGTTTAGGATGGCAGCATACAGAGAAGGAAGCCAGTCAGAGAACTCTGGTATTGGGAGTCAAAGATGTGGCAGCATGACAGTAACATACCGTCTAACAACTGAGACTGTTTTAGTACACGTTTCTTTGCATCTTCTCTCTTTGGGAATACAAATGAAACATTTCTTCTTTGAAGCTGCCAGGGTGTCTCTGAAATAAACAAAAAGAGACATATACCATTAGAGATAATATTAATAATAATAATAATAATAATAATAATAATAATAATAATAATAATAATAATGATAATACATATGAATATGCATCTACTAACCTAACCAATAAGACAATATATGCAACAACTAAATCAACGATTACTTCTAACATTTCATTTATTTTTCATCCACATACACACGAGGAGGTTCAGACGGGGTTCAAGGACCAGGAGGAGCTGGGGATCGAACCACCTTCCTTTTGTCTGATCCGCTCGACCCCCTGAGCTTCAGCCTCCACACTGCTAAAGTGGGCTAAACTAACACTACTAAGTGTCATTATGCTTCCCATGGTGCAAAAATGAACATTGAGCAACCAGTCATGTCAACATTAATGTGACCATGATTCATGTTTTATAGTTGTACTGTGTAAATGTCTGATGAGTATGTGCTTAACACTGTTTTGTATCTGCTTTTTAAATGTCCTACTTTGCATGATGCTGCATTACACCTCTACTTCTATGTTCATATGTTGTTTTAAAAGGCCAATTTAACATCAGGCCGAGGAAAGAAAGTTAGAAATCAGCCTTTTGGCTAACACTGGCACATTTAGTGTGATGTTGATCAATGTGCATAATACCCTGAGAATAAATAAATACAATTAAAATATTAATTGTGTGTGATAGAGACTATGTAAAGGTATTGCATGCAAAAATGCATGGTCGGTCCTTGTTTACTAAAGACTAATACTAAGTAATTATAATAATAACTCTTCTTAAATTAGTTAATTGGTGGTGTATTAAGTTGTCCCATAGAATATTAGTGGCAGGTGTATCAACTGAAGTTAATGCAATGAGTAAACGTGACTACAAAGACCATAGACCATAGACATAAGCATCCTCAGGCTCAATAACAAATCCTTTTACCAAACTGTCACAAGTGCTGTGCTCGTCCAACATTACAATACCTATTCAGTAAATCCTAGATTAGATTAACACATAAACACATTGACATTTTTAACATAGTCCCCTTTGAAGAAACTGGGCAAACTTGTCACTCATAGTGTAACTGTGCGACAGACACCTTGGGCTCACCTGATATTCGTCTGACTGCAGCGTCTCTTATCGAAACACAGAGCTCACACCGGTCCTGAAGAGACACGCGAACAGCACACCTTTCAAATAAACTGCGACGATTCAGACATTTGGCAAAGGCACATACTCTGAGAAGTGACATGTTGACATGTAATAACCGCGTTACTTCTCAGCAGTAGGCCGCCATCTTAAATCAGACCAAGCTAGCCGCGAAGAACGATCATCGTAGTTTCAGGCGTGAGTAGAAGATCGCAGATAAATCCAGTTTTCCGTGTTTTTATGTGATAATATTAGTGCTAATTCATTATTTATGTTTTCCAGGAGTCCTGGACACCAATTAGGATTTGTTTGAAGGTGATTGTTGTGAGTCATGCTGTTTAAGGAATACTCCATAAACTCCATAACATGAAAACATCTCTTTTCCTGTCTTGTGGGTGACTGAAATTAAATGTTCATATCCTGTACATCAGAGTAGTTTGAAATGCATGGTGAATTATATTTGGCCTACAGGTGGCAGTCTTATCACAGTCAATCATAGTAGGCCTAGAGGTCAAACAGGAGACCAAGGTGAAAATGACTGTATGAAACAAGCAACATGTAACATGCAACTTTAACGTCATTGCTACTATATAAGTTTAGTTTAGATACAGATAAAGTTGTGACCATGCTCTTGTCAACTGGTTAAATCTTCTAGAAAATTGGTTGAAACTAGCAGTCCAGTACTAAAATGTACTTCCTGTACTAGGTTTTATTGTGTAGACATTCATATTGAATACACAGCATGCAAAGTTGTCAAAGAAATTGCATAAAACCTTCGACGTGAATGATAAAGTAAACGTTTCAAGCTTCTTTATTAGAAACTGCCACTTAAGAAGTGTGTATGTTGTCTCAGGATTGTGGCAATATATATAAAAAAGGAAAAGCACTGCATATGAAGTTGCACTTATTTCCATGGATGTAATCTGAAGCTGGTAGAATACACATGCAACCTGCACTCAAGCTGACTTCGCCGAAGTACATGTTACAGCCAATTTAAAATAATTGTCTTCTTCTTCCAGTCAACTTTTGAAGTTCGAACATCATAGAGCTTAAATCAAGTGTGACTCAGCTCTAAATTGAAAGTAAAACTGAATGTATCTCATTCACATCCTGTATACTTTCTGACCCCCAGCAGTGTCAGCCTCCCCTTGTCATGCATCTATAAAGCATTCTTAAACACTTTAGCGGCCCTTTGTGTCTCGGCAGGCTGGAGGTTAACACAAGCACTACTTGACAGTGAGAGAGAGAGAGAGAGAGAGAGAGAGAGAGAGAGAGAGAGAGAGAGAGAGAGAGAGAGAGAGAGAGAGAGAGAATTGGGGTGGGGGGGCAGAGAGGGAAATGAGGTCCAGGCAGTACATCTTTTCTCAGTGGAGGCAGTGGCTGAGAGCACAGCGGTGGGTGTCTGCTGCTGAGCTGTAGGTGAGGATCAGGAGGTGTTTGTTGCCACGGTTCACGAGCAGGGCCCCTTGACAGCCTCGTTTGATGTGGTTGGCCCCTGTCGGCGGCTGGCTCTTTGCGCTGGTGTGACAGTCATTGCCGGGTGAGTGACTGTCAATGCCTCGGCCGACAAAAGAGGAGAAGACAGGCATTCATGGGGCCTGATAATGGCCAGGCCAGGACAAGGCTGCCATTCTCATACACTTTGATCATGTGGATTCTTTTGCACACCTTTGTAGGGGCTCCCTATTTGTTTAACAGATGGTGAGAGGGCTGTTTTCGATGGAGATACTTCTATTTGAGATTCTTGTGTTGGTAAATGCTTTTGGCATGTGTTTGTGTGTGTGTGTGTGTGTGTGTGTGTGTGTGTGTGTGTGTGTGTGTGTGTGTGTGTGTGTGTGTGTGTGTGTGTGTGTGTGTGCGCACCACTTACATGGAATTAGTGACCTGTGGAAAAAAACTGCTTCTTAAGGAACTCTCCACGTGAGGCTCCACATATGTGACATCTGAGAAGTCATATTTAGAGCTGAATTCAAACACTTTATTCAACTTTTTTTTATCACACTTTTTGTGGTACATTAGCACTTTTAACAGTCTACCATTAACATCCAGAGCACTGACACAAACATTTATTATGAAGTATTACTCATAAGACACTTTATGTTCATTACTGTCCATTACAGAGAGATCACGATGATCCTTCAGGCTTCTGCACAGGCCTTTACTGGACTGCTGTGACTCATCCAGCTCTTTACTGCATTTAAAGATGGATTCAATTAGTGAGTCAGTTAAAATGGCTTCAGATGTGTCATGCTACTATTTACAAGTGCATCCTAATGGAATAATTTGAAAGAATAATGTTCACTCGAGACTTTAATGATGCTGGGTCAACTCTCCACATTCAGACAAAGCTACTGCACATATTAGGAGAGTGAAGAACTGCTGAGTTAGCGAAGATGTTAAAAGTGCTTTTCCCCGTCTTCACCGCTTCCAATCCTGTTCTGTTCGTGTCCTCTGTTCTGTTGCATCAGATTAGCAGTGCACAGATGTTAAATCACCCCTGAGAAGTCACATTTCTTTCCTCAGACACTATCAGTGGGTCGGATCTCTGCTCGCCATCCTGTGAAGAACTGGGAGGCTGGATCTGTCAGAACTCTTCGCAGCATCAGATAGACAACCCACTTATCATAATGCCGCTGACAATAGACAATGGTCACAAAGCAGGATATGCAAAGGGTACGTCCGTTGGGGTGGTCTGGTCAGTTCCTTTTAACCACGTCCGGATGTTTGTCAGCCAACCACAGCAGACAGCTCAAAGATATCAAGCACACCTGTGTTGGCTCTGACGCAACAACGCAGGCAGTGTCGGACGTGCTGAAAGGATAAATTGTATAACAGCTGAAATGATAAGAATTTACAGCCCGTGAATAATAGGTGTGAGATAATTTCCTTATGTGAGTGTTGTGCCTCCTTCCAGCTTAGCATTTAAAAGAAAAAGTAAATTATTGTCTGGGAACAGTTTCATTTAAATCACATACCTTCCTACCACTGGCAGAATGTCAGTACTCTTAAAGCACAAGGTCATGGGTGAGCTAAAAACACAACTCCAAGAGCAAGAGGGAGAAAGAAAGAGACAAGGACTTAGCAGGCAGGCAAAACAATTAATAATAGGGAGCTATTACTGAGGGATTGTCAGTGCTAGGAGGGAGGTCGGATTTCAGACTCTTTTGAAGACTTTGATGGTACAAAACAGGCCTCATTATAGAGATATTATCTCTATTCATACACTTACAGAGCCGCTTAGATTCCTGCTGGGAAAGATTAGATTCCTCCACTTGAGAACATCCTCCTTGGGTGCCTGGCTCACAGAGTGGCGTTCTCAGCTCAGGGCACACCCACACAGCACGGCTCAACTCAACTCAGTCTGATCTCCACAACTATTTGATGGATTAAGATGAAATGTTGTGCAGACACTCACGGTCCTCAGTGGAGGAAGCCTAAGGACTTTGTTGATTGGCTGGGCACTACGACGTAGACATTTGTGGTTTGGAGTGAAATGGCGCAACAACTGGCCTGTCATGACAGTTGGTTCAGACATAACTGATCCTTCAAACATTCCTCTAGCACCACCATCACGTCAAATTTCAAGCAAATGGACAAGCTAATGTTGGCATGCTAGCACTCGGATGTGTTAGCATTTACCTCAAAGCACCAGTGTCCCTAAAGCCCCTGATATAATCCCAAGCAGACACGTACACACGTGTCTGCTTGGTCACAACACAGATGTCCGCACAGAGCCTATGTGTGCACCTTCTGATGTCCAAATATACGCGGACCCTTTCTTACACGCGGGCATCATTTTTGGTCTAATATAGCCACGAGCATTATTCTTGTTTTTTTCCCAACACTTTTCTTACTTGTTTCTGATCTACGAAATGTAAAGGCCGTGGATTACACCCTGACTTGATTTTAAATGGGACATTTAGGAAATCCTCAGTGTAAATCATGAAGTTGAAATCATGTAAATGAAATTAGTTTTGAACATTAAAGATGCACCTTTTTGACATTTAACAAAGAAATACATTATGCTTGTGACTGCTCTGGCACTGAGCTCAGAGTGCCAAGATACCACAAAGCAATCTGTTGCCACATCTGACACTCACATGAGGATCGAGCTTTGTTGTTGACCTCAGGGGACACTTTTTTTTTTTTTACAAGTGAGACAGTACATAGAATGATTGTATGATTTTAATTACAGGGAGTTTCGGCAAAGGAAAGACAACTGTAACTTCCTGTGGCTTCTTCTACTCTTTTCTGTTTCACTTTCTTTGTCTTTATTTCTCTCTTTGTTTGTTTGTTTGTTTGTGTGTGTGTGAGTGTGTGTGTGTCTGTATGTGTGTGTGTGTGTGTGTGTGTGTATGTGTGTGTGTGTGTGTGTGTGTGTGTGTGGCAGAGACACCCATGCAACAGAGAGACTTTCCTCCATCAAATTAAAATAAGAGTGTTTGATATATTTGTATTCTACTATATTTGACAAAAAAGAACCACATACTGTACAGTAATCACACGATAATGATAGCATTTAAATTACATATATGGTATTTTAACACCAGGCAAAGCTCTTTATTGTACTGTAAAAGGTTTATTGTTTTCAAAGTAGTTTGAATACTTTGTGAGCACAAAAAGTAGCAGTGGCCTGACATGATTTTGAATATGAAACTATGACTAGAAGATAATGACCGTAAAGTAAAACAAGCATTTTATTTGTCTGACTTGGCTCTCGGCCTGACTCTAATGTGATCAAAAAAGTAGCACAAATTATACTCTAACTTTTATGACTGGATCAAATAAAGTTGGCAACTTATCAAAGTCACACTGGAAAACGGTTAGGGCTGTTGTAGATAAACTACAATTGACATATGGAGGGACATGTTGGGACTGTTAGCAAGAAGCACCATCTGACTAGCAAGTGTGTGAGCAGTAAAATAATCTGCCTCAATCACCTTGTGTTGTACAGGTTTGTTTTTATAGTGAGCTTATAATGTATTACTTCTTCAGAACATAAATGACTAATTACTAACAGATTAGTTTGCTTGTATATATCCAAAATGGCCATGATGATGCACTTCTCTCCATCATAAAGCAAAAGCAGCTGTTATCCAACTTTGTTAACAATTATATTATTTCCTATTACAGTGCTGAGAGAGAGAACAATAAATACTCCGCCTGAAAACACTCAGATGTCCTGGGAACCTTTGACATGTTTGTATATGTGTTGAAGATACAAGTTCAGACAACACTAACAAAACACACATTCACGTTCATCTCTGTGACTCTCTCTCTCTCTCTCTCTCTCTCTCTCTCTCTCTCTCTCTCTCTCTCTCTCTCTCTCTCTCTCTCTCTCTCTCTCTCTCTCTCTCTCTCGCTCTACATTGTTGTTCACTCTGACTCCCACCAGATTTGACCTCCAAAGACAGGGACAGGAGGAGAGAAGAGATGAGTTAAGAACCGGAAAGCGGATAAAGCCAGAGGAAGTTATAACAGACACAGCAGCGTGGTTTAATTGAGGGTGAAAAAACTGTGATTTTTACGAAGAGCCCACATAGATCTGTGCTGAAAGTAGCTTTGATGAGGAGCCTGTCGGGCACCAAGGACCAGAACATACTGGCAGGTAGACAGGAATGGCTTGGGGGGGTGTTGGAGGGGGCTGGAGCTGGGAGTTGGGAGAAAGAGGTGACTGGTCTCTTTCTTATAAGTGTTTCTTTTATGATGGTAAGGTTTAAATATGGGCTAGGGGGACAGCAAGTCTCTGGAGGCAGTTAACAAGCTAAAGAGTGTGAAGTGACTGTCATCCTCTCTGAGCACATACTCCTCAAACACACTTCCAGCACCAGACAAGCGTGGCCTCAGGGTGGGACTCATAATTGAAACAGGGACTCTTTTAAAAAAAGAAGGTAAATGACAAAACAAACTGTGCAGCCTAACTTCTCTCTCTTTTCATCTCTCTTTTTATCTCAAAAGTAATTGCTGGTTTAAATCTCTACTTTGACAATTAAAAACATGGAGGAATAGTTCAATATTATAGGGATTGTGTTGTTGTTGTTGTTGTTGTTGCTTTCTTGCAGAGAGTTAAGGCCGATTCATGGTCGCTACATGTGCGCGACCATGAAGTGAAATTCATCATCTGCCATGTCCATGAAGATCCGCCCACAATGTGTGACTGTGGATACAGGAACTACAAGCACACCGACTGCACATGGTCTAGAAAAATGGATGCTTTTTTTTTCGTGCGCTTTATGTATGTGCTGTGTTCCCCATCCTCGGTCTATCTCTAGTCTCTTTCAGCGGACGCCCACAGCATTTTGTTTTTTTGTCTTTTTTTTTGTTGTTCAGCCAAATACAACACACAAAGGAGCTGTTCTTCTTGCTGTTTTGAGGTCACCATCTTGTTTTCTAGTACACATGTGAAGAAGATGTCTGTGTACGCAGACCTTCGATTGTAGTAAGTGCACGCTCGTCCACAGTCCATGACAGCGTCCGTGTTGAAGTACGATCACATATGAGTCAGATGAGCTGTTTCGCCCTTCTTAATACTTAGCTAGTCTATCTGGCTAATGACTGTGTCTTATCAATCTTCTCCTTTAACATGCGGCAAGAAAGCAAATAAGCACATTTCCCGAAAACCTTCTGTGCGGTCGGATAGAGTAAAAGGTTTTTTTGTTCGTCATCTTCTTCACATTCCTGTTGAGAATAAAAACGGCATGATCATGAATGTTCGTAAATAAAGAGTCATCACTGTTAACTAGAATGGGCTGAGCTTTAATGCCATGCCCTAATCAGGTTCATTACGCAGCTTGTAAAAAAAACAAGAGTGTGGGAAGTCACAAAAAAAGGTGTTCTTCATTTCCGTCCTGTTCTTCCAAATTAAACGGCAAAGATCAGAGAGGGTGTTTCATTGAAATATTAACACAGGTGATCAGAAAGTTACTCAGGCTTCATCTGGACTAACTCTGCCGACACTCCTGCAACCTGCTCTGTGTTTCCGACTGCTTGATGATTCAAACCAGCAGCGGTAAAAAAAAAAAAAAAAGAAAAAAAGAAGAAGAAGAGGAAAGCCTCCCTTAATTTGCCCCATGTGGCCAGAGAGAAAGAAAAGAGAGAGAAAGGTGTCGAAAAAATGGTCTCCGAGCTGGTTCACCGGACAGTAATGGAGCTGATTTGACCGTGTTACAAAATGCTCAACGTTCACATTCAGGGGAGACAGAAGAGGTCATGGGATAGGAAAGAGGATGTAAGTCTTTCCAGGTGTCCGTGACCAAAAAAAGGAAGAAAAAGAAAAGAGGGTAATAAAATCCTCAGGTGAAAATTAAATGAGTTGTTTCTCACAGAATAAACTTTTCTGAGAGACAATAGAAAGGGGATGGTACTTGATGCAGACTTTCTCATTTGTTTGAAATGGTTATGAATGAGTGAGGTAGCCCCACCCCCCCCCCCCCCCCCACCCCTCTCTCTCTTTCAACCCCCTAGATGCTGGCCCTGCCCAGGATAAAATGCACGACAACTGAGCCGATGCCTCCACAGAAGAGAGGACTGACTGACTGACTGCACACAGCAGAGCGTGAGGCTGCTCACTCACTGCTTCACTGCCCCGTGCTAGCTGACACACACTCTCTGACTGCCGCTCACTCTGACACACACTCTCTCTCTCTCTCTGTCGCAAACACACACCGGCTCTCTCCCTCCCATACTCGCTCACTGGCTAACTCCCTCTCTTTCTCTCTCCCTCTCTCTTTCTCTCAGTATCACACACTCACACATACACACACATACACACACACGCAGTCAGTCACCAACCCTCATTCAACTCCCTCTCAGCCACGGGTCAGCAGCTCAGACAGGCACCTTGTTCCTATTCAGCTGGAAAGAGTAGAGCATCGCAAGGTGCACACACACATACTTAAACACACACTCACACAAAATACACATACCCATACACACACAGACAAACACACAAACACACACACACACACACACACACACACACATGTGCATCCTCATACAGCCAAGGACTTTATCTGTGGTACGGGAAAGAAGACCTCAGTCCAAGGAGAAGAAGAAACAGAGAAACAAGGAGCGACACTAAAGAGGAACTTTTAAAGGTAGATCCGTAAAATTACAACTCTTCAATAAAGGATCGGACAAATAGAATCGGAAACAAGACTGAAGATGACAACTGGAGAAACTTTGACAAGCGTGTTGCTGTAGGAAGGCCTGCTGTCAGCCCAACGTGGAGATTGCTCATCAGTGACATCCAGAGGATCTGTGAGTGCCATTTCCCTCCCTTCTTTCTTCAGGACTCCCATCCTCTTGTCATCCTACCGCTGGGACATCTCCCCATCATCAGCATGCCTACAGCTTGCACAAGGTGCACCTTGGGAGTCTGACCCACCATGTGCAGATGGACGCCGTCCGTAGCTCATCTCTGCCCTGAACCTGCCCTTGGCACCACCACTACTGCAGCCTCTGCCGAGCGACCTCTCCCCCTACCCAGTGCAGCCTCCATTTGCCTGGCATGCTTCACCCTGCTCCTGGTCACCGCTGGCACCGCCACAGGGGCCTGTCCTCCTGGGGTTGGACATGAACCCCTTCAGGTGCTGGCGAGTGGCATCAACTGTTCATGGACGTTGGAAAGGCACACTCGCAGTTACAATCACCTAGAGGGCGACGTCCGATTACGGCGACTTTACTCCGCCAACAAGTTCTTCCTCTGTATTGACAAAACAGGCAAGGTGGACGGCACTCGGCGGAAAAACTACGCAGACAGTAAGTGCATCTAAGTTCTGTATCTCATATGTGTGTTGAGTGTCACAGAGAAGACAGGATGCCCTTTGACGTTCTCACTTTTTATTTTTATGATTGGACTTTCTTATCTGTTCACTTTTACAGCAGTTCACAGGGATATCCTATGCTGAGCTATTTGTGTTGTGTTTAGAGCGTGAGAGACTCGTTGCTAGGTAAGAAGGGAATACCCTAGTGTGGATTTAGACTCCTCATGGGACAGTCGGCACAAGAAGGCTGACTTGAGGAGAGACATTGAGCATCAGTTGGCAATGTAAACCAGGCTTGGAAAAAAAATCTGTTTCACTGGGGATTAACTTGTCAAAACTGTGACAAAAGTGCATCAAACGTAAAGAGCAGGTGTAAACGGAAAACACATTCCTCCGTCCAATGCAAACACAGATTCATGTGTATTGTTTCTAGTTTGAGTTGTCATAAATAATAAGGCTTTTGTTTTTAGTCAGAGTTAAAGTGCTGGGAAAGAAATCTTCACTTTAAAGCCTCATGCAGCCTGCATTACATTACATTACATTACAGCCTGCATTTGCATTTGTGCTATATTAACTGAGCGACATATTGTATTCCATCACATTCTTTTTGACAATCTTGAACACAGCTGTACAGTAAATCTCTCTATAGAGTCTCTCCTCACTATCATGCATCTTAGCACCTTCTCAGACGGGACAACACTTCCCAACGTGAAGTATTCAGCATGAAACGATGCAGTTCCAGGTTATTCTGTATCTGCGGTTCAGGGACACCTGAGATGAGGTTGCTCATACAGCAGCCGTGCCTCTTCAACGTGTCCATCAATGGGCGTCTTTCAGATGCTTGACCAGGTCAAATGAGCCGACTCTGGTCACGATCTGACCTCCTTCTCCATTAGTCACTGGCTGACTGACTGACTGGATATCCCTTAGAGACGTTTATGCCTTTGACGGTAATATTTATGTATTTGCTCGTTAATGCCTTTTTATACAAGTGGGTGAGTCAGAGTTTTTCCATACAGCTACTGGGGGCTGGAGCAGCTGCTGCGTGCAGCTAACAGCCAGCCAGTCTGTTGCCACTGTTTCAATAAGCTCCAAGCTGCAGACTGAATGACATTTGTTAACCTGTCGGGATTAGTCACCTGGCAGGATCTTTTAAAGCCACACACACTGGTAGAAATTCAAGTTGAGATGAATTATTACTGTGTTAAATTTGGACCTGTGGGCTTCTCCAACTTGGGACATTATTCTCTCATATTAGAGGTAATATACTGTATGTCAGCGTCCATAATAAAGTATTACTCTCAAACCTCGCTTGAATTTGACACTTCAGAGGTCATGCTGGAAGAGTGGCAGCAATACCAAATTGGCAACATGAGGCAGTTCGAATTAAAGTAAGTGTTCAGAGTCTTTGGAAAGTAGCAGAAGTTATGGCTGAGGGTTGTGAAATGCATGCTTTTTCTTGCCATAGTAATGTCATTAAGGCTTACGTGGTTGCAGTAGCTCTCTATGAAAAAGTGCAGTCCCCTTAAATATAATGTCCTCATACACTTTAGCCATCATCCTCTCATTTCCTTTGGTGGAAAGAACGATTCTATCTGCTCGCTCACACAGAGCGAGGGTGTGTACCTGCACCCTGAGCTGAGCACAGTGCCAAACCAGCGGCCGTGTAGACCTTGTGGTCTGTCTGTGGTTGCACCTCACAATGGGACAGATCTGGTTTAAGGCCGTTTTGAGGTCTGTGTGAGGCTACCGTTACTGCCATCGCTTAAGAAGGTTTTCAATCAGACTTAAAGCCTCCTGTCCCGGACAACTTCTTGATACTGATACGAGGGCCGTGCTATAGATTAGAGTGGCAGGACAAGCAGGTAGTTGTACATAATTAATGACAAGAGCAGGTGACGCGCTTACTAGAGTGCAAAATTAGCATAAGTCTCACACAGGAAAGAGGACATTTTTGAACTATATTTTTTTATCTGATGTAAAACCAAAACACGTTTGAGACATGTGCTTGAGTGGTCGAAAAGACACGTGTATACCTACACAGACAAATACAGACGTACACGTAATGTTGAAGGCACGGTACTGTTTTAGCCTGTATTATATTTTCCACATTATTCTGTTGTTTTGTGCAAGATTAACCGTCAGTAGTTGAGCTCAGGACTGTCCTGAACCTGCATGTTGCTTCCACGAACCTGGCCGACCGCTCCTCTGTCCTCTGTGTTGCCCTTAGACTCTTGTCGACACAGCTATATTGCCCCGACAGCTCTGCCTGCTACACCCAGGCCCATGCCCCAGCCCTCACCTCCACCCCACTCAGTTTTTCCAGCCCCAACTCCCAACTCCCAACTCCCTCTCAGGTGCAAAAACAGTTGGAATTAGTCAACAGGCTCACTGCTAATTGAGGTCGGAAAATATTGTATCAATCCCAGCGGAGCAGGGGCATGGAACAGCTGAGGGAAGAAAGAGAGAGAGCTCGACAGGGTAGAAGTGAGATTGAGAAGAAATGCGAAACACAAATGATAAATTAGTTAATTTTCAGTTCTTGAGAACGAAAAATGTCGTGCAGCAGTTATTTAAATGCTCTTTGACTGATGAATTTCAAAACGTTCATCCGCAACAGACGCGACAGGCTGAACGTGTATCAGTTTCATCTCCAAAGTGTTGGGAGAAAAATGTCCTGTCTTGTGAGCACACATGTGGAAATATACACAAACATTCACTCAAACACACACACAAACACTAAAGTTTCAGGTATCCGTTCCTGAAGTTTGTTTTCAAGTAAGCTTACCGGGCCTTCAGGGAATTTGTTAATCAAATCAGACAGATATAAATCAGACATGATAATGAGAATGACTCGACCATTATCTGACTACAGCCTCTAAATATAGATCCACCTGCAACTACATATCATGCCACTGTTTCTAAAAATAACTTTATGAAACAGCCACAAGAAGAGACAAAGTACAAAACTTTAAGGGACCAAAGGGGAGGGCGGCGACATGTTTTTCTTTTGACCTATGGCAGAGCAGAACATGATCGAGGGGAAAAAACACACCCAAGTGTTTACAAAAGCTCCAGAGGCAGGTACGCATCATATCCTGTCCTGGGTCATCGGTCATAGTCTGCTAATTAGACAGTGCTACAGCACAACAGCTGTGTGGGCACGCCCAGCAACCGTTTCATGATCAATTGCAACAGCAAATCCTAAAACTAAGTAGAGTAGCGTGAAATAGAGAGTACATTCAAATGTGATGGCTTAAATCACATGCCTGTTTTATATTCATCCCCCTCTTTCTATTTTTCAGTTTGACAAATTCTGAGGTGTTTTGATTTTTTGGCATGGCTCACTGCGTATATTTTATTTATAATGTTTAATTTTTTCATCTCATTTTAAAGGATGGACTGTTACATTTTGGGTGTGTGTGGTTAAAGGCATCAAAGGTTTGTGCAGCCTCCAGGTAGTGACAGCCCATTCACCCTTAGGAAATAAGGTCACCTCACCACGCTGCTATAATCGCAGAAGTCACTGTGGCCAGACTAACTTCATTCTGCCTGTACAGCCGTGCAACTCTCACAGCCAGGGTGTGTTGTGTTTACAAAATTTCCCTTGGTGTGCAACATCTTGCTGTTTGATGTGAGAGTTTTCCTAGTTCATGTGCGTATTTTACTTGGATGGGACCCATGGGAAGAAAATCTTCCACCCTACTGAAAGATGTTGTGGAAATGATTCAAACTTGTTTTAGACAGGGGAAACTGTCACTCGCCAAGGAGAAACTGACTTGGGAAAAGACAGGAGTGCTGCAGACAGATGACTAAATCCACCTGAAAAGTTTCACCATTTAGACATTTAGCATTGGCAGTGTCTTTGCACATACAGTAGCTAAATGAAGATGAAAGGGAGTGAAAGTTAAAGAACTGGTATGTGGATTTCTTGCGTAGAAAAATATTCATGTTTACATGTAATACTAGTTCAATCGTACCTCATACTCAGGGAAATATATCAATATGTACCTCTACTGAACAGTCTTATACAGTAAAGTATTCTTGCTAAGTACTCACCATTGCAATATTCAAACACCGATGACAGTTAAGATGATTTTAATCGGATATAATATATGCATACAAAGCCCAATTATTTTTAAATTAACATAACGTCAGACTCAGAAACGGCCTCTATACTCCCTCATGACCTCATGTGTTATCTAGGCTGCAATTTAGGGACAATGGCATACAGATGCCAAAGCGACAGACATTACAAAATGTCTGTTCCGTGCTGTCTGCCATTTTAAAGTTGTAAGACGTTTATTCTGTCATTCTACATCCTCACCATGACTCACCATTAATTCTGGTAGAGCTCACACGGGGACTGGATCAACAGCACCAGGGCTGGATTGGCTAAAGAGGGAAGCACCTGGCTGTAGGAAGTGCTTTGGTGTTTTGAATCGGGAGAATACACATGTTAATGAGGCTAGGAGAAGGGCTGGGGCGTGCTCTGCTCAGTATTGAGGTGGAAATTAAAGGCTAGAGGAGTGCTGGAGCGTTTCCCGTTGCTCATTAGGCATTATGTAAGGTTTCCTCTGCCTCGTCTCAACTGAGAGGGGATTCGTGGACATTTTGGATGCCAACAGGAGGGTAAAATCCCACGAATCATGCATTTATTATCCCTTCAATAAGGACAGTGCATGGCCTAAGCCTGTGGGAGACAAATGAAAATCGACCCTTTGCCAGCTGTTCCTTGTATCAAGAGGCTGAAAGCTAAATTAAACATCACTTGCACACGCACGCATGTTGAACATGTTAAATCTCTCTCCAACACACACACACGCACACACACACACATACGCACACACACACACACACACACACACACACACACGCACACGCACACGCACACACACACACACACACACACACACACACACACACACACACACACACACTATCACTGTCCTGGGAACATTGCAGGACAAGAGTGTCAGTGTCACCCTAATTAGCCGAGGATCCCTGGTTTCTGCCACCAGGGTTTGATATTATGAATGGGCTCTAGAAATGTAGCAATTAGTAGCTAACAACCTTTAGCAGCCTGGCTCCGGCTCCTGTCTCGGATTTACTGGGTTCATCAGCAGGTTTATAGAGTCTGACTTTGGCTCCAGCAGCCGATGCCTTTATAGCGTCCCACAGCTCTGAACATCCTGTGGGTGTGAAGGGAACACAAAAGAGAAGACTTCACAGTGCCAGTAACCAGCTACTTGGATCCTAAAGTCATTGATAAAAGATGTTTGCACTGATGTCTTGAAAAGCTTCTTAAAAACAGAGAATAACACTGAATACAAGGTTCAAGTATGCCCATTTATAAATACTTGAAGTAAGAAGTAGTGTGATTATCAGAAAATGATTAAAGAGTGTAATAGAGCAAGATTGAGGTTTGACTCTTTAAATATTCTTTGGGCCAGAAATAATAACCATTATACTTTTATTTTCCGTCTTTTTCCCAAGACCATCTACCGCCTTCCAAAAACTACTCCCTCAATGATTCAGGTGTTTATACATCATTGTAATGAGCCACAATTACAGTATTGCAACGCGTGATTGAACGTGGTCACAGTCAGACAGCACGTTATTAAAATGGGGGTAAAGCGTTTGGCCTTTTTCCTCAATGAGAACACATTAACACTGTTATTACTGTGTGTGCTTTGTTTTTTTTTTGTAAAAAAGTGTAAAATGAGTATTAATTAGATCGGATGGGAACAGTTGGCCAGCTAGTCTTACTCATGCATCACCACATGTTTGAAATCTTTTGCTAAAGGAAATTCTCACCGAGGAGCAGCCGCCGCTCGCATACACACACACACACACGCGCGCACACACACACACACACACACACACACACACACACACACACACACACACACACACACACACGCACTGATGTAATCAGCCCATTGAGTCAGGGGAGACAGGTCTTGCTTCAACCTTAGATAGACCAAGACAGATTAATGGTTTTGTTTTGACCCTTCCAATAAAGCCTCTCACCTCCCTGCTTCAGCTGAGCCAGACATCATGTCTTGGAAGGCTTTAAAGCACTGGCCCAGGAATAAAGAAGCCGAAAGAGAACCTCTGGTAGACAGGGGGGGAAAAACAACTTGGCATCACTAAATACAGTTACGGATGACTGGCTAAAGCTACAGGAGTTTAAAGGTGTTCAAATTTAACCTAAAATCACAAGGAGCCCGGGACGAGGAAGCAATAATAGCAGGAATGTAATGCACCTGTTGCCCTGAAGACAGATATCCCTCCCTGTAGGATTTGGTCCAGATCATAAAGGAAGCAATAAGAAGCAGTAAAATCAGGCGCTTCTTTCTCACAGGTGACATTCAGGTAAATCTGGGGCTCCTCGCCCTTTAAGCCACAGGAAGACATGGGAGCTCCGTGGACTTTCAGTAGACTTTAATCTCAGCCACAAACAACTTACACACGCAACCACAACCTGCCATTCAATATGTGTGGCTAAACATTGACCTGCTGTCAGGCAATCAAGTCGTAAAAATCTAGTTTACAGCACCTGGTAATGTGTAATGGACTGGAAATATGTTTAATCACAACACCTCTGTGGAGAAACGGTGCTACATCACACTGAGGATCATAACTGAAAATTACATACTTATTATATTAAACTGTTTACAGTTAACTGAGCAGCAGATTACACACTGAGCACTCTGATAAAATAGTTCCAATAATGCAGACATCGTGTATTTCTGTGCAAGTTATGATTTTGTAGATTAGTTTTAAACGACACTGAGAGTCTACAGCCATGTTAACTGCTCTGTGAGGCTGTAAATCTCAATCTTTATCCTCTGGGGACCAAGCGTATCTGTACAAACTTTAATGAGAATTCATCCCATAGCTTTTGAGATATTTCAGTCTGGACCAAAGTGGTGAACCGACCAACGTTGCCATTCCTAGAGCCGTGCTGCTATCTTAGCTTGAAAGGTTTACCAGACTGTATGACGCCGTGCATATGGAAATCAAACGGAAGAAGTACTGAGTTCAAGTGATGAATAACTGTTTCTATACAGATGAAAGCAGAATATAAGCGCTAAGAATCTGCAGTTTAAAGTATTATGATCATATAGCAATAAGGTCCATAAAGTAAAGTGCATATATGAGTGCATGTTTGAAGAGAATGCACATTCTGAAACATGGATCACAATGTAGAAATGCAGACTGTATGGACACCTGGGTGGGAATAGGGTACACCCATCTCAAAAATCACATGACAGCTACTGTATATTTTGGTTTGTCTTGTATTTAGATTGCAATTTTATGAATGCAAACAAATAATCGGTGAGATTTTGTTTCCGTTAGGTTAACAACCTCTGCGTTAAAGCCGCTGTGCCTCAAAGCAGAGAAGTCCCTGTCTGGACTGAATGACCGTGTTGCAAATGTGTTTACTGAAAGTAGGATAATTGATGCAAATGTGGAAGGCTAAAAACAGCGACGCAGATGCAGGTCTGTGCATACCAACAGGTTGAGACCATACAGCGTCTTCTCTGAACTGCATTACACACATCCACCCGTACCTGCTTTTTATCTCTGAGGCCATTTTGCTAAACGAACACGAGCAGGATGTGAGTATCGTGTCAGGGCTCTTTGAATGTGTGTGTACATTTTAGAAAGCATGTGCCTGTGTTTATACTTGTGCCATTGCAGGAGCATGAAGTGGACCCTAAACTGAAAAAGATGTGTTTCCTCTCCCTAATGGCTAATATAAACCAGACCTTACCTTGCACTCAATTCAGACGCGTGCGTGTGTGTCTGTGTGTTCGCGCACACGTTGACATGTGCAAGCTTGAGTGTACACGGGTGTTTTTCAGTGTCTGGAAGACTATGCTCCTCATTAGAACACAGAGGGTGGCCCACAACATAGGAGTGATATAGCTGAAGCAGGACAGTACAGTCAACACCATACATCAGGCCACTCCTGTACCGCCACTGACCTCTTCATCCATTTGTTTGAGTGACTCTGGAGGAAAAGGTTGCAGTGATATTAGGTTGTTCTACTCCATAATTGAGCAGGCAGAGAACATATTCAAATACATATGAAACACTTTCATTTCATCTTTGTACCGGTAGAAGCTGGTTAGATGTGAACTTACTGCCCATCTCTCTCTGTGCACAACTCTCTTCATATATATTTCTATGCACACATCTTTCACTACCATGCCCTTGATTCTTTTTTTGTATCTGTCTACCCCTTTATACCTATCGCCATCCATCTCTCTCTCCTGCTGTCTCCATTTCCCCCTCTTCCTCCCCTGCAGTGGATAGGATTGGGGTCAGAGCCCTTTGGCCAGTGGAGCAAGTGACAGCTCTGACAGGGCCCTGATTTCACTCTTCTGCCTTCTGTCACCTCCTTGTATGCCCATCTCATTTTAATAATGTAAATATGGGGCAGGCTCAGGCCACAGAGAATATTCTGTGTCCTGGTGCTCACTCATTGGAACCATGCTGCACACCTGAGCCACACATGCACACACTTACAGTTGGAAGTATTCTTTAAATTTACTCGGATTTGGTGGTTTTTCAGACTGCTGTTGAATATAGCATAATACAAGCAACAAAATGTTTTTTGTTTGTTTGTTTGACGAAAGATAAAGGAGCTGAAGTGATAGACAAAGTCCTTAGAACAATAAGAAACATACAGGGATGTATGCAGGTCTCAAACCCAAAGGCAAGATATGACATCATCTGGCTCATTCTTTCTAAGTGTGGGAATCTCCTACCACAGGAGACATTTAACAAGTAGCTCAGTACTGCTCATGAAGAGGAACATTAGCTTCATGTGTACAATGGATGGGGTGTCCCTTTAAAAGAGATCTGCACAGCCAGTATTTCATAATATCCATGAAATATGAGTTTAAATACCATTTGCAGCCAAATTTAGGCATCCATGTTTGTTGGTTTTTCGGTATCCACTTTCAAATTCAGCAAGACAGTCTGCACAATCGTCACCTACAGAAACATTTAGAAAATGTAGCTGTAAACGAGGTAAAATAAGTGGCTCACTTGGTTTTCTTTAATCTAATCTAAAAAATAAAACACTTTTTGCCAATGTCGGCACAGATGTGGGTAAAACTGACAGTGAATGCTGGTTTGGTTCAGATGCAGATGCTCTTCAATAACTACCAGAGAAGATGAATGAAGGAAACTTTAAACAAGGCCTTTGTTTGGTCCTGATTATGTTTCCACTCAGGGTGGCTGAGTCTTGTCTGGACAGCCAACCAAACCAGCCACAGATGCAACGCACCAGCTTACTGCAATTTCGTGGCACATGAGAATGACCTCAGTCTAATGTGGATCCCGGTATCCAAACCAGTCGTTCACAGGGTACCAAAGTGCAGGAAACTGCAGAAGCCGTGAGTCACGATGCTCTCGGCGGGCAAATCTGTTCGTAACTATCTGTGAAGCCTTTGATAGCTTGCTGTTTGCGTGTTACGGATGTGATGCATGATTTGGAGGCACTTTGCCCTCCTTGATTAAAGAAAATTCCTTTTGGTCGGTAAGACTGCGGCCCCTCAGTGCCTCACAGACGCAGACGAGTGCACCGTGGGCTTCGTTAACCTTTTTCACCTCTGCTATCCCTCAGCTTCACTACACCAGCCCTCCTCCCCACCACTTGCCCACTCCCTCAGGTTGTCCTCTAGTGTTACCTTTTCTCGCTGGCTTGCCCCCCCCATTCTTGTAAATTTGGGGTTTGATCAGCAGAGGCTTTTCCCTCTGATTCAGCATCCCGGAGGTCCCTAATGAACTGACTGATGTTCCATTACATACAATCACAGCTTAGCATGTCCAAGGAAGTTAGTGTTCAGCGGTATAACTACCATGGAGTGCATGCTGACAGGCCATGCAGATACACTAATCACTGTTTGATGGGGGAGTGTGTGTGTGGTAGAAGAGGTCCCAGTGCTGCCACAATCTTTGACTTAAGCTTTGTCATTGTTTTTCACTAAACTCTTTTCTTTGTACTAACATGTAATGCTGTTAGTATCAGACTTGCAGTTTCATTGATTGTTTCAGCAGTGTTTTGAACAGTGAGCATACAGCTGCCTGTCCACACACACACACAGATACAGTATATCCAGATGTGGGTGGTGATTCTGGAGTACTGGGTCAGTCTGTCTGGGGATAAATCAGACTTATCTGTCCTGTGAGGGGATGGAGGGTAATTGGTCACATTTGACCCCCGGCCTTGCGGACTGTGGGAACGTGGGCTTTATCTACCAGCGGTAATTGGCTAATGAAACACTTCCGCAACTCCTCCACTAGATTGTCATCCACCGGGTGGATAGGGAGAGGCATGTGTGTGTGCGTGTGTGTGTATTTGTGTGAGTGTGGCCGGTACAATTGGCCAAGAGGCATGTGTGTGTGCGGGCGAGAGTGTGTGTGAGTAGTCTAGAGAAAAGAAAATGGCAGGATGCGGAACACCCAGTGGCCATCTCCACAACGTTATCAACATAATCAGTCTCATGATGCATGAAGTATACTGATACATTGACAGAACACACATCAATAGTTGTGTGGTTGTGTTTACAATTTAAATTTAGGTTTGAAGTAGAAATAGTTAATTTAAATTCAAATTAAATCTTTGGCTCGAGGCTGTGCTTTTTGTGTGGCGCATACTGACGGTGCAGCCAGGATAGGACTGAGTGTTTGCAGCATTTAGATCATAACTACTATGATGTTTTGTAGTTGTTTTGTGTGATCAGTTATCTGGGCAAAGCCATGCCCGCATAAATCGAAACATGAGAAAACCAGAGTGGGGAGCAAGTTGTGGGGGTGGGTGGAGGGATACTAAGAAAAAAAAAAAGGGCTAAAGTTACGGTGGTGAGACAATGTCTCTGAGGTCCCATCAAGTGAGCCATTCATAGATGCAGGCCTACCAGTTTGTGGAGCCAGGGAGACACTCCGATAGAGTGGGGCCCAGGGTGGCCTTGTCTTTTTGTCCCAAGCTGACCCCTGCTCTCCCGCCTGGCCTCTGCGCCCCTCACCTGGCCTGTCCCAGCGCACTGGTAACAGGATACCTGTAATTTGCTCTAATGGCCTTTGAAAGACCTGGCTAGGCTAATCCCTGGAGTACTTCTCCCAGCCGCACTGTATGAAAGGGTGGGGGTAACAGGGCCGAGTGTGAGTCCTGAAAGAGGACCGGCCTCTGGATTGTGTGTGAGAGAATGTCACCCCTTGCGGCCGGGGCTGGGGCCGAGGGAGTGCGGGAGTCAGCTTTCAGCAGATCATCACCATGTGGCTTGTTCACAGGCTCAAAAAAACTGGGCCCAGCTTGTAGAGAAGAAGATTGTCTCTGCTTTACACCTCCCTCAGTGGCTCAGTCTGGCAGGCAGGGGAAACTGGCTGAAGACCAGCCTGTACACAACTTTGAGAGAGTGGTGCACTTCAAACTGTTTCCAGATTTCCTTTAGTAATTAGTGCTAAGATATTTCTCTGTGGATGACACTTACTCATTGCAGAGCTGTAAGAAGAGCAGAAATAAAGAGGGAATGGTCTGAAGTGAAGTTAAAGACGAGCAGTCCATGACTTTGGTCAAGGGGACGAGATGGAGACACTGTTATACACCAGGGGATGTTACACTGGTGGTATAATGAAGGATGTTCACTCCGACAGCGACCTGCCACACATTTCCTGGAATCATTCGTACGTGCCAGTTAAGAGCAAATCTAATGATAATAATAAAAGAAACATTGTTGAACAAAAGACATTGAATACTGAGATTAAAAATACAGGAGAAAAATAATCTTATCAGTCTCATCTTGACTCTCATCCCTCCAGAGATGTTAATGGAATGTGGGAACAGCAAGTGATATGTGGGCAGGGAAGACCAGCCCTCTGCCAGTCTTTTCTCTCCTTTCTTCCCGTCCTTTATATCCATCGTCCTTGTTTCTTAGATGGGGCGGGCCACATGCACGGGAATCTACTCACAAAAATACACAACACATGCAGACCAGTCTTTCCTGTGTCCTACTTCCTCAAAGTATAGAGGACATTGTACACAGTCATATTTAAATGGCCGCACACATGCACAGCGTGTATACAGAGTGATTTAGAGAGTGACAGCATGTTTAGATCTGTGAAAGTTCAAGTGTGTGACAAAAGAAAGGAGCAAAAAATGATTCTGGTTCTGATTTCCTTTGCTTTATACGTTTTGTTTGATTAAACATGAGTGAAGTTGAAGGATTCCTAACTGTCCGGGAATTCAGAGCTAAAGTAGGCAAAAGAAACGCTGTTCGGACTTCCAGACAGTCTGAGTTCATTTGAGGAACTGAACTACTTGGCATGTTGGCTTGAATGTGTTGCTTTTACTAACATGTGGTGGATGATGAGAGTGTGTGCTGGAGAGTATCTTGGAGTTTTTTCTAGTTTTTCTTGTTGTTTTAATCTCACTTATATTACAAAAAACAACAACAAACTGACCAAAAACCTGAGATTTGTGTGTTTTCTGTGTTTTTGTGCGTGTGATGAGTCCAGCCCAGCTCAGCTTGGTGCAGACATATCTCATTGCTGTTGGTAAGAGATGAATAAATCATCCCAGTCCTGTGAGAGTTAATAGGTATGATGTATGTCCGGAGACCCGCTGCAGACAGGCCGGTAAGGGAGGGGGGAGGGGGAGTGACCCAGGGAGGGAGAGAACCAGACTGAGACAGAGAGACCAAAGAGGTAGGACAGAGGAGAAGTGAGGGACAGACGGGCAGTGAAAGGCAAGCTGGCAGATGGGAGACAGGAGAAAGGAGAGAAAGACAGGTACAGTTTGTAGGAAGGGAGGGAGGTACTGCCTGTAGATCGACAGCTGCTCTGCTCTACAACAGAGGGCCACTCACAAACACACATAAAATTGCACGTGACACACACACACACACGCACCAAAGCACAAATCCTCTGCTGGAACAGTAGAGCTCTCAGAGTCAGCTCCTTTATAGAGACTGTGAAGCTTATATTGCTGTCCAGAACTGGTCGGTCCATTAAATCAATGTATTTTGATTCAAAGATAAATAAATGTCATAATTTCATCACTATGTGTATGAAACATTGTGGACTCAACCACGGAAATCCTGAGCAAACCTTAACCATCATATAGAAGTCTAACCTTTTTAATAGTACCACCTCAGAATCAAAAGTACTCGGTCAAAACATTTACATTGGACAGTAAACCTGCAATGTGCAAAGTACATACAAATGTGGATCATTGGCATGCCTTCAAAAGTCTGAGCACAAATAGTAATTCGGAAAACTAAGACCTAATTTATGATGTTATTCATATGTAGGGCAGAAAATCATTGTGGCACTCCAATCAGTCATGTCAAAGCAGGTACTTTAGCCTTTAAAAGCAGATGTGAAACACCTGCTCTGACATCGCTCACAGAGATGTGGCCAAAAATGCTCCATGCTCAGAAACTTCTCCCTTTAGAGCAGTCCAGCCTGTTGTGTTGCAGTGCAACCAAAACACCAAGACTGCAGTCAAATAGTCAAAAAAATGACGTCTTATGTCTTTTCATAACCCCTTTTCTTTGACCTCGATGGGAAACGTCATGAGGTCGAGGACAGATGTGAAGGAGAATTCATAAGGACTTAGGAGAAGCCAGGTGTTACTGCACTTGCTACGGAATTGCGCAACAGCAGATGTTATTTAAATGTGACGCTTTAAATGTTGCTGCCGCAAGGAATTGTGGGATGGCATTATCTCCTTTTCTTTGGTAAAGGATGTGTACGCTATGGTAAAGGAGATAAGAAAGGACGCATAGAAGCTCCTTTCCTAAGCATTTGGAGAATTTGACCTGCTCTTACCTTGGCTGCAAGGTTAGGAAACATCTTAAGCAAAATGACTATTCAACCCCAGTCCAAGTCTATGTTCAACATTACTGTTGATGCTTTGAAATACAAGTGTGCATAGGAAGCAAACACCTGGATTGTATTTTTGCACACATATGTATAAGTTATAGAGATTTGCATTAGACCAACTATCCGAATATATCCTGTTTTCACCAACAAGCGGTTAAACTCATACCGTCTCCCTCAGCCTTGGAAATAGCCATTTAGGGAATTCCACACCATCTGCTAATCACGGGCTGTGTGCGGTGGATTTGTCCCAGGAGTCAAATATTTGGTTGATAAAGTATACTTTACCAACATAAACTCTCAGTCGTCCAATGAAGTCTTGGTTCATCAAGAGGATCCTGTTTATTCCTTTGACTCAGTTTGGCTGTTTTTTGAATATGTGTTTTTGCATTTGCATTTCTGTGATGTGATTCAACATAAATCTAACACCATGCTCTGGTTTCAACTAATCTGGAGGCTGTGTGGGTTAGGGTTAGTGCCTCTCAGACCTGTCCTAAATAATATGAGAAAAGCACGTAGCTGAAGTTGCAAAAGCATCATCCATAAACATAACAATCCTAAAATTATGGCTTTCAAGTGGTGCTGCAGTCCCAGTCACACTAACACACATTCCTAAACACCTTAACTTAGAGGAAGGTTGCTGTGGGTCAACTTTCACTTTGAATACTAGTGTTGAACTGTCTGAGTTCACCTTTACAACAATCATGACAGAGCTGCTTAAAATTCAGCGTTTTACATTTTGTAAGACAGTTGAAAACACAATAATATTGAAAATGCAGTCCGGCCCACTGTTTCCTGTAAATGATCACTCTGTCTCCGCAGCGCTGTCAATTTCCACAACAAATTGAAGATCAGCTTTCATATCAGCCACTCACTGCGATGAGATCATCTTTAAGAGATGTGGTTCTCACAGGAGAGCGACGCTGCAAACCTTAAACATCTACAGCAATAAAATGCAACATAATGCTGCAGTAATATTAATCCCAAACATCATATAGAATAGTAAAACACTGACAGGGAATATTTTACTGCACTATTACTTCTTTTACTTTTTATAAGGAGGCTTTTTGCAGATAATACTTACTTACTTTAATTTATGTAGGGTTTTAAATGCAGAACTTTGTGCAATTAGTACTTTTACTTAAGTAAAGGGTCTCAATACTTCTTCCTCTGCTGTTTGAAAATGAAGGCAGAGCTCTGATCATGCTCCCTGCATGCCCGTAGAGCCACAGAAGCAGTAATAATTGTGCTGACACACCTATTTCCTTGGATTTGATTAGTCACCACTTGCTAAGGGCCATAATAACAGATTTTGTGTTGCTCAACATTATGTTGTCAAGGCATAAACAATGGCCTCTGCCCTAAATCAAGGTCATGATTATGCTTTATGGACTATTACAGTTTTTTTTACGATTGCTAAAACACATTTCTTGAAACCTTCACATTCACAAAGCCACAGACTCCTCGGGCACAAATCAAACAATGCTTTCAGATCACCTACAGAGCATTCATTAGACACTACATAAAAACAATTAAAACACTGCATCCAGTGCATGTAGTTTGATTTAGTTTAATTGTAAATTAACACATTTTTGCAAAACTAAACAAAAGTACAATTATCCCAACTTATACAAATAACAAAGAAAACTTCATACGTAAATGAAAAGCACATTACAGGTAAATGAAAAGCACATTACAAAACCAACTGTAGATTAATGACATTTCTGGTTTCTGCCACTGTTTATATGTGGTCTAAATTAATTAAATTGGTAAATTTAACCTTAACTGTAACCCTAACCCTGCCTTGTATACACTGAGGCCTCAGTACGCTAAATGAACGTACAACGTGTCGTCTGACCACATTGTATGTCTGGCGCTGGCACCCTCCCATGTGTTATGCTAAATTGGTTGTTTGGTTCACTGAGTGAAATTGGTTCTCAGATCTCTATGCCCATCCCACTTGACATCCAAAAGATCCTGATTGCAGCGGTCCAGCACTCCAATCCGAGAGAAGCAATTCAGAGGAACCAGCTACATATACTTGGCCAGTGTGTAATTGAGAAGCTCTCCACCGTGTTGTTCAAATGATAAGATATTTGCTCTTTGCTAACAGACAGGGTAAGGGGCAGAGCATATGCAAAGACTTGCAGAGACAAAGCGCAGCGCAGGTGTCCATTCACAAACCTGGTGGCCCCATCTGACTGCTGACATTTCGCCATGCATTGGATTTCCCGGCGATATCGTAGTATGTTTTAAATGTTGCGTTATGGAGTGCAGGGTCCACAGAGGATGAGTTTTTCTTCCATCACACCTTACGGGATGTGTCAGATCTCAAACTTTTTTTAAATTCTGCTTCAGTGAAAGCAACACTCAAAGCGACATGTTAACTGATTTGCGTGACTGTAATCTGTATTTGAAAGCATATCAACTTAATGACAGGTCAGCTTGCATTCACTGTATATCAATGTTCAAACGACGTCACCCACAAAGGCATTAGTGAGAGTAGAATCTATTTTATTTATTTTTTGCATGTACAACTCAGTGGTTCTTCAAAAATAATCAAAATTGTGCAGTACATATATTTAGAATATAATAGATTTTTGATTAAATTGTGTGCTGGTTACACATTTCCATCTGGAATCAAGCAAACACAAATCATCTTTTCCACTAGTCCTTGCTAGTCATTTGTTGGGATTTTACTGTACATTCAAGGGTTAATGTCCAAGTTTCCATATCACACCACCTGTGATGGCCTCCACTAGAGCGCCTGTTCTCATGGTAATCTCTCAAGGTGTTTAAAGCAATAGTGAGTGATGCAGCCTTTGTCTGTGCTGATACACACAGGCGGCTGCTTCGTCCAGTACCAGACCCTTCGAGGGGGTCATGGCAGATCAAAGGTGCTGGTCACAGCCATTAGGCCCGGCAGCCCAGACCCGACATGAAAAGCTTGTGTTTTGAAAAGGAGGGCAGAAGGAAAAAAACAACAGGGCCCTCTTCGTTTAAAAAGCAAGCAAACTGTGAAATAATTGAAAAGGTATGTCAATCAAGAGCAGGAGCACAGCGGGAACTCCAAG
Source organism: Cottoperca gobio (assembly GCF_900634415.1). NCBI lineage: Eukaryota > Metazoa > Chordata > Actinopteri > Perciformes > Bovichtidae > Cottoperca > Cottoperca gobio. Next base: position 23,252,792 of record NC_041358.1, read on the forward strand.
ATTCCCAGGCTCTGCTCTGGTCGAGCACTGAGCCATGGAGGGCTGCTCAAGGGGGCAACCCAAGAAATTAAAGACCTGGGAAAAGGAACAAAAAGAAGACAGGAGGAAAGGAGCAGAAAAATCTCCTTTTCTCACTCTCTCTTTGCTCAGTCTTTCACTCTTTTCTGCTTTATTTGTGATGAAAGGAACCATTTTGCCACACTTTGTAGAGCCCCATTCAAAAAGCTTGGTCATTAATAAGATCTTGTCTAGCTCTTCACCTCTCAGGTGAGTAACAAAGACTTATTCGGGAGAGCAGCCATTGGAAGCGCCTGCCCCCACCGCCGAAACCCCCATCTTATAACCAGCACCTTCACCCTGTACTCGCTCCCTCCTCCTCCCCCATACCATGAGTCTGACAAAAGGGAACCCCGTGAGAGTGTCTCTCTCTTTCCTTTCTGTCTTTTTTTCAAAGTCAGAAAAAGCTTGAATGATCTGACGTTGGGCTAACGTCCAAAAAATGGGGGACGGAAAGAAAAGAAAGAGTAAAAAAAAAAAAGACTGGGTAAAAGACTTTTTCTATGCTTTTAAAAATCCCATAGAGGAGAAATAAATGGCAAGTCCACAGTTGACTAGACACGTATAGTGCAGGATTTGCTTGTAATGGCAGCTTGAGCTTATTGACAGTCCCAGCCAAAACATGTCAAAGGTTAAGAGATCTTGCCAATTGCAAGTGGGAAGCCAAAAGTACCTTTTTCATGAGCTCAATAGGGCCATCAGTTGATACTTGCTCAGCAGAACACGGAGCAGGAGTGACCTTCAGTTTCCAAAGCAACTCAGGAACAAAGAATGAATTTGTCTCCATTGTTTGTCTCTCTTCTTTCTAATTGTGATATTGTTCAAAAGATTTGAAAACAGTTCCTGAATTAACTTTTTTTTCACAATTTCAAAATATTTTAATTATCTCTAAACATAGTCGACTATTACACTGCAATAAGTTTAATTTTATTAGAGCAAACTAGATATTCTATATGTTATGTTATGTTTATTAAAGAGGGGATTACCTCAACTCTTCAAAAGTTGGATGTATTCAGAGATGGGGCATTTTCATCCAACCTAAATTTAAGTTGGTTTGCAGGAGGGTAACAACTCACAACAAATTGATTTAGGACTCAAGAAACACCGTCAATCAAATCTCAGGACGGCTTTAAAATAAATACTTTTATAATAAATGTAACTGAGAAAACTGTATCATTATTACAACACATTTCTTCAAGTCCGGAGGCTAAACTCAGCATACAGCGTTTCCTTCCAGTAAAGTGACCTTTGGATTTCAGCAGTTAGGAAAACTCTCTAATAGCTTGAAATACCTCACTCTGATTTCTCAGGCTTTGAACACAATGGAGTGACTTTTCAAAGGGAGGACTGTGAGTTATATGGATCTAACTGGTCTTTATAGATGTGTGGTCAAGCGTCCAGAGCCCAAGTGATTCCTTTAGACAATGTGAAATCCCCATTTCATGTCCTCCGTTCTTTTGTGTCTGCTGGCTTCTACACCAGCATGTATGAGTGAAATGACATGTAGGGTACCTACGAGACCGGAGAGAAAGGACAATATTTTATGTCGTATAGACACAAGTGCTTCCCAAAATGACTGCTAACACAAACTTACCTTTCACTACAGGTATTAGCCAGTTTTAATTTAAATCTATTAAAACCATTTTCTTGTGTGTTTTTTTCTCATTTCAAACTTTTAAAACCGGATTTTTTACTATTCACTGACAACACTTTGCAATGTCTCTGATGTGACAAACATCCCTCCAACACACCTACTGTGACTGGAACTCAAACCAGCAAATAATGGCAATTACTGCTGGCACCACTTTCAGGCACCAGCGGTTTTCATTGGCCTGGACTAATCCCCCATAAATCCTTGCAGTGCTCCAATCACCAGCCGGGCCCCAGCTAATTGCTTATGAGTCTCTTGCACGCTCCAGGTGCCACCGTAGCACACCCGGTGTTTGTAAACACAGCTCGTAAAGAGAAGGCTGCCATCAAAGTGTTAATGTTTCCTCGGAGGATCAGAGGCAATGCAGGAATGATGGGGGTGCAGCTGGGCTGGTACCTGGGTGGACCCGATTGAGGCATTCTCTCCTTCCCTGCAGCTGTGGCGAGCGGAGAGAGGGCTACATTTACACAATCCTGCCAGAGAAGAAAGACACTCAACAGGAGTTTGTGTTTGTTTACCTTCCTCGTCTGTTCTTTCTTCCTTTTTAGTCTTTGTACTTCTGTGTCTGTGCCTTAAGTAGATGACCTCAGTTGGTAAGCAGCACTGGGGATGTTCAGAGCTGAAAGAAGTTGGAGATAGTTGCGAGTGATGGGAGCAGCAGATGTGTTTTTAGGTTTCGGAGCCCTTCAGAAGTGCTCTTTAAAACCAGAAACAGTCGTCTGATGATATTAGCAGGCGTCATTTTCAAGTCTGTTTTGAATACTCACATGCCCTTATGTATATTGAAATAGTTTTTGGTTGCTGTAATTATTGCTCCTGTCCATGCTTGCTGTAAAGGGATCCTTTCTTAACGTGGTTATAATGTGATAGGGAACACAAACAATCTCTAGGTTCAGCATAAACTAATATCTAATATCAGGCTTCAGTAGTCTGAGTTAGTCAAATCAAGTGGGCATCTATCAAATCTACAGTTTTGTCAGTTCTCGCTTTTTCTTTTCCCCCAGTTTAATAGCGGGGTTTCTTTTGGGAAGTTTTTTTTGGGAAGGGTCAAAGGAACAAATGTCGTATGCTGTGCAGTTTGTAAAAGCACGAGCTCCAAAAAAGACATCTGTTTACTTTCAAGTGTAACATGATGACATGTAAAAGTGACAAAGACCTCTAGCAGCTGTAATAATTAAGATGGGAGCAAATAAGGAAGTCAGGTGACATAATAGAGCGAAGAAGTCTGTGCAGGGAGGTTTGTGTTGATGAATAGGTCAACAAAACATCTGACTTTAACACGGAAGACTGATGTTAGCTTCCCAATTCCAACCGACAGTCCACCTTGTTTTATTAAGCATGACCACAATCGTTCCCGAACCTCAAACCAAGTGTTTATTATTGAAGCCAGGAAGACGAAGCTCCCATAAGCTTAGCAAAGTACTTGTGTTTAACCTGAACAATGATCTTCCCCTATTTAACCAAACCAAACCTGAACCAAAGCGTTGTCACATCACAGAGAACAGACGGTTCTGGCGGGCACACACGAATGATGTCATTCTACCAACAGGGGCGTGAGATCAGAAAAAGTTACGTTCCAGAGGGCATGGACAAATGACGTGATGTTTGTTGTTTAATTTGGAGGACTTAGGTTAAGATAGACAAAATGTGAACCTACCCTTTAAAGCCTGTTCTAAAACAAATATATAACTCATTATTACGTCCAAAAACATATTAAGTCAAGCCTTTGCGCCAAGTTCAGCTGTACTTTCCAAACTAAATCTGGATTTGCATGAATAAGTTGGTAGAAAAAACAGGTGCAGAGGGAGTAGCACCTGCGAAACCCCTGGTGTGAGCGTTTATTTTTCTGGGTTTAGCCAGCGAGACTGCTCAGGAACTCAGTCACAGCCCTGCAAAACACTTGTGGTTGTACCGAAGCAGCTGGGGGTTGGTCAGTTGGTTGGCCAGTAGCCCACTGCTGCTTTTATGACTCCTTCATTTCCTACCAGCTTTGGGTCACACTGTCTTTCAGCAGTTTGACATTTTTTCTATGTTTACAGCATCTATCCAAAGCCAACAATCCCTTTTTCACAAATATTCTGCAGTATCTAGCCTTTAAGCAGCAACATTATATGTTTTCTTTGCATAGACTTGGTTTTCAGGGGTGTGAAAAGAAGATGTTGTGCTCTGATCAGATAGCAGACCACATCAGGGCGCTTTTGAAGATGTAAGTGAGCTAATAAACGCAGACAATCTATAAATATCATCCCAAAGAGAGCTTCATCTCCAGCAATTAGCTGCTATTCAGAACCCTGCGGTAAGCCCTCAGGTCATCTCCAAAACATCTTCCTGTCGTAGCCATGACAATGGGTGTGTGCCTTTATTTTTGTATGGAGACAAAAACCAGATCATGATTGAGCCACATGGGACTTGTTTGCAATCAGTGCCCAGAGGAAACATTCAGCCCGCAAGCTTGACAGCTTTTTCATGGGATGAAGTGAGTTGGAGAGGCTGCTTAAGTGGCCAGCAGACACGGGTTTTGTGTCCCTCAGTAAACAACACTGGGCTTCATCAGGATGGAGTGTCACATCTGGCGTCAGGAGGCTCAAATGGAGACAAGCAGCGAGGCAGAATGACACTGTGCAGGCTCAGACACTGCATGTGTGTGCTACACAAGTGTGTGTTACAAATTGTATGTAGTTCAGGATGAAATCTGAGACCGGGGTGCAGGTAAAGTTGATAAGATAATAAGAATAAGAATTTCCCGCCTTTTCTGATATTATCAAATCTTAACCTGTTGTTCGAAATGCTCTGAGCTCGACTGGTCTTCTCACAAAGGGAGCTCCCTCGGGCCATTGTGCATGTGTATGTGTGTGTTTTTTTTCTTGTCTTGGCCTCTCTACCCCCAGAGCATATGGCTGTCTGGTATCCTAATCGCTAATGATAGAGTGGCTTTTGATGGGGAAACTCCCAAAGCTAGATGTTTCTAACCCAGACTCTTGTCCCCTCTTTTATTTTCCAGGTCTGATGGAAATCCGATCTGTCAGTGTGGGAGTTGTTGCCATGAAATCTGTCAGCACCGGGCTGTACTTAGCTATGTCCAAGAAAGGCACGCTCTTTGGATCGGTGCGTATACAACCTGGCAACATTGTTTCTCGAGGTCAAGATGGGAGGGCTGGGAAAGGGGAGGAGGGTGGTGAGGGTAGGGGAGGTATATATGTATAGGGGTCTCAAATGAGTGCCTACCCAAACATGTTTGATTCTGCTGAAGTGAAGGGAATCTTACGCTGGAAAGTCCAGAGAAAGGTCAGAGTGTTACAATCAATCATGGCTGTACACCTGTGGCACGGTTGATGATACCTGCAGCTTGAGTTGGCTTGTTCCACTGTCAAAATAAATAGCAGAGAAAAGTCACCTGACCAGCAATGACAAAGAGCCAGCTGGGTTCTTTTAAAAGTCTTCGCGTGCCATCTGCCAATTGTTGTTTCACACAGCAAGCTTTCAAAAGTAATCACCTCTCTTTGTTAAAATCAGCCTCACATCAGACCTGAGGTGTGTGGTGTCTAGCTCATGTATTTACATCTTGGCAAAGGAGAAATCAGGCACAAACAATCAGTCAGCAGCAGCGATAAGTGCCTTTAACAAGCTAACACAGTAAATAAGACACAAGCAGATCTGAAGACCCAACCCTGAAACCTCCTATAATAACAAAAAGGCAGGTGAATCACGCCAAGCTCATACTATCCTGATACTATCACAGACAGGGCCTCATTATGGCAGCAAGATAACAATCTGGAAAAGGGAATGCAGCAGAATCTCTTGTCACTACGATATCTTTCAAGACTCTTTGACAAACTGATACAAAGTGCTAACCACCCATGAAAAAGTGCCTATTCTGACTGTTGACTGCTGGATTACCTTCACAGATCAGCATATTTTAGGAAAAACATGTAACTTGAATTACAAACTGGATCAGAAAGGAGATTAAATGTTGAGACCGCTTTATTCCAGTAACAACGTCTCATTTACTCAGGACATTTCATAGACCTCATTGTTTCATTCAGTGAGTCCCAATGAAAACGTAACTGTGGGTCCTGTAGATTATTGCGAGTAACCAGAACATTGTTTCTGGAAAGACAACTTGCTTTTGGGTTTTAATTCTTCAATGCTTTGAGCAGCACAAACCAAATGCAATTGACATAAACGTTTTTGGGTTGATGGAAAAGAAGTTTCATAGGTGGATTTCTCAAAACCCCAAAACGATCTGCATGGCTACACACAGAATGCTGTACATTGCAATTTAAGTGAACCAACCCTTTTAATTCTAAACTTAAAACTTCCATTGCCTCTTGAAGACCAGCTGGCCTAGTGTAGCATAGCAGGAATAGCAGCCGTTAGCTATTCTCTCATGTGTTATAACCTTTTTAACCCGTCTGTCTCCCTGTGATCACAGGTAAAGTACAACCCGAGCTGCAAGTTCAAGGAACGCATTGAGGAGAACGGCTACAACACGTACGCCTCGCTCCGTTGGAAGCACGGTGGCAGGCAGATGTTTGTTTCGCTGAACGGGCGGGGGAAGCCGCGGCGAGGACACAAGGCTCGACGAAGACACCCGTCCACTCACTTCCTGCCTATGCTCCCCTCCTAGCTGTCCAATTTTGAACTCTGACCAGCAACTGGCTGGCTCACCTGCCGCCTCACACTGGTGTTGATCTAGCTGTGACGGCGATCGTTATTTTTATTACTCGCTCCTCCTGTCACATAAATGTACATTTGTTGAGGGTTGTAACATTTGTAGAGTTAGTATAATATGTACTTTTAAGTTATTTTCTCCATTTTCTAATGATGTTCAGTAATACAGTGAATATACAGTAGAAGTATACTATCTCCAGGCGTCTGTCTGGCTATAGTATCAGTCTGTGTGTCTGAACTGCATGTTAAGTGGAGTTTGGGTGACTTTAAGAGGCTTCAAAAGGACTGAAAAGGGACAGCAAGTCATGAAAAAAACTAAATGTGGCTCACGTGTTTGTAATTTAGTGATAGTTTTCACAATAAGTATGACTATTAAAACAAGAAAGAAGCAACGTTGAAATAGCTACACATCAGGGCCATAGCTACCATTGAGGTATTCTGTATTTTTGGGGTCACACTCTACAATTACATTTTTACAATCTATCTTGTTAAACACATTTCTCATCCTTGAAATATTTCACCATTTCACATATGAAAGATTCCCGTATTGAGTGATGTCTAGGTGTCTCACATGTGAAATCTAACATTATATATTAAAAAACAACAAAAAAAACTTAATATAACATGTAAAACATAAAACACCACTTAACATATGATACATTTGCATTGTACATTAGTGCATTTCATTAAATTCACATATAGCAATAATGTGGTTTTTGGACATTTTACATGAGAAATGTAATAGTTGAATATGTCTGGTAGTTTAGCTAATCTACTTTTAGGCCAATAAATCAATAAATATATAACAAAATTGGCTATTTCTCCACCAGAATGATGTAGAGTAGTGAGGGCTTATATAATTAAACATAAGTAAACATGTAAAATCCAAATAATTAATGAACAATTGGGGGAAGACCTCAGTATTTCAAAAGATCCTGGCTATGGCCCTGCTTTAAATCTAATATTTTGACTGTATACTGTACTGACACTACTGGGTAAGAGACACTGATCTGCACCTGAACTGTACAGATTATATGAAACTCTCTGCTGAAAACAAACACATTGATAGATGTACTGTTCTGTCTGTATATATCTATGTATGACAAGAACGCAACAGAAACTAAGCTAACTACTGGGATAACATGCTGGATTTTCTGAGATGACCTGTGTATGTTTGTGCATGCTTCTTTCAAACTGCTTCTATAATTCAACAACGCACAGTTATTAGATTAGAAAAAAATGCATTGTGTCTCATCTAGTCTCTGATTTTTGGACCCTAGTTCAGTTGTGAAATAATGTACGTTTTGAGTCGTTTAACGCGTTATAGCAGCCATAGGTAAAGCAGATGTCACATAGCAGCAACTTCATTAATGTTGTACACAGTAGTACATGGTTATTACATACTGCCTCTCTGTAAAGTCTTGCTAACATTTTTTCAACACACAAGGCTGTTGCTAATAGAACATTTAATATATTTAAAACATTTTGTACTCTTTAACTGTTTGAAGTTGATGTTTATTGTTATTGTCGACTTTTTGTGTTGGATTGTAGTCATACTGTTAAAAAAAGAAGGGAAAAATAATCGTATTAATGTCCATATTCAGCTCATTTTGTATGGTATTACTACTGGATATCGGTACATTTGTGATCCACTTATTATAAACAGCTGACAGCTATAGGCCAGTAATATTAGGTTGTAAATAAGGCCAAAGTCTCAGAAACTGTCTTTAGATTCATTTCAGCAAAGTCAAATTATTTGAGTGCCTTGGTCCATGCTGAGTTTGGTAAACTTCAATAAAAAATGTGGATAAATCACGAGTCATGGCTCACTCCCTTATACTAGCAAGCCTTTTTACAATCATGTCTCCAAAATTATGAAGTGCAAAAATGGCATTTTAATCTGGTCCCATGCTTGGCACTGATTGTTAAGTGTTGCTAACATCTCCATCAGAGCTCCCCGACATAATCCCCGTCCTCATCATAATCATGACAAAACTCGCAGCAGGAGAGGCGTTGATGTGGAGGACCTCCCCGTGTCTGATGAAAGGTCCGCGGTTATGAACTACGCACCCGAGCATCAAGGTCATTTACACACAGACGAGCCCTCCAGTGGCACAGGAGGCCACTCGGTCTTTTCAGTGAACAGAAAGGAGAGTGGGGATGAATAGTGGCTGTTTGGGGTGAATAAAGGCCAACCTTTCAGCCTGTCATAATGCGAGATTACTGTGACGGGGTACATGTCTGGTCAGAATGGCGTGAAGTCACACTGTAGTTCAGCTCCAAACGTCTGGGTGCAGCATACAAATATCAGTATGGGGGGTCTGCGAGTACGGTTGCCATGCAAATGTCTTTGTCTTCAGCTGTGCGCCCTTGAGGGATTGTTACATTTTGAAAAGTAAAGACGAGGCCTACTCGTAATTGTTCCTTTTGTTGCCGTTCTATTTAAACAGTAAAATATAGTCGTGTCATTTAAAGGAAAAGTTAGGCATTTTGGAAAATACGCTTATAAGCTTTCTTGCCCAGAGTTAGATGAGAAGATCGATACTACTTTCATGTCTGGACGCTGAATAGTAAGCTGCCACCAGCAGCCAGCTAACGTAGCTTAGCATAAAGACTGGAAACAGGTGGAAACAGCTCGTCTGTGTCTGTTCAAAGGTAGCAAAACCAGCCAACACCTCTAAAGCTAACTTATTACAAAAGACCGCACTTGTTTTACCCGTGCAAATGTAAAGTATAAAAATTACCAGTTGCCCATCAATCATCTGAGCCTCCAAGAAGAAATTGCTCAGCATTAAACGGCAAATTCTCGTTTTTATAGTTTGGTTTTTGCAAGCTTGCAGTTTTCCCATGTTTCCAGTCTTTGTGCTACAAAAGACTAATATATATATATATATATATATATATATATATATATATATATATATATACACAATATATATTAGCTCTTTTGTTTTCTAGAAAATACTGTATAGCTGCAAAATACAGTACATTTCAGTTTTGCAGGTCAATTTGATCGTTATCTAACCCTCAAATGGCGCAGACACACTAAAACATGCACGCCACAAAGTAATCCCATTTTCTGCCTGCTCTGTCCATTGACTCGCCTCTTTTTCAGGGTGTCCTCCATCTTTTCTCCTCTACCTCTCCTCTCTCCTCTTTTAACCGTCCAAGAATCTCTCCTTCCTTCTTGGCCTGAGGGTGCGACTGCCTGTTGGTGCCAGTTCCAGGGACACCAAATGGGAGCTGTAATTATCATTGCTCCACCACTGTCCTGTCAGTGTGCTCGCCAGCAAAACAAGAGCGATCCTTTGGAAGTCCTGATCAAAAGCTTTGGCCTTTGATCATGAGGCTGTAGGAAAAACCTAAACACTGTGCAAAATCAACGAGGAATGTCCCAAAGAGAGCCCAGGAGAATGGGAATGACAGCCATCAAGAAGACATCCTCAGCTCCTCCTCTGCCATGATGTGTTGATGTCAGGAGCACAGGTGTTTGGGCTGTGTTTGATCTGATCAGTGTAAGCAGAGGACTGAGAGAGTGAGTCATGCAATGATGTTGTTGCTTAAGTGTCTGTCAGATAGCACCTGGTAGGCTGTGCAGCACGTCACATCTTCATGTTCCTGCGAAGGCCTCTTCACAATCTGAATTAGCTGGAAACGTCTGCCCACTTAAAACATCTCAAAGTACAGCACATCTTCACATCAGCACGTGCATGAAAACATGCACATGACCCCAATAAAAATAGTGTTTATAGAGAAGATTACATTGACTGCTTCAAAATTAATTTGTAGCTGAGTGACAGAAAAAAAGTAATAATAGAAGCCCATTTTGAGGGCCTTAGCCAATATCTACAGGGGCACAAGTCATGCTGCTTCAGCGACAACAAACCACAGCCTCTGGAACCTTTGAAACCCTGTGTGGTCATTTTCTCTCACAGTGACTGAAAAGAACTGTGGTGGGTGGGAAAGAAAAAAAGAGCCCCTCGCCACTCATAATACCAATCTTATGTATGTAGACGAAAATGGGAGGGATGGGAGGGGTTCGGGGGTGGCAGACGGACTAAGGCACAATTTTAAAGCGCTTATTGAATTGCCATTACAGCTCCTGAGACTAATTGTGGCTGTTGTGTGTCTCTCGGTGGCCTAGGGGGCTCTGGAGTGGCCCTGTATGCTCTTACTCAGTGGGGTTTTCAGACCGAGTGGCCCTGAAAGAGAACAGGACCACCGTAGATCAATGGCAAACCTTTCACTCTTTCACAGGCCCTTGCTAATCCTTCTCATTTGTCTGCCATTTGTTGAGGCACATTCACAGCTCCCTGAATTTAGGATTAGGCCTTGTTTTGTTACAAAAACAGCCAAGTTATAATGCTGAATAGCTGGACTAAAGGGTGGACGACGGATGAGTGTGTATGTGAGTTTGTGAGCATGTGTGTGTATGGTTATCAGGTATACGCTATGTTCAAATTCATGAAAATACCGAACCTATTTAGGGTTTTGTCTTAAATCCCATTTCAGTGATCAAATCATAGTTTGTAGTTTTTACTTAGTGTAGCTTTAATGTTCACACAGCATCCCAGTTCTAAACATGTACAGAAGCCTTTTGAATATTGTATTGATGTGATACAGTACCATGTTGAGTGTGATCATTTTGTTGTGGGAATAGAGGTGGAAATTAAAATTTAAAATGTCCAACCTTCATTGATCTTGTGTTCAGACAGAACGCACGGTGAATCTTAGAGGCGACACGATTGCTTGCAAGGTCAATAAAAGCGTGCAAGTGTGTAGGAATAGACGCATATTGAGCAAATACATTTATGAATGTGTTTCATGAACACTGACGACTAGAGGAAAAAAAGGAAAGGAAATCGTCCAAAAGGTTGGTCCGGCCATTTCTAGTTAACTTACAGTTAGAGAACATTGGCTGTTTGATGGTGCAGTGGTCGAATCTGCGCAAGCGACGTGGCAAAATCTAGTTTTGCTTTCTTTTTCTATAGTAATGTATGTTACACAACAAGTGTAATTAAGTTGTGCAAAAAAACATCTAGACTCATACTTGATGTAATGGCATGAATCGGGTACAAACTGTTGTTATCAACTGTGGATCTACTTCAGGGGGAATGAAAGGGGAATATCAGGGTTAAAGAGGTTAAAGGTTTGCTGACTTGATGAGATGACTGTCACAGCTTCCCTGTGGTATCACTTAGTTAGCATTGCTCTATCAAAAGTGTAAAATACAGATAGATACACCTTCTAACAGTTCTGCATTCTGTCTTTTCATATGTCCTCTACTTCATCTGAGGGCAAACATTGAGTTCACTGTCCTGTGTCTCCTTTAGAAAATAAATATTTCATAAGAAAGAGGAAAAGCATGAACAAATTGATTCCTCACAGTCAAATACCTGCAAAGGAAATGCAATTTCATTAAAGTTGCAATGATTCCCTTTGAAGCCGAGAGTTTATCCGCATTGTGTTCTGTCTAAACCTGAGAGTGTGCGCGGACAGTCTTGGCAGCCTGCAGCAGAGCCTTCAGACTGTGGCCTTCTCATCACTGAGTGGATTAGTGTTCATGTCTGAAGCCACTTACTGGACATTAGACAGGGCTGCTGAGTGGCACATGCGCCACATTTCCCCTAAAGCCCTGCCATGCCACGCCGCAGGTATGTGGGGCCGACTGGCCAAACCCCATGTCCAGCATTCCCGGGATGCCTGCAGTCGTGCCAGACACCAGGGGACAAGGTGAAGAGGCGGACGGAGGGATGATTGCGTGAATCAGAATGGATGAGATGAAAAGTAAGTAGAGTAAACAATTGTAAATTCATATGAGTTTTCAGTTTCATGGCTCCAGCACAAAAGTTGGTCACAAAAAAGAATAGAAATGCAATTAATTTCCCGAGAGTTAGATGAGAAGATTGAAACCACTCTTATGTCTGTACAGCAAATATGAAGCTAGAGCCAACCGACCTTTAGCTTAGCTTAGCATAAAGACTGGAAACAGGGCAAGCAGCTAGTCTGGCTCTGTGCAAAGGTTAACATTACACCTACAAGTCACTAATTAAGACTTTATATACATAAAGTTGTATTCCTGAGTGTAAAAACGACAGGTTGCCCGACAATGTGCTGAAACAATTTCTTGGCCTGGAGCATTAACTTCCCACCGTCACCATGAGGTTGCCAAGCAAACAATAAAGCCTAAAAAAATGCGACATAATGTGTTAATCAGTGAGCTTTATTAGTGCTGGTAAGCAGATTTCTTTTTTACTTTGGAACGAGCAGGCTAACAATTTTCCCTGCTTCCAGTTTTTATGCTAACTTAACTTAGCAGCTGGCTACCAGGTAATAATAATAATTAGCTTTATTTGTATAGCACCTTTCATACAAGAATTGCAGCCCAAAGTGCTTCACAGCAAAAACATAAAAATGAGTACAAAATTATACAGAGCATTTACAGTACAATAATCACAGTGTTAATGTAAATGTGAAATAGCATTAAAAATAGCATTAAAAATAGCATTAAAAATAGCATTACAAATAGCATTAAAAATAGCATTAAAAATAGCATTACAAATAGCATTAAAAATAGCATTACAAATAGTATTAAATAGCAAAATAAAAATGTAAACAGCATTAAAAATAACATTAGAAATTGTATTAAATAGCAGAATAAAAATAGTAAAAGTGGAAAAGGCTAATAGTTAAGAGATAAAATAGCAGCTTTAATAAAAGCATTTAAATGAGTTTATAGTGGCATAAAGTAGCAGCAATGATAGTAAATATCATACCTGATAGTAAATATATCCTTACCTATACCTTGATGTCCTTACCAACCTTAGCATTTGCTATTCTGTCAGAGCACATATTTAAAAAAAGAAAAAGAAACAACAAAAATAATGTGCAATCTACATTTTTAAGTGTATTTCAAGTAGAGGACACACAATGCTACACTCAAGGCTTCGGTGTAGAAGGCCAATAAGAAATACTAACTATGTAGATGTAGTTATTTGAGAGACTGATGCTGCAGGCCTATGTTTGAACTGGAATATCTTTGCTCTGTCTACCATCGTTTCACTCTCCCTATAGTGTAACTTTAGTCTTGGAAGACAGGTGGTTGCACCACAAGGAGAATTCAATAGATGATAGATTGTTGGGTACGTTTTTACGCAGATGAGATTATAAAGGCTGCGACTGGTAAACTGTCCATATACGTATAGGAATATAATCTAAATGTATACAAGCTATCAACATAAAATATAAGAAAATAAGAAGATTACTGAAAAGGTTGTGGCAGCCTAAAGGGGCACAGACCATCTCCTATATATGTTGGCCAGCTGAGCCAACCACATGTTGGCCAATTTCCCAGTCAACATCATGAGGTTGTCTTTGGCTGTTAGTGACTGGAAAAGACCAAAGTTGATGCCGCTTCATGCAAAGTTTTAGCCATGCCAAAGCCTATCCACCCTGCCCCTCAAGCCCCGCTGTGTGAAGTAGTTCCTCAAGCCAGTGAAACCAGACATGCTCTGTGTTTTGTCACTGCTTGCGTGGTGATACTTTTTCAACACTACAGTTTTTAAAATCAAGATTAACAGGTGGATGTTCTTCCTTAAATTCAATTTCTTTTCGTGAAGAATGTCAAAGTCTGCTTTCGTTCCTGTTAGGAGATTTGAAATAAACCAGGTGAGAAGGTTTGTATTGGAGTAAAACCTGTGGGCTACATCAGACAATTAGCACTTCCTCTGTCAAGGTCTGTCATCATGTTGTAGGAGAAATAACCTTACACTATGTGGAAAACTGGACGCTAGATCCAACCCAACAGAGTCTCTAAGGAAACTAATCTTTCACTCAAATCCGGGCTAAAAGTAGGGCTTAAAAAACAAGCTGTATATAATGTTTATTTTGTTCTTTACTATAGACGCATATGTAGACAGATTGTCGAACAGTAACAGTGACATTTATACTGAAAGCATTCTAGCAAGACAGCTGTGTCTAAGCTGTAGGGTTCAACTGCAGGCCAAAGTCAATCCCTCCTGGCTCGACACCTTTGTATATTATATGAAGCTTTGAAAACATATGGCAGTGATACAGTGTCTTTAAAATCTTTCTCAATGCTTCTGTGTCTACAGAGCAGCCTCATAACGTCTCTAACAAGAGTCAGAGTAAAAATGGACGACTGTATGGGGAGCACAGAAAGATCAATCTCAACCCTACTGACATTTACATTAAAACCAAAATCACCACCAATGAGCTAGAAAAGAAAACGATGCAGTGGCTTTCTGGTACCGTGCACTGACTTCTGCCATCCTGTCCTTCACTTCCTCAGCCTCAGTACCAGACTCAGAGAATTCAAATTGATCTCTGAGGTCTTTTGTTATATCTCAAAAAAAAAAATCATGTAGCTGCATCACATAATCAGATATCAGGCTATAGGCCTTCTTCTGGATGTTGAACAGATCTTATCTCGGCTTTTGATTGTATTTGAATGTCCTTTTATAATGTACTTATTTTGCACTTTGTCTCTATGCTTTTAATGTTTTATGTTTTCTCTAAAGCGCCTTGTTTCCAAAATGTGCTTTATAAATGAACTTGCCTTGATGTGGACATCTGTAAAGCTACTCTCGTTCGTTTTGGTCTTTGCTACATGGTTCCATGTCAAACCTATGTCATACCTTCTTATATGTGCTGATTATAACATACAATCGTTTAATTTAATATAGAATACAGTTCACAGAAGGATGGCTCCTTTTCAGATATCACTGTCCCACTTAATAAACAACCCAAAGGTCCCAAACTGTGAGACACGACCCCTTGCATTTTTAGTGGGGTGACATGCTCCCTGCTCTGCTTAAAACGAGGGAGTCGACTTTAATACAGAAGGCCGACAGATGCTGTTAGGAGGATTCATCAGACAGCTCAATTTGTGACTTTACATTAGATTTGCACTGATGGAGAAGCGGCACCCTCTGATGGTGGAAAAGCAGAGCAATTTTTAAAGTCTAGTTTTGAACTCTGGCTCTCTCTGCTGGATATCATGAAGTACTAACAGAGTAACATAAGAGACAACATATTGTAGTAAGACTTGCATCAAACTTAATTGTACTGTCGCCCCTCTCTCCCCATTAAAGTTACACTCAAATGTAACAAATCTTCTAAGATTAGAAGTGGTACAAATGTTTATTGGTGGTAGTGAGTACGTTGTATTTGTGTACAGTATCTACATGTCATTTGGGACTTTTTTTTTATTTGGAACATTAGCCGGTGTGTCATGCAAATGAATAAGATTGGTATGATACAACATATATCCACTGTACAGTAGATGGCGAAGCTGAGCAAGGAAATATCAGCACAGGACACAGTTGCCACTGGCTAGTACTAAACTATTACTACGCAGTAAAGTAAGTCACACTCAAACAGAGAAGGTGAGAGCAAGTCATCATATTACAGTTTTTTACAATTGCTAAAACACTAAACTCCATTCTCTGAACCAAATGATCAGTTGCCTAAACACATTTGTCGAATCAACCTCTCTTTTAGCAAAGCCCTAAACAAGTTCAAGTAGTTAGACACTATGTGCAAAACTCTAAACACATTCTCCTTTACTATAAAACACAATTGTGATGCACATGTGTCGCAAAATGCTAAACACAGGCAGCAAAAGTTGAACACAACTACAACACAGTGGTCATCGTTTAAACACAACGACTCAAAACTGTATATACTTGTTTCTAATGATGTGATCAACCGATTTAACACACTATATAAGCAAGTTCAGAGTGCACATGTGAATACCGACAATGGATGAAAACATTTTGAGAGGCAGAGGAGGTAGAGGAGGCAGAGGAGGAAGAGGAGGCAGAGGAGGAAGAGGTGGAAGAATAAGAGGAGGAAGAGTACGAGTAAGAGGTGATGAGCCAAGAGGAAGATATCAAGGCCGAGGAAGAACCAGAACCATCACCTTCAGATGCAATCCGGGCAACGGTCACAGACCATGTTCTTGTTCCTGGCTTGACAATGAGGGAAGCAGGACAAAGAGTAGGTTCTCTGTGGCACCATCGTAAGGGCATTCAGAGAAGACAAACAGGTACAGTTAGAGATTGTTTGAATTTAATTCTATGGAAAGGCCCCATGAATACATTTTTGGAGATGAAGCAGGGTTCAATATGACGAAGAGGAGAAGGAGAGGCAGGAACATAATTGGCCAACTGGCAATTGTGGAAGTCCCTGGCAAGCGTGGTGGCAATGTCACCCTTTGTGCGGCCATAAGTAATTGGGGGGTTCTCCACCATCATGCAACCCTGGGGCCTTACAACACCGAGCATCTTCTCACATATCTGAGTGGTCTTCGGGATTTTCTGATTGAGGTTCAGGTTCCTCATCATGCTGGGCATCCTATTTATGTTGTAGTTTGGGACAATGTCAGCTTTCACCATACAGCCCATACAGAGGAGTTATGTTCTGCGTGGCACTGGAGGGTCTGTGACCGGAACCCCTACACCAGGGTAAACCTCTTCAGGCAATGGCATTGGCCTGTGGTGACATAGGCGTGGGTGCTTGTCAAGCCTGGATCCGCCATGCCAGAGTTTTTCCCCCGTTGCTTAGCAAGAGAAAACATTGCGTGTGATGTAGATGAAGTCCTCTGGCCGGACCCAGAACACAAGGCGTGATGCTGCTGAGGCAGAATGAATCGTACGTTGACGTTTTCTGCATGTGCTCTTTACCTGTAATGTACTTTTCATTTACCTGTAATGTGCTTTTCATTACCTATAATGTGCTTTTCATTTACGTATGAAGTTTTCTTTGTTATTTGTATAAGTGTCACAGTCTTGATTTTTGTATATCCTGTTTTATTTTGAAGTGTTTTGAAGTGTTCACTCCCCCTTATGTCATGTCTAGTTGTACTTCCTGCCTGTGTGTTTTCCCTCTGTGATTGTTGATTTGTTCCTCCTGTGTCCGTTCCCCTTGCCCTTGTGTTTTAGCCTCTCTCCCCAGCTGTGTCTCGTTCCCCTCGTTAGTGTCTGTGTGTATATATCCCTGTCTTTCCCAGTGTTCCCTGTCAGATCGTCATCTAAGTGTCACCCTTGCAGATGCTTCCTCGTGCTTCCTCGTGCTTCCTCGTGCTCCCTCGTGCTCCCTGTGTCGTCTTTTCAGTTTACTGTTTACCTTTTGTATTTTTGTTGTTTTGTAAAGCCCTCTTTTTGTTAATCTCCTCGTCTTGCATTTGAGTCCTCACCTTTTCCCTACCGTGACAATAAGTTGGGATAATTGTACTTTTGTTTAGTTTTGCAATTAAACTAAATCAAACTACATGCACTGGATGCAGTGTTTACATTTATTGTATGTAGTGTCTAATGAATGCTCTGTAGGTTTTTCTATTTTGACTGGAAAAGTGTATGATCTGAAAGCATTGTTTGATTTGTTCCAGAGGAGTCTGTGGTTTTGTGAATGTAGCTTGAGTTTTGTGTTTTGTGTTTAAAGTTGAGAAAATGGGTGAAGGTTTCAAGAAATGTGTTTTTAGCAATTGTAAAAACTAAAGCTTCACAGGCATAATGATTTTTTCTTTTGATTTAATCCTTTAGAAAATACTATTGAATATAATAATGCGTAGGATGTCATGCAGAGCTATTGTACTGGATTGTATTTGATTAGCATGTGTATGGTACACATGAACATAGTGGAACTGATGTAGTCGGGAAGCCGTTTGTGACATGTTAAGGTTGGAGAGAAATGAGTTTGAATTAGGATCCTAATGGAGCTGCATGCAACTCATTCTATGAGGAGACTTTCGGTTATCCAGCAATGTAGTTAATCTGAGGGATATTCATCAAATTACAGTTCATTTAGCTGACGCTTTTGTCCAAAGCGACTAAGTGTAAACAATCATGAGGATACAACTCAGAACATCAAGAAGGTGCAGAGACTCTGACCCCTGCTGCACCTAAAAGGTCATATTGAGAGACCAACTTGTGTTAATGGTTTGCATAAGGCCTTCAGTATCCACAGTCCAAAGATATGTTTTATGACACTTAAAAACATGTTCAGCGGTCTGTTGAATAATGATAAAATGATTGAGCTCTAGTTGCATGGAAACATCAACACTCATATCTGCAGCTGGAAACTGTGGTGTCCGTGGTTCTTCAAGATCGTAACACTATTCAAAGAAATGTCTGGGTTGTGGGTTGTGTCAGATAAACAGCAAAGAACTTTGTGATCTTCTTAATACATTTATTCAGCTAAGCTCATTTCATGTAGCCACATAGTAGTATGCACAAAAGGTGAGAGGAGAATCAACAAGGTCCAAAAAAGAATAAAATCGAGCGACTGAAAATGTCATAAATGCAAAATGAACATGAGTGGTGGGGAAAGCTGTGGGATGTATTTGCTCTTCTCTGCATGCCTCTGTTCTTTGAAACCGTCCTCATAAGTTCTTATGTGTGAGTTATTCCAAACACATTTCTGATTCTTACATGTGATTGAGTGATGCCTCCTCTGCACATATTCCTTATTTTACCTCACACTTGATAATACACATCACTTACTCAGTTACGTGTAACGCACTTAATTTAGACAAGCTGTCAGTCAGTGATCACATGACTTCACAGAATTAGATTCATACTTGAGAGCGTGAGAAGACTGACACTCAAACCTGAAGCTGGAAACTGCGTTTTCTGTTACTCATTTGGTTTGTGGTGCAACATCGCAGTGATAAAAGCCAACTGCCCAAAAGTCATAGCTATAAAGGAGATCCATAACAAATAATTCTGTTTTTTTCTTCAGTTCATAGAACTATAGGTCACTTAAGCTTAAGTAGCTGTGTGACCTTTTTTGCTCTCTGTCCTGGTATTGTTGTGTTTTGTTTTGCATCTGCTGTGTACAATTGTGTATGTATGTCCGTTTGTATGCTTGTACGAAGTGTTATCCAAAAATACCTTATCCAGAAATATTAACCTTTGCTAAACTAATGTCTAACTTCCAGTTCATCAGTAGACATGATTTCTGGGCGACACATGTGGCAATTTGAACTCTCAAAGCATTGTGGGCCTCAGTATGACCGTTATCTCTAACGCCAAAGGTTTCTGGTCTCAATTATGAAACCCTGTTTTGAAATTTTAAAACCACATGTTTTGCAATTACCCACCAACAACTTCACAAAAAGATCAACAGCATGTTAGCAAACACACTGAAGCAATAAAGACCACAAGATAAGTAATATATTTTCTTCTTTGAGAAATATAACGCTATTAGTGGAAGGTGTGGATTTGATCAGAGACCATGACAACCAGCTTTGCACTACTGCTGCTCTTTGTCTTGAATGTTAAGCTTTATATACATGTATTCAGCTAAGCTCATTTCATGTAGCCACATAGTAGTATGCACAAAAAGTGAGAGGAGAATCAACAAGGTCCTAAAAAGAATGAAAATGTCATAAATGCTTCTCATAAGTTCTTGTGTGAGTTATTCCAAACACATTTCTGATTCTTGCATGTGATTGAGTGATGCCTCCTCTGCACATATTCCTTATTTTACCTCACACTTGATAATACACAACACTTACTCAGTTACGTGTAACGCACTTAATTTAGACAAGCTGTCAGTCAGTGATCACATGACTTCACAGAATTAGTTTCATACTTGAGAGCGTGAGAAGACTGACACTCAAACCTGAAGCTGGAAACTGCGTTTTCTGTTACTCATTTGGTTTGTGGTGCAACATCGCAGTGATAAAAGCCAACTTCCCAAAAGTCACAGCTATAAAGGAGATCCATAACAAATAATTCTGTTTTTTTCTTCAGTTCATAGAACTATAGGTCACTTAAGCTTAAGTAGCTGTGTGACCTTTTTTGTTCTCTGTCCTGGTATTGTTGTGTTTTGTTTTGCATCTGCTGTGTACAATTGTTTATGTATGTCCGTTTGTATGCTTGTACGAAGTGTTATCCAAAAATACCTTATCCAGAAATATTAACCTTTGCTAAACTAATGTCTAACTTCCAGTTCATCAGTAGACATGATTTCTGGGCGACACATGTGGCAATTTGAACTCTCAAAGCATTGTGGGCCTCAGTATGACCGTTATCTCTAACGCCAAAGGTTTCTGGTCTCAATTATGAAACCCTGTTTTGAAATTTTAAAACCACATGTTTTGCAATTACCCACCAACAACTTCACAAAAAGATCAACAGCATGTTAGCAAACACACTGAAGCAATAAAGACCACAAGATAAGTAATATATTTTCTTCTTTGAGAAATATAACGCTATTAGTGGAAGGTGTGGATTTGATCAGAGACCATGACAGCCAGCTTTGCACTACTGCTGCTCTTTGTCTTGAATGTTAAGCTTTATATACATTTATTCAGCTAAGCTCATTTCATGTAGCCACATAGTAGTATGCACAAAAAGTGAGAGGAGAATCAACAAGGTCCCAAAAAGAATGAAAATGTCATAAATGCTTCTCATAAGTTCTTATGTGTGAGTTATTCCAAACACATTTCTGATTCTTGCATGTGATTGAGTGATGCCTCCTCTGCACATATTCCTTATTTTACCTCACACTTGATAATACACAACACTTACTCAGTTACGTGTAACGCACTTAATTTAGACAAGCTGTCAGTCAGTGATCACATGACTTCACAGAATTAGTTTCATACTTGAGAGCGTGAGAAGACTGACACTCAAACCTGAAGCTGGAAACTGCGTTTTCTGTTACTCATTTGGTTTGTGGTGCAACATCGCAGTGATAAAAGACAACTGCCCAAAAGTCACAGCTATAAAGGAGATCCATAACAAATAATTCTGTTTTTTTCTTCAGTTCATAGAACTATAGGTCACTTAAGCTTAAGTAGCTGTGTGACCTTTTTTGCTCTCTGTCCTGGTATTGTTGTGTTTTGTCTTTTGTTTTGCATCTGCTGTGTACAATTGTGTATGTCCGTTTGTATGCTTGTACGAAATATTTCTTTATTATTGTGTTATCCAAACAGTGAGAGAAGAAGGTCGAAGAATTCCTAGATATTTAAAGTGCCATAGATTCAAAAGGGAAAGTGAAAGTATTGAATAACATCAATGTCGAAGAGAGTAAATGGGTTAAAGTTAAAGACTGTGTGAAAATCAGCCCACGATCACATTATGTATGTGCTTCAGGCTGCTGAGTCAGCAGAATTACAGGCTTTATATTTACTGAAGCAATGACAATACTTTCTTTACTGACCACATGCACTCATCACCATAAGACAATTAAAGGTTAAACCGACATACAGGGGCTGGGCGAAAAAAGTCTTGGTGAAGCACGTAAAAAAGACCACAGGGTCGCTTACTGAGGAAACTGGTCTCTAAAAGGAGTCAACTCAACACCCCAGAGACAAAAGGTTGAGTTTGCTGCAAGCATGATGCATGCCCTGAAAAGGTTTCTGCTTTTTCATCTTCTGGCGTGTCTTGGACTTCACGGTAAGATTCCCACATCTAGTTATAAGTCTCTGATCTAACAAATGCGATAATAACTTCATCCTCCTTTTCCTCTTTTCTTTTCAGCACTTGGGAGTGAAATCATACACGGTAGAAAGGTCCCGGAGAATGAAATGACGTACATGGCCTCGGTGCAGAACAAGGCAGGTGATCATGTATGTGGAGGATTCCTCATCAATGAAGACTTTGTGGTCACTGCTGCACATTGTGTTGACGCGTGAGTTACCTTACCTCTTTCAACTATTTATGATTCATGTTATTAGAAATCAAATACAAAGAACTTTATATGTTTCCAAAATATACAGCAGTTTTTAAGTAACACTACCGACAGCCTCTCGATGATCATGCACTCAGGAATCCTACAAGTGTCGTTCTTGGTACCCACAATCTCAAGAAGGCTGATCACAAAATGAGATACAAAGTAAAGACGTGCAAGTTTCCATCTTATGTGAATATCACAAAGGGGTGTGACATCATGCTCCTCAAAGTAAGTAGATATTTTATTTATTTTTAAATCTGTTACTTTCATGTTCTGTTTAATTCAGTTGTATTCTCCACAAAACTGTAAAAAAACAAAAAACAAAGCACATAAACACTCTTCTGTTTTAGCTTGATGTCTGATGGAGGATAATAAGTATGCTATAAATCGGTCTTTGCTAGTTTTTAATTTCCACTTTGTGATTTTGTGTGTCTCCAGCTATCTCGGAAAGCTCGACTGAACAGAAGATTAAAACGTATTGATCTTCCGAAGACCAAGATTGAGATAAAAGACAAGCGACAGTGCCGTGTAGCTGGATGGGGTTTAACAAGTGACGGTAAATCTGTTGACGAGCTGCAAATGGTGGATGTGCCTGTCGTTAACCCTAAGGACTGTAAGAAACAATGGCCGGATCTTCCTCTCAATGTCATCTGTGCAGGTGGATATCCCACAAACAAAGGATTCTGTCAGGTATGTTTTCTGTCCTGTCATAGAAAATATAGTTTCTGATCTAAATCACTTTTAGTCTTAGAAAGTGAATAAAACTAATGAAGCTTCTTTCTCCTCACAGGGTGATTCTGGTGGCCCTCTGGTGTGCAACGGGAAGGCAGTTGGTGTTGTGTCTTACAACAAGGGAAACTGTGACTACCCAGATGTACCCAACGTCTATACAAATATATCAAAATACCTTCCCTGGATCAGAAAAATTCTCAAAAAAAAGAATTGTTAAATGTACTTTTTGTTGTATTGTATGGTACTGGCTCCTCGGATTTAAATATCGTCTTAAAACTTACTTTTACAAGAGGCCTTTATTAACAACCAACATACTTGGTTTCTTATCATGAGTCTGCTAAATGACCTGACAGCCGGCGGTATTGGGGCTTATTTACAACCAAAACCTTCAAATCCACTTTAGCTGCCTTGAATTTGTATCCAAAACCATTAAAAGTGTTCACACTTGATCCTTTTGTAACGGATTGATGAGGGAGAAATGTTTTCCTATGATTTTGTTATTCTATATTTGTAATTTGTCAACATGCGTTGCGATTAAAAATGTGCATTAGAGTGTTTGTTTGTTTCCTTTGTAGTGTGAATTGCTACATTTTGATCCCACGCTACACCTTGTTTTTCTTAGTGTGTTATCCTGAAGTTCCTCTGAAATGTTGAGATTGAAATAACTACTATGTGCTGTTTTTTATGAAGATGTTTGATGATCACCAAGAGAGAATATAAGCATGTCTAATGTTAATCTTTGAACTAGTCGTTCTATGATACGCAAGTTTAACATTACAAAGTTTGCACTGCACATTCACTTTGTTTATTTTATCAAAATAATTCTGAATATTACTCTTATGCCTGGTTGCCATTCTGCATTTAACATTCGATCGAGCGACGTCTGACTGAAAATCGTTATCTGTTATCTGATCAAACATTTTTGCTATATTGATATTGAGTCTCTCTATCTGTCTGTCTATCGCTCTCTCTGTAACATGCAGTCACGAAACTTTACAGATGTGTAGTTGAGATCAAAATGAAGGTCGAGTTTGAAAATGGAGGCCAAATGTGAAGATGGGTGTAGTATGAAAAGTAAGGGTATGAAGTGAGGAAGGGGCCATTGGGTAATTTCCCCCCCGCCCACTTTACATCCCTTGCCCGATTTGGCGTTGCGAATGGTCTGAATATCGCAAGATGGTCTCTCCTTGAAACTTTTTACATTGAAGAAACTTGTGATGATGCTCCTTTAGACCACTTGCTGTCAAATAACGATCAAAGCCATTCCAGTAAATAGCCTTAGTTTCATAACTGGTTCATCTGGCTCGTCGCAGAATTCAGAAGACATTTTTGGGAGGGCTGTTTTATCAAAGCTCCCCACACCCAAATGGTGACAGCTGAAAATCATTAGTATCTGGTATCTTACATAAATTATTTAAAAAAATTGATAATAAAAACATTGAGATTCTGCACTTATAGAGGGCGTGCACGTGACCTCACCATAGTTGCCAAGTCTGTTAATTCTCGTAAAGGGCAGTTAAGTTTTCTTATATTAATTCAACTAACACACATAAAACATGGCTTAACTGAAACCGCCTTTAATAAATATACAACATTTAGTTACATTATAACTCAAAAAGGATGACAGACAAGGCCAGTTCTTCTCATGAGCACTCTGCGCTCTTGAAAAGGACTGGCCTCATCTGGGCTGCGTAGTAATCACATGGTGTACGTGCTTAGCAATGTTGAAAAATAGCATCTCCCGTAGGATGTGGTTGGAAGTCAAAATAAAATAGATGGCAATCAAATTGTTAGTTCAAATACTGCTGTAGAAGGGTAGACTTGACAGTCCAGATACAACAGGTCGATCATCACCATGATGGATGGTCTGTACAAGCTTCTGCTTTTTCCTGTTCTGGCATGCCTCGGACGAAACGGTAAGTTGCACATCTGACGACTTTCATTCAGCCTGCAAATGGGATGTTAACTCATTTGAACTCCTTTTTATTTTCTTCATATGTTTTATAGTACTTGGGAGTGAAATCATAAATGGGGAAATAGCCTCAGAGGACTCGATGCTGTATATGGCATCGGTGCAGGAGAATAGAAAACACGTATGTGGAGGATTCCTTGTCAGTGAAGACTTTGTCGTCACTGCTGCGCAGTGTGATGTGTGAGTTACACTTCCTCTTCCAGCCATCATTTTTTTATTTTAAGTTATAGAAACTCACTTTTTTTTTTTAAAGGAACAAATCATTTGTTGTTTCTTTGGATTGTTAGCATAACTTGAGAACATCCACTGACAACCTCTCATTTTTGCAGGGATTTAGAAACCACATTGGTAATTCTTGGCACCCAGGATCTGAAAAAGGTTAACGTAATAAATAGAGCGATTGTAAAGAAGTGCAAACCTGCTCGTAAGAACAACAATGAATCGAATGACATCATGCTCCTCAAAGTAAGTTCCTTCAACCCAGTAGTCCGATGGAATTTTTACAGTCAAGTCATTTGCATTTGGTGCTTTGGTTGGTTTGATACATTTTAAACAATGAAGTGTTATTTCCTGTGAGGGTAAATGTAAAGAGCGACGCACCATCACAACCAGTGCATATATACTGTAACTCTGCTAACACTAACCTTCATTTAAATGATTCCTCAGCTTAAACTCCAAGCAAATGTTTACCTGTAGCCTGATGAAGAGTAAGACCGTGACTAGACAGACACACACTTTTTATGTTTTGCTTTCTGATTTTTGTGTCTCCAGCTACTTAAGAATAATAGAAAAGAAAAGAAAGTACCAACAATTCCACTTCCAACACCTGATATGAACGTACAAGAAAATGAACAGTGCCTTGTAGCTGGATGGGGTTTCACTGGTCCTGGTACTACACTTGATAACGAGCTAAGAGTGGTGAATGTGACTGTCATTAATCAGCAAGAGTGTAAACAGAAACTGCCTGCTCTCCGTGCCAATGTCATCTGTGCAGGTGGATATGATAAAGGATCCTGTAAGGTATGTGTTCTATCCTTTCATAGAAAATATGTTTTAGACAAAAAACAAAATAAACGTCATACATCATCTTGAATGAACACATAAAGATATTTCCTGCTCACAGGGTTATGCTGGTGGTCCTCTGGTTTGCGACGGGAAGGCTGTTGGGGTTGCGTCTTGCTACGAGAAGGAATGTAAATGCAGAACTGGAGCCCTCGTCTACACACACATCTCAAAGTTCCTTCCCTGGATCAACAAGGTTCTCGAGAAAAACGATTGTTAAATGTAACAATCTTTCACAAAGCTTTGTTTCAGCACTCTTTAATTGTATTTGAGAGGGGAAGTTGTGTCCGAGTGGCTTTGTCAGTATTTTGCCTAATAAATAAAAATGTCTCAAATGTCGTTTTCTCTTTCTTTCTTTCATCAGAAGACATAAATGGGGTTCAAATCACTTTTAATATAGCAACACATGTATCATTTACCTGCAACTTGGACAGATGTTCATTAAGGAGTTTGGTCAGAGAAGCAGGTCAGCGAGGACACTCAGGTTAAGGGGTTTACAGAAAGGCAGATTATTACAGAAGCAGTGTGTTGAAAACAATACAATCAGGAAAGAAAAAACAGAGCTACGTATTTCAACTTTTATAATCATAACCTCACCGTTATTCAATTTACTATCATGCCCAATGTGTCCTTAGCATAAAGCTATGTAACCTCAGCTTACCGTAGTGAAGGGCCTATTACAATGTGAGGAAGCTATAAGTTCCAAGATATGAATGCAACCTAATCGTTCCACTAATGGAATTATTAATGAGAATCAACTAAGAATGAAACAGTCCTACTGTTCAGTAAATCGCATACATTATCACCAAGAACAAGTTGCATTGGATTCATTCAGGCAAGAGGAACAGTTGTAAAATATAGTACCAGTAAGATATTAAAAATTAACATATTTATTTATTTGATGCAGGGGGCAGTATAGCTGAAAAAAGGTCAAAGGTCATCCACTTTAGCTGCTGTTTTTGTACGTCTCTGGCCTATAGCAGTATCCACAGTCTATAAGATCAATTTTGGATCCATTTTCATGACACTTAACTTGAAGTGTAATGTCTTGTGTGAACATCGACACCTCAGGGTCAGTTCCCCGGGAGCAACTCAGGGTTAAGTGCCTTGCTCAGGGGCACAATGGTGGCAGCCCCCAGACTCACAGTGTTTGGAACCTGTACCACTAATTAATATAACTTTTTTTTCTTTTTTTAAACAATATTAAATAAGTGCAGGTTTTTATTTGTATTCTTTTTCATTTTGTTTATCAGTTTTTTCTCCTCTAGTTGTAGTGTTGTGGCGACAGAAATCTCAGACGTGTGCATCTCTAAACTTATAAATAATCTGAGTCTCATATATAAGTCATATTTTTTCCTTCCTTGTCTCCAGTTAAAGCTAATGCAATCAGAGCTGAATGTTGAAGAGGTTGTCAAAGACAGAAGTCTGAAGGTATGCTCACTGTTCTCAGTACTGTCCTATAATCTCACACAAATGCACTCCACTACACGCCTCCGAAGGTGAAGTGAAGCTCCGTCCAATGAGAGCGGCTGCTACACTCGAGGTCCAAATCCAGACTTGAACGGAGACTGAGGGTCCTGCCTGCAGGCTGCAGAGCACCCATACCTCTCTGACCTCTTCTCAAACACTTATATTCCACTGTGATTGTTGTGTTGCATTGCCACAGCTGTAAAACCGTCAGTCGTGTGCTTCTTTAATGAGAAGAATTGTACGACAACGTATTTTCAAGTGACGTGTTGTCTGTGTTTTAAATCAGTTGTGAGTCTTTTGAAGAACTTGGTGCTTCTACTTCTAAGTGGTACAGTTTAATCCACTCTGTTATGACCTCTTGTACGGATTGAAATGTCTTAACAACTGTCGGGTGGATTGACTTCACATTTTGTAAGGACTTAAAAAGAGTTTTTTCCTTCTCCAGGGCATCTACCAAGTAACTGACGCTAAGAAAATGTTTCCTGGTTTGTGTATTCAGAACTCACAACATGAGTAGTTTAACACAAACTAAAGCGGTTTATTAACCTTTTTATGTATTAATGTGTAACTATTTCTTCCAGCCAACACAACGTCTATTATAGGAATCAGACTTCACAAAAAAAAAGCAAATGCTGCATTTAAAAACCACAAGAAATATAGAGATTGTATGAAATTGTTTATCCTTTTTATTTCTTTAGAAGGCAGTGCATTCAACTTGCTGCTTCCCAACACCAAATATATTAATATCTCTGAGTGAATAGAATCAACATCAAATCATTTCAGGATAAAGAAGCAGAGCATTTTAATATGAAACTGCAGCCTGTAAGTATTTCACTGTTGAAACAGGTTGTGTGATCAGTTGGTAAAAGGTACGAGGGGGTCCTCTTTGGTTTTGTCCTGCTCCACACCGACCAGCACCTCTTGCTGTTGCACCTCGTCTCTGAGTTTTAGGTGTTGGAAAACACTCAGATGAATGTAGTCCTTCCCTCCAACAAAAACCTGCAGGAAAAGGAGGAAACTGTGACATCTGAAAATATATTCATCTGGATCTTGTGTTGCTGAACAGTGAGGATCTTCTACCATCAGATGTGTTTAACTGGTGTTTACGCTCCTGAGTTTTACATGACATTAGATTCAACTGGTTTTTAACATTAACTTGTATATTATACAAAGACACGCATCCTTCTTTCGAATATCACAACATTTACCTTGAAGAGGAAGTTTTCTCCATTCACAATCTGATTCCTGTATTCAACTGCTTTGTATTCCACATAGCTCTTGCCAGTCTTTTGCTCCACTTGGACTTTCACCTGCGTATGAATGAAATGAAACATGTAAATCCAGACCAAAGAGTTGTGTGTGGAGGTTGTGAAGAATGAAGGTAGATTGAAACTCACCTGATCACAAATGTTCTGGGTTTCCTCAGTGGCATCCTTTGTCTCACTCCATTCTCCAGGTTTAACTTTGTGAAACATTGTCATAATGTCTGTTGAAGTGAACAGAGAAGTCAAGTGTCTGCTCTGATGTGTCTCAAGTGTTTCAACTGTCAAGTATTCATTTATTTATACAGATTAACCGCCCCTTGATACTCCTGACTGGTTGCTTCACTACATGTTGGGTGGATCCACCTGTGATCAGTGTTGTTCCTCTCTGATGAATTCTAAATTCTATTTGAGGATACAAACTAGAGAAGTAAGATAAAAAGAAGAAAGTTTAAAATCTTATGAATCAGATTTCGATTGTGTCGTCCAGATCTAACACTCAAAGGTTCATATTGTTTTGAGGCCAAATGATGCACCATTAAGGCAAGAAGTCCATCCTGCTCATGTGACCGGCTGAACTAAAACATCCCCACACAGGGGCTGATTCTGAGTAGTTTGCTTGTTACATTAACATTCAATTCAAAACAACAACGTCCAAGTCTTCTGGAGGTGTTCAAACTAGTGATTGTTTTGTGTCTCGACAAAGTCATTTCATTATAGTCCATATATCCTTTTGACCACTTTCAAATCAACCAAAAGTATGTAGCATCCCATAATCAGAAACTCCCCAAGTATGGAGTTTTAGAAATCTGGTTCTGAACATCAAGAAGAAAAAGCAACAAATGGGAGAAATCAGCTTCCTGCATATCACTTTATTATAAAGGAGTATTATCTATAGTGTTTATCCCTGGTTAGCGTACCGAGTTAGGCGGGGGTCTGCAACTCAAGATAAGCCACCTGCAGGGGAAGGCACCGCGCCTATAGACGCAGGAGAATGTGACGCTTTTTTTAGTTGACGAAATATTTAAAAAAACATTTTATTTCAGTGTCACAATATCACCTCGAACTCCAAGATAAGAGATGTTCCCTTTGAAAGATTGTCCACTGTGCAACAAAATATACACGTTCCATGTTTTGTTTTGTCAAAGCTACAGGGAGCCACTACAGAGGGGTTAAAGAGACACATGTTGCAGACCCCTGCACTAGGCCATCACCACCCACCAACATTATACTTTTAATACAGCTAAAAAACTCATTTGCATGTTAGAGAAGAATTTGTTTTTGTCTGCAGTGTGTTGCATTACCCAAAACCACATTCTTTCTAAAGAACGCTCATTTTAACACAGACATGATGTAACCCACTGAAAAGAGGAAAGTGAAATAACTCTTATAACACTTTGCAATTTGGCTTAAGATAAGACAATAATTGAAAAAATACTGACGTCCAAACTCCTTGCTCGAGTACTAATGCTAATACTAATACAGAGGAGTTATGTTCTGCGTGGCGCTGGAGGGTCTGTGACCGGAACCCCTACACCAGGGTAAACCTCCTACAGGCAATGGCATTGGCCTGTGGTGACATAGGCGTGGGTGCTTGTTCATGGCTTGACAATGAGGGAAGCAGGACAAAGAGTAGGTTCTCTGTGGCACCATCGTAAGGGCATTCAGAGAAGACAACAGGTACAGTTAGAGATGGCTTGAATTTAATTCTATGGAAAGGCTCCATGAATACATTTTTGGAGATGAAGCAGGGTTCAATATGACGAAGAGGAGAAGGGGAGGCAGGAACATAATTGGCCAACGGGCCATTGTGGAAGTCCCTGGCAAGCGTGGTGGCAATGTCACCCTTTGTGTGGCCATAAGTAATTGGGGGGTTCTCCACCATCATGCAACCCTGGGGCCTTACAACACCGAGCATCTTCTCACATATCTGAGTGGTCTTCGGGATTTTCTGATTGAGGTTCAGGTTCCTCATCATGCTGGGCATCCTATTTATGTTGTAGTTTGGGACAATGTCAGCTTTCACCGTGCAGGCCGCATACGTGAATGGTTCAACATCAACCAGCGCTTCATAAATGTTTGCTTTTCACCATACAGCCCATACAGAGGAGTTATGTTCTGCGGGGCGCTGGAGGGTCTGTGACCGGAACCCCTACACCAGGGTAAACCTCCTACAGGCAATGGCATTGGCCTGTGGTGACATAGGCGTGGGTGCTTGTCAAGCCTGGATCCATGCCAGAGTTTTTCCCCCGTTGCTTAGCAAGAGAAAACATTGCGTGTGATGTAGATGAAGTCCTCTGGCCGGACCCAGAACACAAGGCGTGATGCTGCTGAGGCAGAATGAATCGTACGTTGACGTTTTCTGCAGTTGGTTTTGTAATGTGCTTTTCATTTACCTGTAATGTGCTTTTCATTTACCTGTAATGTGCTTTACATTTACCTGTAATGTGCTTTACATTTACCTGTAATGTGCTTTACATTTACCTGTAATGTACTTTTCATTTACCTGTAATGTGCTTTACATTTACCTGTAATGTGCTTTTCATTTACCTGTAATGTGCTTTTCATTTACCTCTAATGTGCTTTTCATTTACCTGTAATGTGCTTTACATTTACCTGTAATGTGCTTTACATTTACCTGTAATGTGCTTTTCATTTACCTGTAATGTGCTTTTAATTTACCTGTAATGTGCTTTTCATTTACCTGTAATGTGCTTTACATTTACCTGTAATGTGCTTTTCATTTACCTGTAATGTGCTTTTCATTTACCTGTAATGTGCTTTACATTTACCTGTAATGTGCTTTTCATTTACCTGTAATGTGCTTTTCGTAATGTGCTTTTCATTTACCTGTAATGTGCTTTTCATTTACCTGTAATGTGCTTTACATTTACCTGTAATGTGCTTTTAATTTACCTGTAATGTACTTTTCATTTACCTGTAATGTGCTTTTCATTTACCTGTAATGTGCTTTTAATTTACCTGTAATGTACTTTTCATTTACCTGTAATGTGCTTTTCATTTACCTGTAATGTGCTTTACATTTACCTGTAATGTGCTTTTCATTTACCTGTAATGTGCTTTTCATTTACCTGTAATGTGCTTTACATTTACCTGTAATGTGCTTTCATTTACCTGTAATGTGCTTTACATTTACCTGTAATGTGCTTTTCATTTACCTGTAATGTGCTTTTCGTAATGTGCTTTCATTTACCTGTAATGTGCTTTTCATTTACCTGTAATGTGCTTTACATTTACCTGTAATGTGCTTTACATTTACCTGTAATGTGCTTTTCATTACCTGTAATGTGCTTTTCATTTACCTGTAATGTGCTTTACATTTACCTGTAATGTGCTTTTCATTTACCTGTAATGTGCTTTTCATTTACCTGTAATGTGCTTTACATTTACCTGTAATGTGCTTTTCATTTACCTGTAATGTGCTTTACATTTACCTGTAATGTGCTTTTCATTTACCTGTAATGTGCTTTACATTTACCTGTAATGTGCTTTACATTTACCTGTAATGTGCTTTTCATTTACCTGTAATGTGCTTTACATTTACCTGTAATGTGCTTTACATTTACCTGTAATGTGCTTTACATTTACCTGTAATGTGCTTTCATTTACCTGTAATGTGCTTTTCATTTACCTGTAATGTGCTTTACATTTACCTGTAATGTGCTTTTCATTTACCTGTAATGTGCTTTTCATAATGTGCTTTTCATTTACCTGTAATGTGCTTTTACATTTACCTGTAATGTGCTTTTCATTTACCTGTAATGTGCTTTTCATTTACCTGTAATGTGCTTTACATTTACCTGTAATGTGCTTTTCATTTACCTGTAATGTGCTTTACATTTACCTGTAATGTGCTTTTCATTTACCTGTAATGTGCTTTACATTTACCTGTAATGTGCTTTACATTTACCTGTAATGTGCTTTTCATTTACCTGTAATGTGCTTTACATTTACCTGTAATGTGCTTTTCATTTACCTGTAATGTGCTTTACATTTACCTGTAATGTGCTTTACATTTACATGTAATGTGCTTTTCATTTACCTGTAATGTGCTTTACATTTACCTGTAATGTGCTTTACATTTACCTGTAATGTGCTTTACATTTACCTGTAATGTGCTTTACATTTACCTGTAATGTGCTTTTCATTTGTGTTTTAGCCTCTCTCCCCAGCTGTGTCTCGTTCCCCTCGTTAGTGTCTGTGTGTATATATCCCTGTCTTTCTCAGTGTTCCCTGTCAGATCGTCATCTAAGTGTCACCCTTGCAGGTGCTTCCTCGTGCTTCCTCGTGTAGTGTATGATCTGAAAGCATTGTTTGATTTGTTCCAGAGGAGTCTGTGGTTTTGTGAATGTAGCTTGAGTTTTGTGTTTAAAGTTTTGAGAAATGTGTTTTAGCAATTGTAAAAACTAAAGCTTTACAGGCATGTTTTTTTCTTTTGATTTAATCCTTTAGAAAATACTATTGAATATAATAATGCGTAGGATGTCATGCAGAGCTATTGTACTGGATTGTATTTGATTAGCATGTGTATGGTACACATGAACATAGTGAAACTGATGTAGTCGGGAAGCCGTTTGTGACATGTTAAGGTTGGAGAGAAATGAGTTTGAATTAGGATCCTAATGGAGCTGCATGCAACTCATTCTATGAGGAGACTTTCGGTTATCCAGCAATGTAGTTAATCTGAGGGATATTCATCAAATTACAGTTCATTTAGCTGACGCTTTTGTCCAAAGCGACTTATAATAAGTGTAAACAATCATGAGGATACAACTCAGAACATCAAGAATCTTGCAAGTACATTAGCTTCAAATAGGTACAATCCTTTACGTGCAGAACAATAGCTTCAAATAAGCCAAACAAAAGTGCAACATGCAGAAATGTTCAGCGGTCTGTTGAATCATGATAAAATGATTGAGCTCTAGTTGCATGGAAACATCAACACTCATATCTGCAGCTGGAAACTGTGGTGTCCGTGGTTCTTCAAAATCGTAACACTATTCAAAGAAATGTCTGGGTTGTGGGTTGTGTCAGATAAACAGCCAAGAACTTTTGTGATCTTCTTAATACATTTATTCAGCTAAGCTCATTTCAGGTAGCCACATAGTAGTATGCACAAAAGGTGAGAGGAGAACCAACAAGGTCCAAAAAAGATATTTCTAAATTGTTTCAGATATATGTGCAAAAAAAGATTTGAATGAAATCTTGGTCCTTGTTTAGAAAACAATGACCTGACAGCCGGAGGTATTGGGGCTTATTTACAACCAAAACCTTCAAATCCACTTTAGCTGCCTTGAATTTGTATCCAAAACCATTAAAAGTGTTCACACTTGATCCTTTTGTAACGGATTGATGAGGGAGAAATGTTTTCCTATGATTTTGTTATTCTATATTTGTAATTTGTCAACATGCGTTGCGATTAAAAATGTGCATTAGAGTGTTTGTTTGTTTCCTTTGTAGCTGTGAATTGCTACATTTTGATCCCACGCTACACCTTGTTTTTCTTAGTGTGTTATCCTGAAGTTCCTCTGAAATGTTGAGATTGAAATAACTACTATGTGCTGTTTTTTATGAAGATGTTTGATGATCACCAAGAGAGAATATAAGCATGTCTAGTGTTAATCTTTGAACTAGTCGTTCTATGATACGCAAGTTTAACATTACAAAGTTTGCACTGCACGTTTATTTTATCAAAATAATTCTGAATATTACTCTTATGCCTGGTTGCCATTCTGCATTTAACATTCGATCGAGCGACGTCTGACTGAAAATCGTTATCTGTTATCTGATCAAAGATTTTTGATATATTGATATTGAGTCTCTCTATCTGTCTGTCTATCGCTCTCTCTGTAACATGCAGTCACGAAACTTTACAGATGTGTAGTCAAAATGAAGGTCGAGTTTGAAAATGGTTCCAGCAAAGTGTTGTCATTGAACCTCCACTTAAACCCCTTTTTCCGCCCCTGGTCTGATTTGGGGTCACAACACTTTACAGGTGTGTAGTAAGTAAAAATAAGTAAGTAAAATGGACTGTTTTTATACAGCACTTTTCTAGTCTTTGAAAATGAAAGCCGAATTCAAAGATGGGTGTAGTCTGAGCAAGTAAGGGTATGAAGTGGGGAAGGAGCCGTTGGGTCATTTTTTCACCCACACTTTACACCCCTTGGTCAATTTGGAGTTGCAAATGGTCTGAATATAACAAGATGTTTCTCGTTAAATCTTTTTACATCGATGAAACTTGTGATGATGCTCCTTTACACCACTTGCTGTCAAATAACGATCAAAGCGATTAAATAGCCTGAGTTTGAACTGTGACTGGGAGACCATAGTCGCTCAAAACTGAAGCAGGAAACTGGTTTCTGTGGTTCATCTGGTTCATCGCAGAATTCAGAAAAAATTTCTGGGAGGGCTTCTTTAACATAACTCCCCACACCCAAATGGTGACAGCTGAAAATCATTAGTATCTGGTATCTTACATAAATTATTTTTTAAAAAAAATTGAGATTCTGCACTTATAGAGGGCGTGCACGTGACCTCACCATAGTTGCCAAGTCTGTTAATTCTCGTAAAGGGCAGTTAAGTTTTCTTATATTAATTCAACTAACACACATAAGCTAGCTGAAAATCATTAGTATCTGGTATCTTACAATAGTTCCTCATTTTTATTGGCTCATCAAACTCATCCAGTTTAAGTGTACTTATTGTTAACTTAACACAGTGATGAGAAGTTTACGTCCACAAAGGTCCAGAATGAGCAAAATGCAGAAAACATATTATGAAAATCATTTGAATAAAAAGTTTCTTAATGAAGCTAAGTAACATTCATAAACAATGAGGAAAGAAGGTCTAAAAGGAACCCGAATTTACTTAATCAAGAGGCTGAAAGTGTCCTAAATACAAAACTGAATGACAAATCAATTAATGTCCCAGACTGCGTTAAACTCATCACATACTGAGCATAGATTGCTTCATGCTGTTTAGTCATCATATAACATAAACAGACAAGATAATGCAAAGATAACACAAACTGCAAACTTGCAGACTTACATTTCATGAGAATGTGGTGAGAAGTCAAGATAATCTAGGTGATAATCACACAACCTGCTGTATAAAATGGGCTTCTTGACACCCCAAAAAGTAAGACGAGTCACTTGTCTTGCTGGCATCATGCGTGATCTGCACAAATTTCTGCTTTTTCATGTTCTGACATGTCTCGGACGAAACGGTAAGATTCTCAAATCTAAATATTTTACTGCAATCATTTATAGGGACATTAACCTCTGACTTTTACTTCTTTCCAGCAGATGGGAGTGAAATCATAAACGGGGAAGAAGTCCCAGAGAAGTCGATGCCGTATATGGTCTCGTTGAAAAACCACTCTGGTCATCTATGTGGAGGATTCCTGGTCAGTGAAGATTTTGTGCTCACTGCTGCGCATTGTGACTTGTGAGTTAAACACCCTCTTTCAGCAATCTTTGATTTATGTAATTAGAAATCAATTTTAAAAGACTTCAAGGTATAATAACCACTTTTATTTTATTTTTTATTTTCATTGTTGTCACAATTTGACAAAATTTGACAACCTCTCTATGATATTTCATTCAGGGGACCTATGTGGGTTGTTCTTGGCATCCACAATCTCAAAAGGCTTGGTGGAAAAATAAGATATATTGAAAAGGAATACAAACCCACACAGTATGATAATGTAGGAACTGGTAAAGACCTCATGCTCCTCAAAGTAAGTATTTACAAATTATAATTTTATTATTAGCTCCATATTCCAACGATTGTTGTTAAATTGAAGTCTGATGAATGAAATGTTATTAAATTATGAAACATAGCTAATAGTTTTTTTTATTTAACTTTCTCGTTTTGTGCGTCTCCAGCTGACTGAGAAGGCTGAAATGGACAACTCAATTCAAACAATTCCTCTTCCCAGTTCTGAAATGAACATACAAGAAAACAAACAGTGCCGTGTAGCTGGATGGGGTTCCACAAGTACTGGTGGTAAATCTGTTGATAAGCTGAGAGCGGTCAATGTATCTCTCATGAAGCGGCACGAATGTGAGAAAAAATGGCCAAATCTTCCTCTCAATGTCATCTGTGCAGGTGGATATCCCACAAAACAAGGATTCTGTCAGGTATGTTTTTTGTCTGTTAATACAAAATGTCATCTATTATAGAAATGCTACAAATATCTTGAAATCAAATAATGAATAAACAAATGAAGCTTCTTCCTCCTCACAGGGTGATTCTGGTGGTCCTCTCGTGTGCGACGGGATAGCTGTTGGTGTTGTGTCTTTCAACAATGGGGGAAACTGTTCCTACCCAGATGTACCGAATGTCTACACAGATATTTTTAAATACCTTCCCTGGATCAACAGTATCATCTCACCCTAACTCATGAGTAAAAAGATCTTGCACCAAG
This sequence comes from Cottoperca gobio, assembly GCF_900634415.1. Taxonomy (NCBI): domain Eukaryota; kingdom Metazoa; phylum Chordata; class Actinopteri; order Perciformes; family Bovichtidae; genus Cottoperca; species Cottoperca gobio. The sequence goes on from NC_041358.1 coordinate 23,289,823, forward strand.
TGTTACTTCAGCATACATTCATTGTGTTAGAGGTTTTGTGATGTCTTATATTGCTGTCAATGCGACTGAAATTCTAAATAAAGTTTTATTTCAAATACCATGTTTAATTTCCTTCTGTAACAGCCTCATCAGAAGACGCTCATTTTGTTTTTCAATTAAAAAAATGTAAATAATAAAACTTATAGAGGGCGTGCACGTGACCTCACCATAGTTGCCAAGTCTGTTAATTCTCATAAAGTGCATGTTAAGTTTTCTAAAATTAATTCAACTAACACACATAAAACATGGCTCTCACACACTGCACTTTTTTTATGCCACATTAATGACTTGGAAATACGTGTTTTTCATACAATGTGCATTTATATAGCATTGTTTCTAGTCTACCAACCATTCAAAGTGCTTTACAATGAATGCCAACATTTACCAATCACACACACACACACACACACACACACACACACACACACACACACACACACACACACACACACACACACACACACACACTGATGACAGAGGCTGCCATGAACCAGGGATAGAACCAGGAACCCTCCTATTTCCATATGACTGGGCGACACATGTGGCAAGTTGACCTCTCAAAGCATTGTGGGCCTCAGTATGACCGTTATCTCTAACGCCAAAGGTTTCTGGCCTCAATTATGAAACCCTGTTTTGAAATTTTAAAACCACATGTTTTGTAATTACTCACCAACAATGTCACAAAAAGATCAGCAGCGTGTTAGCAAACACACTGAAGCAATAAAGACCACAAGATAAGTAATATATTTTCTTCTTTGAGAAATATAACGCCATTAGTGGAAGGTGTGGATTTGATCAGAGACCATGACAACCAGCGTTGCACTACTGCTGCTCTTTGTCTTGAATGGTAAGCTTTATATACATAGTAAAGACATATAAATCTGCATTTACTAGATAAACATGTGCAAATAATGAATGATGATTGTGTGTTTCAGGAGCCGATGGTTCTCATATTGTTGGAGGCAGAGATGCTGCCCCCCAGTCGCGCCCCTACATGGCTTCTTTGCAGGTCCTAGGACAACACAACTGTGGGGGAGTCCTGGTGAGAGAGGACTTTGTGCTCACAGCAGCACATTGTGAGATACGCAGGTAAGGATTCAAAAACAGACCAATAGGTTTCTCATATTTTCATTTTGTGTCAATTCAGAATAAAAATCAACTTGTAAGGACATTTTAATTAGCCAAGTAATCCATTGCAGTAAACGTTAAATTATTTTAATTTATGTGTCAAACTGAAGCTAAGTTGCAGTTTAAAGGTGCAGTTGCAGTTTAAAGGTGCATGCTGTAAGATATGGCCAGCAATTTGGTTTAAAACATTAAAAAAATCTAATTAACATTATCAACAGAATGTGAGGAGTGTTGACGTTATGACAAAGACGTTTAATGTGTTGCAGATATATCTACTGAAATGCGCAAGCTAACCTGCTAGCGCTGTATTATAACACTTGTTGCCCCCTATTTGTTTTGGAGCAAAAAACGTTCTCGATAATGTCAGGGATGCTTTTTTTGAAAAAGGTTCACTGTGGTAAATTACTGTACATGTTTCAAGTCTCTGCCTGGTGATGGTTTACTGTACTGAAATTTAAGGAAAGCACTGTTTTGTAGAAAGGATATTTATCCATAAACGTATATTATGCTTTGAAAGGGGGTCAGTAAGTTTTTCTTTAAACAGACACAGAGACGAATTTGGAAAATATTTTCTGTCAAGAGAGATTATTAGAAGCCTTAACATCACATCTAATGCCCAGCCATCATTCAATTGTGATTTCTAGACCCTACACAGTTGTACTTGGTGCTGATTCCCTGACCGCGAATGAGACTACAAAGCAACAGTTCAGTGCAGTCAGATCCATTCCACACCCCAGCTTTAATGGAGATAGAAATGATATCATGCTCCTAAAGGTAAGAATTGAATTGTTGATTATGACACTACATAAGATTTTAAGTAGAGGAATTATCTTCATTGTTGTTTGCACAAAACATAATGTCAAGACTACACAAATCTAACACAATCAACACTTCCTGTATTTCTTTATACTTTCCATTTGTCTTTGTCTCAGCTCAACGGTAGCGCCCAACTGACGGAAGCAGTGCAGCTGATCTCTCTGAAAGTGGACAGGCTGAATAGATCCAGTCAGTGCATCACCGCTGGCTGGGGGGATATAGGGGATAATGGCACCTTACCAAACAGGCTTCAGGAAGTCAACGTGACCACCCTGTCTCAGCGGGGATGTCGTAGGAGATGGAACCCCATTCCCATAGCCACGAGTATGGTTTGTGGTGTTGGGGGCGGCGTCTTTCAAGGCTTCTGCTCGGTAAGAAAATACGCTTGCTAGACATTGATCAGGCCCTCAAACTACCCTTTGAAGGAGTGTTCTTTAGTGTGTACTGTTGAAGAGACACATCTTCAGCTGTTACGATCTGAGACTGTATTATTAATAGAAAGATCTCTTTTCCTGTTGCCAAATGAAGTCACCTTATTGTGCATTAAGCACAGAAAAAAATCACACATGCTGTTTTAAACAAAGTACACCTTCTGTGAAGTGTCTCGTATCTTTTCTGTTTAAGGGTGATTCAGGTGGTCCATTGGTGTGTGATGGAGCTGCAGCAGGCGTTGTCTCCTTCTCTGGCCAACTATGCGGAGACCCCAGGACCCCTGATGTCTACACACGCATATCGTCTTTCAGTGGATGGATTACAAGCGTGCTGAACAACAATTAGGCAAATTAGATTAATCGCTAATGTGACAATATGCTTGATTGGGGTGTACTTTTCCAGACAATGCTCTATATAATATACAATCATGTGGTGTTATGTTGTTTCATATCAAATGCAGGGATGTGGCTGTTGAGGCGATAAATTATGTTTTTGTCACCCCACTACTTTTCAACTTTTGTTTTTTTTATTCAGCATGCATTTAAATAGATCAGGAAAAAGTCTTCTCATTCTTAAGATTCAAAAGTATACCGAGCTGAATGTAATAATAAAATATCAATGAAAAACTAAGGTGAATTCACATGCACTCATTTGTTTGATTTGAAAAATGTGTCAAGCAGTGTCACCACTGTAAAACGGGGTATATTTCAGGATATTAAAATGCACTATTTTCTGAGATGGGACAAAGTATGAATACCTTGCTGTGAAACATGAGCTGATATTACATAATTAGAGGTCAATGTAGCTGTCCAACGGCCCTGTAGACTTATGATGCAGGTTTGAATTTGTGCAAAACGTTGTGTGGCATCCTATGTTTTAGGTGGACATTTGAGCAAAATACATCACAAAGATGAGCAGGCTTGGGTTTCATTTTATTTTAGAGATGTTTTTTCCTCTGCAGAAGTAGTGTTGTAGAGGGCACAATGTACATCAAGCATCTTAGTGTTGTGTTGGCTGATTTTCTGAAACATAAAATGCAAAAAGTTGTGATAGGCCTAACTGTGACATTTAAATGTAAAGAAAGTTTGAAACATGATAATAGCTTCACATTTGATGCTAATTTTGCTATAAAACTCCAACACCTCTCTTACGCTGTCTGCCCCTTTAAGTCAAATTCTAGGCAACTCTCGCGTCACAGAAAATCCCGACCTCACTTTGCATGCTATGGTCGGTTGTTGTGTATTTTCTCATGTCGATCATGCGCATTAATACCGTAATTACGCTATTTCCGAAAACACTCGAACGCAGCATGCAGCACAGTCTTTAACACCTGTGTAACTCCAGTCGTTAAAAAACTCCATATCATTGTCATTAAAACATCAATTCCCAGGGTTCATTGCGCGCGTGTTCATGTCATTCTCTGTGGTCGTGGTAACCGAAGGCTCGCTGGGAACTAGAGTCTCGTCTCCGCATCTCCCATTTTCCACAGGTTTCGCGAGATTTACATAGGCGGGCTGGTGTGTGGCAGCATTTCTCTGCCAGACGAACTGAACAATACTGATATGAAATCTGCGTAAAGGTAACGAAGATGTTCCGAGGGGAGAATAAGGGCTGTTAACACCCAGTTGTTGCTGGTGTTTGTTACCTGCCGTCAGGGACACCGACGAGCGGGTGTAGCTAACCGCCAGTAACATCTGCATTGAGGTAGAGCTAGGACAGACGAGCGTTATTGATAACGTACACTGTGAGGTGTAGGTGTGTTGGATTCAATCCAGGACAGGTGGTATACGGCATGACCTGTCGCGTAGTTTATCGGGCTCGCCTCATCATATTTGTCATGTATGTTGCTAATGTACAAGTGTGTACACTGAAAATGTAACCGGCTAACGTTTACTACTGTAATATGTCAGCTACAGTGAAATGGCTGACGTATTGTCTTGAAGTTGTGTCTGCCAGATTTTTTTTATTGTCTTGTTAATCCTTAACTGAGGTGATACGTGTGTAATAAATATGACTAACTACACAGTGCCGCCTCAGTGTGCCTTATAAACAGTGACCTCCATGGCTGTGTAGTTGATGTAAATACCCAGGAAGTTATTCCATCATGCTAATCTATTGGCTGTTGGAGTTGTCAGTCTGCAGTTTGTCACAGGTCTCTTTAGGCAGGCCAGCCTCTCAGCTGAAGCAGAGGCCTTCCTCATGCTGTAGCAAACAGTGCATGTGAAGTTTGGCAGCTGTCATACTCACTCACATAATAACTGAAACTTGCCCTGTCTTTCTCTTAATCAGTAGCCTTTGAATTTCTGGAGGCATGTCCAAGAAAAGGGGCAGGTATGTAGAAACAAAGCTACGATGTATGTCATCACATGATGCCATTTATGGTGGTTTTAGAATATAATGTTATAGTAAAACTATACGTTCACAAACAGCTGCATGACAAAGTGAATAATCCAGGTACAAACTACTGGAATCAACCAATATGTATTACGCCTGGAGTGAATGAAAACAAATTATATTGCATTACTATTTAAATAATCAGCTGAATATTAAACAGTGAAGTAGTTTTTTGATGGTGGTAACCACTGACACGCAGACCTTCATATTCATCCTGTTTTGCCAGAAAGCGGAGTAGGGGGGAGCTGAGTGACACATTGACCCCGGATCCCAACAGCATTCTGGGAGTCCGCATTCAGCATAACTGGCGTGAGAAGGGGAACCAGAGCAAATGGAAGGGAACAGTACTCGACAGGCTTAGTGTGAACACTTCTCTCTTCATGGTGAAGTATGACGGCTTTGACTGCGTCTATGGCATCGAGCTGTTCAAGGACGAGAGAGTGTCGAACCTGCACGTCCTGTCAGAAAAAGTTGGTGAGTTACTAATCTGTGCAAGGTAGTTTGATCAATTCCCATTTTTGATTTTGATGTGAACCAAGTCAAACATTTATCATACAATGAAGGTGATATTTGCAGCAGTTTTGTCTTTACAGATTGCCAGGTTTCTCACTTGCATATTGTATATCCTTTTTTCGGCTGTGTCTCCACAGTAAACAACAAGATCAAGATGCCTCCAGGGGCGGAGGAGCTGGTGGGCAAAGCTGTGGAGCATCTGTTTGAAAAGGAGGATGGAGAGAAGAACGAATGGAGAGGCATGGTCCTCTCCAGAGCTCCAATCATGACCAACTGGTATTATATCACTTATGAAAAGGACCCCGTACTATATATGTACCAGCTGTGGGACGACTATGCTGACGGAGACCTCAGGATTCTGCCTGAAGCAGGTACTGGGGATTTGTGAATAACAAAGACATATTGATACTTTACAAAGCTTCATTAAGTCTTCAATAATCGTGTCCTAAAGCTTTATAGATCAAGATCTGCTCTGTGACGTGAATTATTTTTCCACTTTGAAGGTCTTTTTTTTGACAAGGATACCATGTGAGTTCACCAGCAGTCATGGTGGTCATTGAAGTCTGTATTTATCACAAGTCTTCAGCTAAGGGTTTGATTCCCAGTAGTAAACCGGCAAAATGACATATTTTAAAGTGAGCACTTCTCACATCCATGTACACAGACACTCTTGATATACACTGTCAAAAGTTAAAGTTTTACATAAAAGGGAAGTAAGTGATTGGGGCTAAATAATGCAGTGTGTTCTTGGGGACAGTCTGGTAAAGATTTATGTCCCTGATCATTTTTATTTTACAGATTACAATCTTAGTCCATGGTATTAAGGCCGTGTCACACGGTGCCGTATGGCAGAAACGTATGCTGGCGCATATGAAAATTAGCATATACAACGTATATGAACGTATACAGAGCCTCTTGATAGCGTATCACGTACTTATACAAAACGTATCAGAGCCAACGTATTCGACGAATGCCCAACAGATGCATAACGCATTTCTAGCGTATACCTTCGCCGTATGGCGGAAACGTATGCCGGCGTATACGGAATATCGGCAATACGCTGGTGTACGTCGTTGAACGCTGAGGCCGTGAAACGTTTTTTGAGCATGTATACGTCCATATATACGTTGTATATGCTAATTTTCCGGCATACGCGTCCGCCATACGGCACGGTGTGACACGGCCTCACAGGAGAACATTCTTTTGTTTTTTTACAGGATTCCTGGAAAGTTTGTGGCAAGTCTTGAGAATTTCTTAAGGCCTGTAAATGTATTGAAGTAAAACTGAAAATTGAGAAACTATTTTAATGATAAAGAGTAATAATGAGTTGCACCATTTAAAGAATAATAAAGAACCTCTGGTTTTAATACTTTTCATGCATGTTTTGCTCAAAAACCAAAGCAGGCAACATCATTTTACACCAACTCTGAAATACTTTAAGTAGGCGGAGTTTGGTGAGTTAAACACAAGCACATTTCAAAGTAACTTGAATTTAAGTCATATGTAATGTTATAATGTTTCACTTCTCAGAAAACAAACACCTGTTGCCTGCAGACAGGAAGCCAGGTGAAGAGACGGAGAGTCTGGTGGGGAAACAGGTGGAGTATGTTACTGACAAGGGTGTGAAGAGAACAGGCCTTGTCATCTACCAGGTCCCAGCCAAGCCCTCTGTCTACTATATTAAATATGATGATGACTTTCATATCCATGTCTATGACCTGGTGAAAACCACCTAGACATAGTGGACACTTTATCTCACTCTCCAGCCTCCCTCCATCTGCTTCTGTTCCACTCATCGTTATGATCTGTTATCCAAAGCCATGGCAGGATCCAATAGTTAAGATGCTTTATTGTTCAGAAGAAAGTGCAATCTGTCTTTCATATGCACAGCAGAACTGTAGCACCGCTATGCTTGGCTGTTTCGAGGAGATGGAGTCAACTTGTTTTATTGTTGCTGCTCTACTTTATACTTTAAGTTTGGACAGTCCAAGACTGCACTGCCCAACAGCTGCAAAGAGGGCAGCTGTTACTGCATTTGTATCGTTGTCCTTGAGATATTTGCTGATCTTTCCCGAGAGTAATTATCTTAATTTAATCCAAGTATGACTAAAAAGCTGCTCAAAATATTCTTTTGAAGACACTTTTCTTTGGGTCATCTAAATAGCTAGTAAGCATGATATACACATTATGTTTGGGATATACATTTATTGAATTAAATGGGTGGATACATTTGTGTATTATATTTATCGAACCATATTATCAAATTTAGTGTTAGTACTGGAAGGAATGAATAAAAGCAGGATTGTAAAGTCACCTGCATGGGGTCCTTATATTTACAAAAGCCTTTTAGATTAATTATGCTTACGTGGAAAGATACTCCTGCACCTTTGCACCATATTTAGCATTGAATCAGATCCTTTGCACTGGTGATGAAGACGCGGTTTGCTAAATTCACATTTAAATTTGATCCCACACAAATCATAAAGTGCCTTCCGGCTTGTCATTTTGCAATATTGTAAATACTATATCTCCGACCATCTACGCTCTTATTGAACCATTGCGTATGAAGGCTGCTATTTGGTTTTCATTCAGAAGTGGGGACACTGACAGCTTGAGGAAAGTTTTGCAACCATCATGTTAATATTAGTGCTGTGTTTTGCTCTTAATGCAGTATGGAAATGTTCTTTAAATATTACACACATCATTGGTTGTATAAGCTCACTGTTGATATTGTGGGGAGCACTTTATTGTATAAAGTTTACATGTTTAGGTTATGGTACGCTATAGTTTCCCTCAAAAATGCTTTTTCCTTAAGAGCAAATGTGGCAGAATAAATGCTTTATATCATACGCATGAAGAAAAGAAGAAAAAAAAACTTGTTGCAATACATTCAGACAGTATTTAATATGTACAACTTGTGTAAAATGCCTTGTAATGTTGCCTGTTGTGATAACTCATTTATACAAATTTCTCATCAAAAACCACCAGCTTTTAGTGAAAGGGTTGTTTATTTACATTATTACTTAATATTTAACAGGTATAATCAACTGACAAACCAGTTTGTTGACAGTAACTCACTAACTCTGGTTCTAGTCTTTATAGCTTCGTCTCTTTTTCTTGCAAACATGACATGTATGCCTGCAGTATTTGTTTCATCCCAACTGTTTCACTAGCTGCTGAATTGGTCGTTGTCCTTTCATTCATCTTCAAGTCACTCAGTGTATCCCTCAGTAAACTAGTCAATCAGTAGTTATACTGTTGCTGTTCTTTTTAGCTGTCAAAACTCTGCATGCATGATCTGATCAGTGTCTGGAGATATTCAAACCTTATTTTGACAGTAGAGAAGTGACAGTGTGTGGCAGAATCTGTTAGTTTAACCTACATTTAAAAACAAAAAAAGATTTAAAAACAAATAAATCACTGTACATCACCACTAGTGGTGCTGTGTTGTGTTTCTGTGTTGTGTAGAGTGGAGTTACAAATGACTGTGCGCGCTCTTCTTCATGCTTTAAATCACCTCATGTTCTGAAGTTGTAGCAGCATCAACGGGCAATTTGTGTCATTATTCTGTCATGAGTAATAAAGATTTTTGCACATTTGTTTGGTTCTGTTCTATGAACACACTGCCATGGTCAACATGCAGTACATGAGTTTCCTCAATAAATCAAACTAAAGACTGGACGTGTTTTAAGAATGATGTATTATTTAGTCACAAATGGTGAAATTGCATTTATACAACAGACATTCTCTTCATAACATTATGTGGATGATTAGGAACAAAGGGGAGTGGACTACTGTATTTTAGACAATGAGTCAAATTAAATTGGGTGGTATACACAAAATTAAATCACTTTTTTTTCTTCTTAAATACATTTTGCTTCCTAGCATTATGTACAATACAACTCCCAACCAATGCCACTAACATTTAGAGAACCACAGTACCCATTCAGGAGACTGCACTTCACAACTTCTTTTTGTCCAACTGTTTTATTCTATGTTGGGTGTTTCTTCTTTCCTGGGGAGGGGCTACAACTGATGAAAAGTCATTTCTTAAGAGCAGAACTCAAAAAGATTGATAAATGTCAGGTTGTCCGCAGAGTTCCTGTTCACTTCGTGAGGTCTTTCACGTACTGCACTCCATGATTTGTGTATGCAGTTGCTTTTGATGGAGCCTCTGAAAGAGTTGAAATTGACTGCCGCACCCCTGCAATGAAATAAAAATCAATGGGTTTGGGTTTTTTGCGACAGAAATACATACAAAGCATTTAAGGTGTTAACCAACAGAACAGTAATCCTCTCAGGTCATAACAGTGATGCTGAAATTGATAACTGCCACAATGAAACGATAAAAAGATCACTAAACCTAAAAAAAAAGAGCCACAACCACATTTAAAATCTGAGCATAAAGAACTAACGCATGATGGTACCAGAATTGCAGCCTCATAAAAAGAAAAGGGAACAAGCTTTTCATTCAGTTCTTACCAGAGTTCCACGCCTGAACCGGAGAGAATTCCACTTTAGGTATGGTTGGAAGCTGAGCCTGAGGAGAGAAGGGGTCAATTATATATTGCATTGAATTACTTTTGAATGATACAATTGTGGCTGACCTTTCACAATACTTCTCAACATCATGCGGTTAAATAGTGCGCCATGTCTACCAGTGGCAATAAAGATTGAGCGCAGACAGTTTGGTGCTCATCTGAAAAGCGGTCATAATACTCCAGAATTCCACCGGAATAGGAATATGAAACGCATAATGAAATATCACTGGGATATTTTGTAGAAAGAATATTCTGACAGTTATTGACTTCTGAAAAGATACAACTAGGCAAGTTGAGATCGAGAGTAAACTAAAGCTCCGTACTTATTTTGAAATGTAAAATGCTATTTTGATGAAAATTGTGTGATTTATAATCTACCAAAGAAAAAAAAAGTCAATTTGTGTTCAGATTAGAACTCTTGATACTGAAACTGGAAGGCATGTTGTTTTAGAAGAAAAAAGTGGAATTAGTTCAATGTGTGGTCAGGGAGAGCTAGAGAATGACTTTCATTTTGTTCTCTTACTGTCCTTTGTACTGGAAATGTCATGATATTTTGTTTAGTGACATAAAAGACACAAGTGAGCTGATGGATATAAATCAAGAAAATCAATTTGGTAACTTATTTAATGAATCCATGAGACTTCAGGGGGAAAACCTTGTATTATTAGGGGTGGATGATTACCATTTGTGTTGCTTTTAAATTAGATTTTAGTATTTAGTAGTAGTATTTAGTATTTCCATCTTGTAATGGTGTCCTGTAAATAAATGAGGGATCGGCCTAGAATACAATTTCATTCTTTCAATCTATTATATGAATCATCAAAAGCTTTGTCAGCAGTATATAAAGCATTGACCTTTTTGCCCATTGCAGACACATTTCTAAAACAAATATAGATAAACATGTGTTTGCCTCTTATAGTTTCCTTCCTTGCATTACCATGACCAATATCCCGTAACAGAGCAAGAGCATCTTATCTGTACCTCCAGGCCAAAGTACTTCATCCATTCCTCTATGGCGGGGGGTATTGCAGCCTTGGCCTTCCCCAGGGCCTCTGAGCCCTGCTCACTGCTTCCCAACAGACCAGAGTCACAGGCGACGTAGAGAGCTCCTCCAGCAATGGTCAACTTGGTGGCCAGTCTGAAAAATATTGAAAGAACAGAGGCAGTCAGGCTATAAACCAAGATGACCCACCTCTGTGTCCTGTCAAAAACATGTCACACTGATTGAAAACACCCTTGCATGTTACTATTACTACAGTGCACAGCTTAAGAGCGACCTTTGATGCAAAGAAATCATCAGTTAAGTATTTAACGGTTAGCTAGTAACGTTAGCTATTTGTAAAACATTAGCGTAATGTAAATTAGGCCACCGTCCAAATCCAATGTGTAACTTAATATGTAGAATAGGCTAACTTTACTAGTGATTAATAAGCCAACTAGCTATCGTACAGTGGTTGAAGATGACAGCTGGAAAGCTCTCGGGTAGACTGACAGTTAGCTTTGCTCAAGTTAGCTTGAGCAGCTAGCACGCCCTACAGCAGCAATAACATCAGGGAAATTTAAAAATACTAACTTGACTACGGGTAAAATTCTTGCCGCCATGGTCCACAACAGTGTTGTTTCCTTTAACAAACAGTTATTCCCGATACGCCAGAAACAAGATATGTATGAAGGCTATCTGGATAGCTATGCTGAAGGACAACACTACTTGATCCCTGCGTACAAGGGCTGTGTCAATAAAGTTGTCCATTCAAAAGCTAGCGCTAATGTTATTTAAGAGCCGCAGATTCGTTCCTATACTATATTATTGCAATTTAAATCACAATTTCGACTAAACATATTATTTTAAGGAGGTGTTTGAATACCAAACAAATATATTTTGTTAACTCTGTCTGAGAAGCGGTCTTCAAGGAAATGTCAAATATATTGAATGTGTGGTTCTTTATAACAGGGTGCGGGAGAAATGAAGGTTGCCAAAAGCATATACTAGTGTAACTCATGGTGGTTTTGTATGCACTTCTATGTCCAAAGCTAAACTCTTCAGGAATGTACTAATTGAATGTCTGGGAACATTATTTGGTTGGTGACATATTTCACAGACAGGGCAAAATTGCCAAAATGGCCACGCCCATTTTGGGAGCGGTCCAATATATTGCCAAAGCTGTATCTCCATGACCCTTTGATCTAGGAGGTTGCTTGACCACTCAAAATTTGCGCAAATTTGTGGAGAATAGTGTCATGACTGGAGGGCACTATTGCAAAGGCAAAAAAGGGATGAGTCTTGTATCGGAGGTGATGACAATTCTTATGTTTGAGGAGTTTTACCTTGCCCAGGACAACAGTCGTGAATTAGACCAGCTAGTAGAGGGCATGGAAAATAAAATGCAGCAAGCACTAGATGTTTATCATGCAGTGTTCTAACAGATTTGGGAACAAAGCAAAGCCTTACATGCAGACTTAAAGAAATTCTTCACCGAGTGGAAAGAAACAGCCAGTACCAGTAATGAGACTGTAAGCTACTGGAGCTTGTTTTTAGATGTTGTGGTACTGTTCCCAACGATACTCATCAAAAGTGGAGCAGTCCGTACTCTTTAATCCAGACACAAGGAACTTTTCAGCATTGCTTATCATTTGTAGTGACAGTTCATCTACACCAAAGCCTTTCAGTAGCGATAGATCCATAGATGTCTTCAGGCCAGCCAACTTCAGACCCACTTTGCTGGTACTGTCGCAACCACTGAGGGCATGAATGGCTGGGAGACATGAAATCAAACTGTTGTCCATTTGATCAACCAACATGTGGACCGCTACTGTTTTCTTTGTTTTTCCACTACCAAGCTTCACATACAGCTTTTGTAGTTTCCAAGTTTTGTTGAAGTGGAAGATGAGGTTGACAAACACGTCGTTGTCTGGCGAGTAAACCAAGACTGATTGAACACCGTGTTTCAATGCACCATCATTTATATGGAACATGACCCTGTCATCGGCTTCTTCTTGGTTGCTTGAGAGCTCTGTTATCTTTGTTTCATTACCGGCCAACAGTTTCCTGCATGCACCTCCATATACACCTCCAAAGAAGATTTCCTTGTCTGATTCAACATTCCGCACCATCCACTTGTAAACATACTCCTGCAACCGTGTTTTGTTCAACATTGAACCCCAGAACATATCAAAGTCGACAGGGAGTTTCTGATTGTCAGACATTATGTTTATAGTGATTTTTTCTGATGAACTCCTCTGTGCCCGTTCCATTTGTTTGATTGACGATTCTTGATATACATCAAAAATAATGTCTATTCTCGTGCACTCAGCAGCTGTAGCAAGAATGCTGCGGGACAGACTGTCAGCCAATTCACCGAATGTATGAAGCCCCATCTTTTTTATTGATAGTTTACGTACAAGTGCCATGAAGTCCACAACTGTCATCTGGGCATCACTCTTAACATTCCTCGTCTCCTGTGGAAGTTTACTGACTAATTCTCTGGCTAAAGAAGATTTATCAGGCTTCTTCAATTTGATGCCGTCTTTACATTCAGAGGTGAGGAAGTGAGATGTGCTGGTCAGTTCAAACTTCAGCAGTTCTAACATGCTGTACCCTCTTTCTCTAGCATAGTCAATGCATCTAATAGTTTCTGCAGCGTCCTTTTTCGTCATGGATTTTTTTGCTGAGGTCTGAGTAGAATCGTGTTTGCGGTTGGTTGGGATCGTATCATGAAGGTGCATATCTTTATGCTGAAATCTCGACTCAACGAACTCTTGATAACTCTTTTCTCCAACTTCCAGACATTCTAGTAATCCGCCAATAACGTACTGGGGTATTTTGGCCCCTGTAGTGATGTTCTGAAGTCTGTCTCCAGTGCCAAATGGACTTTTGATAGATTTAATGTAATCCACAAGTGTCTTTACACGATCATGATCAATCTTGATGGAACTCTGATTTACCTCATGATGTAAACTCAGTTCACTGTCATCTCTGTCTCCTAAATTACACCATTCCAACAGCTGTGCAACATGAAGATCTTTCTCATGCTTTAGGAGATTCCACAAGGCTACTGCTTCTTTCTGTCTTGTAATCCCAATGATACCACCAGCTACCTTGGCAGGTTTGTTGTAACACTTCTCGAGTGCCATGTCAAATCCGACTGCACTACCTTGGCGGAGAGTGTGGTACATCACCCATCCACCATCCACAAAGCATCTGTAGATGCCCTGGAATTTTCTTTGTAAGTCAAGACAGTCTTCAAGGAAGAGAACACCCCATCTGATGTAGTTCATCCGACCAAAGCGAAAGAACAATGGCATCGATCTCCTGACAACAGAAACAAAGAGATGCCAATCACCTTGTCGGATAGAGTCGGTAAGATCTCTCAGGATTGGATATAGCTCATCTAAAAACAAGCTCCAGTAGCTTACATTCTCATTACTGGTACTGGCTGTTTCTTTCCACTCGGTGAAGAATTTCTTTAAGTCTGCATGTAAGGCTTAGCTTTGTTCCCAAATCTGTTAGAACACTGCATGATAAACATCTAGTGCTTGCTGCATTTTATTTTGCATGCCCTCTACTAGCTGGTCTAATTCACGACTGTTGTCCTGGGCAAGGTAAAACTCCTCAAACATAAAAATTGTCATCACCTCCGATACAAGACTCATCCCTTCTTTGCCTTTGCAATAGTGCCCTCCAGTCATGACACTATTCCCCACAAATTTTGAGTGGTCAAGCAACCTCCTAGGTCAAACGGGTCACGGAAATACAGCTTTGGCAATATATTATTTTGCGTGGCCATTTTGGCAATTTTTCCCTATGTCACCAACCAAATAATGTTCCCAGACCTTCAATTAGTACATTCCTGAAGAGTTTAGCTCTGGACATAGAAGTGCATACAAAACCACCATGTATGCAGAGTAATAGAGTAATAGAAGGAGGCGTGAATAATTTCTATAAGGATCCTTCTAAACCCTCTAGTTGTAGACCAATACCCCTTAGTTGGTATGTTTGCAAGATTATTAGAGATTGACTGGATAATTGGCATATTTTATAGAAAATATATAGGCCTACTATACCTATAGTATAATAATAATTATTACTATTATAAAAAGTCAAATGCAGTAGGCTACTTCCAGTTGGACTGTATTCAACTCAATTAAGGATTTAAATAGAACTATTCAAGTAAGGATTTAAAACAATTTGTATTTGAAAATGGGACCAATCAATCTTTTCAGTGATGTTAAATTACTTTTATTTTCTCAAGCATAACCAGATATTGGCAGATCTCATTTTGGAGATGACGGGGTAGGGGTAGGGAACCTTTTTGGCTTTGAGAGCCATAAAAAAACAAATATTTGTAAAAGTATTTCCTTGTAAGCCATACTGTCCTAAGCATACCTGTCAACATTGGAATTTCAAAATAAGGGACATTTTCTGGTGGACCTTAACAGCTCTCAGCCACCCAGCCCATATAATGTAAATATAAACACATAAAGGACGAGTAGCCTATATACATTCAGGAAATACATGTTTATATAAAATATAGCCGAGTAGCCTACTTCATTGTGATGGCAGAGTCGGGAAAAATGTCTGCGACACTGCGACTGAAATCAACACAGAAGCTGAAAGCTACATTGTTTTTGGCACAAAGCATTGACATCTTTCCCTCAGCTTTGATCACTTGGTCTGCCTCTGAAACAGTTCTTGTCACAAATGAAGTCCTTGACAGTGAATGTTGTGACGGCCCCTGCTTAACCTGTCTTGTGTCAGTCACTGTGTTGTATGTCTTTAAGGTGTCAATGGAGCTGATGGCAGTATTACGTCAGATCTGGAGCACCTGGGCGCAGCGCACCTCAGGACCATAAAAGGCCCAGCATCCGCGATGCTGTGGTCTCTCCCTGTGGCCCGGAGTAAATTGGAAGGGACACCGTAGGCCTTGAGTATCTTCATCATCACGCCTCTGTGTATAGAGTCAAATACCTTTTTGAAATCGATGAAGCACAGTACCGCTGTCAGGTTGTTCTTCTTAACCTCCTCGATGATTCTCCTCAAGGCCAAGATCTGGGTCACAGTGGTCCTCTTCTCTCGGAAACCGTTTTGGTTCTCTCTCAGGTGGGGGTTGATGGCACTACGTATCCGGTTCAGTAGCATGCGGTTGTACATTTTTGCAATGACACAAGTCAGACTTATGCCACGTAGTTGTCTGGCTTCGAGAGATCTCCGGACTTAGGGCACTGGGATGATGTTAGAGAGAGACCACATATCAGGCTGGCTGTTTGTCATAAGGGCGCGGTTGGAGCAGTTTAAAAACTTGCTTCCTAGCGGAGTGGCCACCTACATTACTGAGAAGAAGGATGCCACAGCTGCTGATGCTGCTGTGTCAGCAGATGAATATGTGCTGCTCCATAAGGGTTCTTTTCGAGAGCGCACGGTGCGTGATGACGTTGGCTGGAGAGGGAGTGAGTCTGACACTGCATCATTTGATCCCACACGGTCTTGGAAGTCTGGTTCGTTTAAATCTGAAACCAAAACTCGAGGCAGTTTTGATAAGAGTAAATCATGCAACTATTGTCACGAGACAGGACACTGGAAGGCAGAATGTCCTTTGTTACTGTCGAGGAATAAGGGTATGAGACCTAATGTTAAGTCTGCTGCGTTTGTTGCGCCTGTGAGTACGACTGATGTCTCTGAGGTCCTTACCACTTGTTCTTGTGAGCCTGACGTTTTGGGTGGTATGCTCCTTTAATTAGAAGTGGTGTTGTGTCGCTGGTAGGAAGTGAGGTTAAAATACCGATAAATATCTTGAGGGATACAGGGGCCTATGACTCGTACATAGTGGACTCTGTATTGCCTTTATCAGCAGAAACTGACGTCGGTGAAAGTATTCTGTCGTGGGATAGGATTACCAATTTTGTCTATTCCTTTGCATAAAATGATCCTTGACTGTGAGCTTGTGCAGGGTGAGGTTGCTGTGGGGGTTCAGCCGGCGTTGCCCATTGCCCACACTTTGTTCGGTGGATACTACTTCTGATGAGAGCTCTGGTGAATTTCCAGAGGTCTTTTCAGCCTGTGTGGTTACGCGCGCAATGGCGAAGTCAGAGCTGGATGCGTTATCTGACAGTTGTGGTGACGTCAATTTGGAGGTTCCGTCTCTGTCGGATTTTCCTGTCAGTTTCACGTAATGAGCTTTTGCATGAGCAACGGAGTGATCCCTCCCTGAAAGAGTTGTTTTATCGTGGATCAATCATTTTTATTTCTTAAACCAGCAGCAGCCTGTTACCTGTTTAACAAATGACCTATAATGCATTTATATTATTTATTCCTTATTTGCGTCTGTATTTATTGATATTCTTATTGTGAACTCATTATTTAATAAAGCAAAATATGATTGTATTGTCTTTTGAACACTGGGAATTATTTAAAAGGCTAAATGTTTCAGGGAAAGATTAAATTATATAACTACCATCAAACCCCACGCTCAGGAATAATACACCTCACATGTGACTGAAGGGAAATGTAAAAAAGTGTTTCTTGCTAACAGACAAACTCCGACTTTATTTGACTTCACTCAGCTATGAAACTCCAGTGATGTTGAAATGTATCAGATCAATCGATCAATAACTGGTATCCAATAATAAGTGGCATGTCGCCTGGTAAAAGACTGTCTTTTGAGTGATAAGGCAGCACAAGTTAGTCATATCAATCCACTCTCCAACTTGTCTATTAATTTTTTTGAGGGCTTTTGTTTTGAAATTACTTCCGAGAGTTGCGCCCCGCCCCTCTACCTGAATGGAGCCAATGTTCAATTTACGATTTAGTAAAGTGAAAAGCAAACACAAAAGAAGCACTGCAGTCTCTTTTTCTGTTCACTGGTTTAAGAATCAAAGGTACACCACGGTTTCCGCCCACATCGAGTCGAAAGCTGGTTTAACTCGTATCTGAACAGCAGCATACACCCACGTTACACATGCCATGAGGGGGAAAGGGAGGGATTACACAAACTGTACTTTTGGAGTCCTTATATTTCCCGTGCAAGGAAATTGTGGAGATTGGAATTGTAGAAGTCAGGGTTCACTCCTGAAAACTTACTGCCATAAATTAACTAAGCTACCAACAAGTTAACAAAATGGGAACTTTCACTAAAATCCTTTTAGCTAGTATTTGTGTTGCTTTCCTAGCTGTCAAGTGGACTTCACCCAGTTTTAATGAAGGTAAGACAGTGGATTTCTCTTTATTTTGTGAGGTTTGCTGAGAAATGCATTATATTCAGAATGTGCTTTGTTTTTGTTATGCTTTGAAGTTAACTTACTATTACTATGTGATTAACCTACTGCATCTGAACTAGTAACACACACATCAAAATGAAACAGCCTGGAAGACATGGGCACAAGAATCCCTGGAATGCGGCTGTAGCTTTCCTGCCAACGGTTCACATCACTTGTAAGAAATGATCACAACTGCTATGAACAAAGTTGGAAATATATTGATAGATTGGACCTAACAGTTAAGAAAAGAGAAGAATATCTCCTATTTGTCCATAAACCAGAAGATTGGTTTAGGTTACTTTCATGAATTCACAGACTCAAACAGACAATCCATGTCATATTAAATAAGTTTCTTCTTCTGACAAGGATGAAAGTCTTTTTATTACAATTACTTTTGACAGCTGTCCATTTTCTCTTTGTGGTACACAGTATCCGAGATTTCGTCAAACTGGTGCAACTGTGGACCTATGATATTTTGGATGGTGTATTTGTCTTGAATAAAAAAATATACAAATTTATAAAAAATATGTCCTCCTTCTCAGATAAAGCACTTTAGTAAATATAAGATGAATAACAAAAAATATATACATAACGGTCAGTGTGATAGCTTTACGTGACACACGAAAATCTGACAAAGTACAAGGGAATTTCCTGAATCTCAGTATGAAATAATAAACAAAGAATTCTTCTTCATACAAATGCTCGTATCTTTTGAATTTGTTCATCAGGCTATTCATTGATTATTAAGCCTATCTACAGCTAATTGATACAATCTTACAATAATTTGGGGATGGCTCATATGAGAAAGAAAGTAATTAGTAACCTAGATATGATTATCCATATTGCAGTGTGGATCTACAGCCTCAACTACATGGTCCGCTCTATGAATCACGTGAACTCATCATGCACAGTAATGGAATGCTGTTCGTGCTTACTGCTCTGCATTGCTCCAAAAATATCTGTGTATAATAATGATGAGCATGAAAGTTTAAAGCTCCCCTGGGGAAATTTAGGAAAGGGAGCACAAATTGAAATAGTAATTGATGATATGATGATATGATCTGACATGCTTTCTGCTTGTGACTGAGGCCTTACCAGAGAGAGAGCATTTATCTGTGTTGTGAGGATGCAGTGTACAGTAGCTTTTCCACAAGTAATGAAATCATGTGGTTAAAGTCAATGGGGTAGTGTGTGTTTGTTTTCAACAATTACAACATTATGTTGCCTTATGAAAAGGCTCTACCACATACTACAGCTTAATGACGATAATATTGTAACATTTTATAGAACTACATCTTATAAATAGTGAATTATTATTATTATTTATGATGTTTTTCACACAAACAAACACAAGTTCATTATCCTGGAGGTGCACTGTTGCCTGTAATCTCTGCAAATGTCCAATGAGCTAAGAGGGAGATATCAGGAATTTAGATAAGTTTATCTTTTACTGATAAAACCCTTTATGTTGCAACATTCCTTATGGATAGCACTGTTTTTAAGAACAGGAAGTACTATCTTAAATTTCCACAGCAATATAATGACAACGTTTCTTATTTTATCTGACCGGTTCTACCCATAATGAGGATCATGGTGTTAAAGAACAGTTCTGTCAGCAAATCACTTTCAACACTTTTAGGAATGACTACAAATTGATATTTACCAACTTAATACCAGTTGGAACAAATACCAGTATTGTTATCAAAATGTAAAATGCTGTATCAAAGGCACTCAAATGTAAATGTCTTTCTCATTTCCATCAACACAACTGTGTATGTCTTTGTTTTTGTGTCTCTTATGTGTCTCTCAGAATCTCTCAGTGGTGCCAGGGTATTGGTTACTGGGGCCAGTACGGGTATTGGGGAACAAATGGCCTATCACTATGCCCGCTTTGGTGCCCAGATAGTAATTACAGCAAGGAGGCAGAAAGTGTTACAGCAGGTTAGTGAATTCAACAACATGAAAGGGGTCTCCACGCTCAAACCAAAAAGTGCTAATAATTCTGTTGTGTGTCCATCATATCATGTACAGTATATTTGTTTGTATATTGAGAAAGACATACAACAACATTATGTCGGGCTTTAGGTTAACAACACACATTCTTCAGTGGATTGAAGTGCCTGCATTAAGCCACAAGTGATTTCTGTTCTCTTTTCTGCGACCGCTTTGGATGTATTCTTTCTGATATTTGCTTCTAGGTGGCAGAGAAGTGTCTGAGTTTGGGAGCCCAGAAAGCACTCTACATAGCAGCCGACATGGCCAGTGAGTCGGACCCCGACAAAGTCGTAGATTTTGCAATTGAAAAGCTCGGAGGGTTGGATTACCTAGTTCTCAACCACATTGGGCCGAGCCCCTTCAGCATGTGGGAGGGTGATGTGGATCACACCAGGTGGCTGATGAAGGTAGTGCAGCGTTTTGATGCTCTCAGCACATACTGTGTGTGTGTGTGTGTGTGTGTGTGTGTGTGTGTGTGTGTGTGTGTGTGTGTGTGTGTGTGTGTGTGTGTGTGTGTGTGTGTGTGTGTGTGTGTGTGTGTGTGGGTTTGATCTGACTCGTGTGGTGTTTGCATATGTTTTTGCGTGTTTCTCAGCACATACAATGAGGAGAATGCACTGATTCCTGTATGTGTGTGTGTGTGTGTGTGTGTGTGTGTGTGTGTGTGTGTGTGTGTGTGTGTGTGCTTTCCAAAGGTCAATTTCTTCAGCTACATTCAGATGGCTTGGAGAGGTTTGGCCTCCCTTGAGCAAAGTAAAGGATCACTCGTGATCGTTTCATCACTTTTAGGTAAATTTGCAACATTATTTTTAGCATGAAAAACATGTTGACTTTCAAAGTTCATTGTCGAGCACCAGTTTAAAATCTCACCTCAACATTCATTTAGCATCTGTTCTTGAGCTTTTGATCTTATCACATGATCTTCATCAGCAGTCATGGAATTGTAGATGTTCACATTAAAAAAATAAATCTTAGGACTTTAAGGAAAAGTGCTCAGAGATCCAATCCACTGAACACTGCAGAAGAAGGTCATGTGATATAATAAAAACTTCCAACAACAGAGACTTAATGAACCTTGTAGGGAAATTGTTTTGAAAAAAATGAACAATGTTGAAATACCAAATCTATTGGAAATGTTTTATATTCAGTATTTTGCTTTTCATGAGCTAGAAAACGTCAAAAGCTATAGTAAGTATTTGTGCTCCTTAGATGAGTTCAGAACTCGACCGATCACATGTAAATCCAAAGGAAATGTTATCCTTTCTTATAAACATTATGAAATGTTAAAACGCTGATAAATCCTAAAAAGAAAGATATTGCTGCTGTCTTGACCAGGGCTTCCATGGAAAAGAGATGTTGTAATCTTAGCTGGTTAAATAAAGGTTTATTTAAAAAGAATAATGAAATAAAAGTTTTCAATGTTTCACAGGTAAAATGTCCAGTCCCTTCGTTGCACCGTATACCTCAACAAAATTCGCCTTGAATGGTTTCTTCGGGGCCTTTCAGCACGAGCTGGCTATGAAGAAGAGCAACGTGTCCGTCTCTATATGCACACTGGGGCTAATTGATACCGATTCAGCGATGGAGAAAGTCAGGTTAGTCAAGTTAGTGTTATTGAGTCCAAATGCAATTTGCATCAAATACTTATTTTTGCATCAAATACTTATTTTTGCATCAAATACTACTGCTGTCCACAGTAGTTAAGAGAAGTATCTTTCTGTATCCTAGGGAAGTCACTAGTGTACCAGCCTACCCTGCCACAGATGCAGCCTTGAACATCATCATTACAGGAGCTACAAGACAGTCGGAGCTCTTCTACCCTTGGTTCACCTACATTGTGTCTTTGACCAAAGACTGGTTCCCTTCCTTCACAAACTATGCCATCCAGAAATCATACAGCTACAGCCCATGAAACACATAAATGATGTAATTAATATATTCCACTTCCCAAATTTAGCATTTATGATATTAAACAAAACAAATTGGTCCTCTTTTCCTCTCCTTTTGGGAGAGTTGCAAAGAAAAGCTCATCAATTGTATTTGTTTCCTTTTTAGACTACCTCCAAAGAGATTTAAAAAAGCACACAGGAGGAAACGTTGGTGGAGAGCAGAGGACCCCTTTTTTTTTCTTCGTTTTCAGATTCAGTGGTGTTTGGTAAATCACACTTTACACATTACTGCAATTATGTGGTAAAAGTGAGAGACCTGGTAAAAGGAGAAAAGGAATAAACGCTGTATTTCTCTTGCTTGTGAAAAGTATACAGTCTTTAACACTCAAACACTAGGCCACCAGGAACCCTAAACAATTTAATTGAGGACAACCTTTGAACATTCAAAATTAGACGGTTTTTTTCACTTTGTAATCAAAACATTCAGTCATGCACACTTATAAGAGTCAAATACAGACTCAATACCATGCCTGTTGAAAAAGACATTAATCGGGATGGAACAGTACTTGCAATATCCACATGAGGGCAGTAGTGGCAAAGTAGTGAAGTCATGACTTCATCATATCTGCAGCAGCCAGTGAAATCCATTCTCACAAAACAATTTAAAACAAAATCCTTAATAACAGACTATCATGCATTTAAGGAAGATGTAGCAAATTGGTTTGAAACCTTTTAATCTAAAATACTGACGTCTTTGGTTGCAAATATAACCGAGTCCCGTGTGTTCACAGATGTAATCATCTGTTGTTGTTTTTTTAAACCTCCATCACCATATCAATCCTCACCCTCACTGTTCCTCTTCCTGTCTTCTCTGTTCTCCACCCCTGGATTCCTCTCCATCTCCATTCTTCTCTATTTCACTTAGTTCCATCTTTCCAAAGTTGGCCACAGTAGGCGTTACAGACTTCCTACAGAGCAGGACTTTCTCAGTGGATTCCTTTGTGTCTTTGTTCATCATCCCCCAAAAGCACCGCAGGCTTCCTGTG
Source organism: Cottoperca gobio (assembly GCF_900634415.1). Classification (NCBI taxonomy): domain Eukaryota; kingdom Metazoa; phylum Chordata; class Actinopteri; order Perciformes; family Bovichtidae; genus Cottoperca; species Cottoperca gobio. The sequence goes on from NC_041358.1 coordinate 23,312,866, forward strand.
AAGCTGTTGGCTCAATCTGTCCTGGTGGTCTTTTTTTTATTGTAATACACCCCAGAGGTTGTACCCTGCTAATAAAGTGCTTTTCTACTGTTTACCCAGAGTGAGTTGTCATTGTCAAAAAGAAATGCCTCGCTAAAGGTGATGATTTGAAAAGTTGAGAAACAGAGAGAAGAGCATTTTCTCCTGGGTGCATATGAATGACGCTCCTAGAGCAAGTGGCCATGAATATTAAATATAAAAGTTTTCACAGTTCTCTCACACTTTCGATTTGATATGAATGATGGGGGGGGGGGAAGGGATGTCATTAGAATACATGTTCTCTTTGTCCATATCTTGACACTTGATGATTTGAGAGGATTGTGGAGATGGTATAATCTCCTTGCAAATGCCGTGGAAAGAAAAGAAAAACCCTTTTGCTCCTTCTGTCTCTTTCTCTGTCACACACACACACACACACACACACACGCACACGCACACATACATATATATATATATATATATATATATGGAGGGGCCTCCAGGGGTGGAGAGAAGGCATGGCCTGGGAGAGCAGCCAGAAACACCTGCAACAGATTAGTGCTCCTAATGCTAGGTAATAAATCCTCTCACCCTTCTCTAGCATCTCCATCTCCACCAAGCATGGATCTTATAGGCTGAGGAGCATCCACCCACAACACTCACTGCAACACACACACTAAATAAAGTATCAAACACTGAAATGTTGATGCAGCCATTGGATCTATTTATTCTGTCTATCTCAGTGGTATCCACTGCAGTGCATGCTGCAAATGAAACTACACAACACTTGCATAATCTCTTTTCTATTGGTTCAGCATCATGGCGGTTTTCCCCAGGGTCTTACACTGGGCTCTATATCAAGATCAAACATTTTCATTATGACTGCAAACAGCCAAGGCCAAGAGCAAAGCTGAGGCTGGCTGCTTTACTGACTACACATAAAACTTGAAAGGTAGCAGACTGATTGGCCAATTGGACTCTTACTTACAGAGGTTTGTAATAGAGGTTGAATTCTGCTTTAATGCCCGTGATACAGCATATTATTTAATCTCTATGTCGACCGATAAAGAAAGACAATCTGTATGTGTGCTACGGTAGTAAAATCAAACGACATGTAAAATAAGTTCCTCGCTTTTATATATGCACACAACATTTGCTGATGCAGCAAAAATGTCATGTTTCAGACCATAAATAGTCACCTATCCATGGCAAGAGTACAGTGCACCTCAACCATCATGCACCGGGCCCAATTTATGATTCTTTCTTGTCCTGCTTCTTTGAGCACAAAGGACACTGCTCCACAAATCTGTGTGTGTGTGTGTGTGTGTGTGTGTGTGTGTGTGTGTGTGTGTGTGTGTGTGTGTGTGTGAGACATTTATCACATACTGGCTTGGGATTGGGTGACCAACTGGTGAGAATGGGTGACAGGAGCCTCCTGTGTGAAGGTGGAAGTGATGGCAAAGTAAACCTTGAGGTGACACACATATTATATCTGCATGTCCGTGCAGGCCTACAATGTGACTCAGGGAGACAGTACTCCTGGTAAGAAGATGAAAGGAGCAATTGAAAGTAAGTTCTGAAAGGAACTTCACACACAAAGAAATATGTATCTAATGTAATTTCAAATTAATTGTAATTGTATTGGTCACTCAACTGTACCCTACTGCTTTAGGTCAAATGCATTCATTTAAAAATATGCTTGTATTCTTTCTTGCCAAGAGTTAGATGAGTAATTGATAGCACTGTACAGTATGTAGCTGGAGCCAGCAGCCGATTACCTTAGCTTAGCATAAAGACCGGTAACTTCCACTGGTTGCCTTGTAGGCACATTCACATAGCGCCTTGTAAAAAGGCAAATTAACGCTCTAATACTTTGTTTTTTGTACAAATTAAACAAATGAGATATAGCGTGTTAATTGGTGAGATTTAGAGGTGCTGGTACACAGATTGCGTTACCTTTGCACAGAGCCAGGCTAGCTGTTTCCCCCTGTTTTCAGTCTTTGTGCTAAGCTAAGATCAGTTGTATTTTCCAGATATGTATTAAAATGACAGATATGAGAGAGGTATAAACTTACTTATCTTACTTTTTGCAAGAAAGTAATGAAGTGGATTTCTCAAAATGTCAAATTTTCTTTTAAATGCTTTCACAATAAATAGTATTTTGTATTGTATAAAGCAAGTAGGATAGTCTTAGTATGCAAGACTTGTAGGCTAGTGATAGAAGAATCCCATAAGTATTTAGCAAATATTGTCTGTGGTGTAAATGTTATCTAACATCAGTTGAAGCTGAAACCAGCCATTGATCTGCGTAGTGGTGTGAGCCGATTAATTTAAAAAAGAATGTTAATCTTCTTGAATGCTGCTTGTGCATGACCTCTGAAAAGTTTTCACAAAACATTGAGCTATGATAACAAAAGGAGAGAGTGAGCGAGAGAGACAGAGGAGGAGGGGGAGGCGAGAGGAAAACCTATGAAAGGGAGCGTCAGTGTGAATACAAACTGTGGGTGTGAGAGGTGGCTGAGGTGGCCCTGTGACCCCTGACCTCCTTCCCCCAGGTCCATTCAGAGCAGCACAATGGTTGACACCTGTGTCCTTTCAGTACTGGAACTATTATTATTTACATCAGTCAGTGGGAGAGAGAGGGGAAGACAGAAAGAGGCCAGAGGTGCTGTGAAGCAGAGTGCACCAGCCTCATGCCAACAGCACCCCCTCTTACCCTCTCTCCTTCAAAGACAGGTGCCTTCCTCTCTCTCTGTCTCTCTGTCTGCCAATCTCTTCCTCTTTAATTATTTCAGATAACTCCAAACACATTGGCGGAAGGAGAGCATCCACAAAGAGGACAGACAGGGTGTTTTTACATCCTGGACATGGTCCAGGATCACTCCTGCTCCTCTGTATTAGAATTAATACAGAGGGTATCAGACTGGGTTGGGTTGGGGGGAAGGGGGTTAACATTTCAATGCCCACGTCTGTTGGCAGAAATATACTTTTATCTCCCAAAAAAAGGTTTCTCTTTTGATTTAAGAATATGTGCTTCAGTTTTTGCAAATACAAAGTGTTAAGAACGAGCTAACACAACATACAAAGTTTCATTTCAAATGATTAAATAAAGAGTCACATTCAGAGATTTGAGTGTGTGTGTACGAGTTTAATGACATTCGTGGGGCAATCCTTTTGTTCTGTCCTTATCATTTATCTCTCTCTTGCTGATCATGCTGGTGGGGAGAGTCACAGGGAGCATGGGTGGCAGGCTGGGGGTTACATGGATTCTACTTTTCTTTTTTCATTGGGGGAGAGAAAGCCCAATTAACAAAGGATAAGAAGTAAACCGTAAACACCCTCAACAAGGCCCAACAAACCTACAAGAACAAGAGCTTTCTCTCTCTCTCTCTCCCTCTCTCTCTCTGTCTCTCTCTCTGTCTCTCTCCTTCTCTCTCTGGATCCTTCTCTCTCCCTCTCTTACTCTGTCTCTTTCCAAAAATATAAAAGAAAAAAATATTTTTCAGAATTAGTACATGGCACAATAAAACTCCTGCTGGGCCCACCGGCGGGCCTGTGCACGCTAAGAGGTTTTAAATAGCAGCCAAGAAAAAAAATGTATACGGATGAATGTTTAAAAAATGTCCTCCAACAAACGAAAAATCAACATGGGGTAAAAGTGGAGGAATACAGATTTGGCCGTTTTTAATACCTCAGCCAGACTCCATATGAGCCAAAGAGAGGAGTCTGGCCTCACTAACCAGGAGGTTTTTAGATTATTAAAGAAGCTTGTGCTAAAGTGAAAAAACAAACAAACGTTGAAGATGTCTCTCTTAATTTATTTATTTGTTTTTATTTTTGCTTTTAACATCTCACTTGCTATGGATACCTTTAGTGGTTTTAAATGTGAATGGAGCCAGAGTTTTTAAAAAAAGAGCTCAAATATTTGAAACTGATGAAATGAAACACATTGATGTTTTTTTTTACAAGAGACGCACAGCGACAGTTTTAATGAGATAGACTGGAGGAGAGAGTGGGAAGGGGAAGTCATTTTAAGCCACAACACTTCTCTTAGTGGAGGAGTGGGCTTCCTCTTCTCCAAGTCTTTTACTCTAGTCTCACTGGAGGTCGAGCATTTTATTGAGGGGAGGTTGCTTTAGTCAAAGCAAGGTTTGACTTTTTTACAGCGTTTTTATAAATGTGTACGCTCCAACAATCGGTGCAGAGAGGAAGCTGTTTTTACAAAAGGTTAATGATGTTTTATATGGCTGTGCCTCGGAGGATTTTTTATTCTTGGGAGGGGATTTTAACTGCACAGAAAATGCATCTTTAGATTGAAATTACGCATCCAGCGTCCCAGAATGATCTGAGGCAGCTGGTCCTCTCCAATGGCCTGGTGGATGTATGGAGAAGAATGCACGCAGATGATTGACAATATACATGGTCTCACCACCGAGATGATAGGATTTCCTTAGCCAGGTTGGATTGTATTTATTATTTTAAACATCATTTTTTAGACAGGTCCTTATGTATTTCTGGAGTGTTTTTAGATAGAGGAAGGGTGACTTTAGCAGTCTTAGGCAGTGGTGGGACCATGGTAAGACTGAAATAAAAATGCTCTGTCAACAGCACACCCTCAATGTCACACAAGACATCACCAGATCTATGAAAGACCTGGAGGGTGATATAGTGGAACTATAGTGGAGATCGAGGATATATTGAAATCCTCAAAATTAAGAAAATGGCTCTAGCCGACCTGCTAGACGTTAAAGTACAGGGTGCACTGGTCCGGTCCGGGTTTCAAAACGCCACCGAGATGGATGCTCCCTCTAGCTTCTTCTTCGGCCTGGAGAAAAAGAACGGACAGAAGAGCTCCCGGTATCGACGGCCTCACAGTTGAGTTTTTTAAAGAATTCTGGGACATCGTAGGAACAGATGTCATAGATGTTTTTAACGAGAGTCTGGCCTCTGGTTCCATGCCGATGTCCTGCCGTAGGGCAGTAATAACACTTCTGCCTAAGAGAGGAAACCTGCAGGACATCGGTAACTGGCGCCCTGTGTTTTTGCTGTGTGTGGATTACAAGCTTCTGTCCAAGGCGCTGGCCATCAGGCTGGGGAGGGCTATGGAGCAGGTCATCTACCGGGACCAGACCTACTGTGTACCTGGCAGGTCCATGGTCTCCAGCTCATTGGGCATTAATACTGGTCTGATTTCTCTAGATCAGGAAAAAGCTTTCGACCGGGTTGAGCACAAGTTCCTCTGGAAAGTGATGGAGAAGTTTGGTTTCAGCCCTGGTTTCATAGCTAAGATCAAGCTGTTCTACAGTGAAGTTGAGAGTGTGCTGAAGTTGAATGGTAGTCTGTGTGCTCCTTTTATAGTGTGTAGAGGGGTCCAGCAGGGCTGTGCTCTTTCAGGAATGCTCTATGCGCTCTCCCTTGAACCTCTCCTCGCTCCAATTTACAAGGTCTGTTTTTACCTGGTTTTAATGGCAACATTGTTTTATCAGCTTATGTAGATGACATTATTGTTATTGTTAGAAGCCAGAGGGATGCAGATATTTTAATCAATATTGTGAGTAGTTTTAGTGTAGCATCGGCAGCGAGGGTGAATTAGAAGAAAAGTGAGGCCCTCGCTGTAGGTAAGTAAGGGTTAGGGTTATGGCTGCTCCCTCAGATGTCTTTTAAAGGTAGGGTTTTGGTTTTAAACAACCTTGTGGCATCCCAACTGTGGCACCGTCTGACCTGTGTAGACCCTCCCTCAGGCCTGTTAGCCAAAATACAGAAACAAATGGTGGATTTATTTTGGGATGGTCTACACTGGGTGCCACAAGGGGTGATGTTTTTATCCAGAGAGGAGGGGGGTAAGAGCCTAGTCCACCTGTCCAGCCGAACAGCCACTTTTAGACTCCAGTTTTTACAAAAATATCTCACAGGTCCGGCTGATTTGGTTTGGAGAGACGTGGCCAGCTGTATCCTCAGACGCGTGAGTAACCTGGGGTTGGATACTGCTCTGTTTTTAACTGATTCTAAATTATATAAATAAATAAGTTGAGTGGGCTGCCTCCGTTTTATCAGGGTGTTTTTAAGTGTTGGGCCCTTTTTAACCATAAAAGGAGCCCAAATTCTGACTCTCTGTACTGGTTGTTGAAGGAGCCACTGATCCACGGAGCCAGGCTGGACGTCAGCAGCAGCGTCACACCCGGCCTGATGGTGGCTCTGTGCAGGTCCAAGACCCTGTTCCTGCAGCAGCTGGTGGAGTGGGGCCGGCGCTGAATGATGCCCGGGCCCTGGGCTCTCTGCTGGGTCTGAACTCTGTCTGGGTGGCTCAAAGAATCCTGCAGCTCTGGAGCCAGAGGCTCACTGGAGAAGAGAGGACCCTCCTAACCACATACAGCCAGGGAGAGGCTGATCCAGACCCAGCGGACCCCTTTCCTGAAGTCTACCTGAGCCCCGGGCTGGGAGAACTCTGGGAGTCACACTCTACATAATAAAAAAGAAGTAGAGTAGGAAAAAAATATATAGAACGATAGAGATATAGATAGAGCAGAGATATATATAGATAGGAGAAGAGGACTAGAAAAGCAAAAACCATATATCTATGAAACAATATCATATATCTCTAAAAAATATCTGTCTCTCTTCTAATATTCTCTCCTCTGTCTTCTCTCTGTCTCTCTCCTCTCTCTTCTCTTCTCGTCTCTGTCTCTCTCCTATCTCTCTCTCTCTCTCTCTCTCTCTACTCTCTCTCTCTCTCTTCTCTCTCTCTCTCTTGTCTCTCTCTGTCTCTGTCTATGATTCTCTGTCTCTCTCTTGTCATATCTCCTTCTCCCTCTCCCTATCTCCCCTCTACTCTCTTTGTCTATCTCTATTTCCCAACTATAGCTCTACTTATCTGTCTCTCGTCTCTCTCTCTCACTCTCTCTCTCCCTCTATCCCCCTCTCTCTCTCTCTCTCTCTCTCTCTCTCTCTCTGTCTCTCTCTCTGTCACTATCTCCCTCTCTCTCCCCCCTCTCTCTCTGTCTATCTCTCTTTCCCCCCTCTCGCTCTCTCTGTCTCTCTCTCTCCCTCACCCCCCTCTGCTGACCACTCCTCCACCCTCCTCCTCCCCCCTCTTGCTCCCTCACTCTCTCTTCCACTTCCCTCACAAAAGGAAGGCTCAGAGCTTACAAAGTGCCAATTAACACTGAATGTTTGCCCCTCGCACCTCCCTCTCTGAACTGCTGACAGCTCTGGTGTTTGGGTTAATACCAAAGGCCTGCAAAGAATTATAATTCTCCTCCTTGCCCCATCCCCCCTTCTCTCCCTCTCCTATCCTTTTATTTTGTTTCCAATGGGGTGGTTTTACAGTTCAATGCACAGTCAAAGGGTGATATAAAATGACTTTCCAAAGAATTTCATTTGGGGAGAAGAGGGGCTGTGTTGCATTGTGCCAGGGGCAGGACCAGGGATGGAGGGGGAGGGGGGGGGGGGGAGAATGAGAGACAACTATAAATTAGTAGTTAAAGAAAGATTTGTATCAAAATATTTATATCATGTGTTGATCTTACTTTTCTTTCCTCTTTCACAAGCACCAGCATCATTCACATCACACGCTCTCCCTTTAGGCTTTGTTTTGTTATTTCTCCCTCTTTTATCAGCACATTATATGCAAAAAAATAATGTAAACATGACTCACAAGTAAACACACACACACACACCCTTTCTCACCCATTGGATCTGTAGGTCCCACTTGAGATGAAGATAGCAGCGGCTCATTTATCACAGGCATGGCTGATGGCTGTGCTATGCCTGTATTTCTCCCTTGTGAACTCCAATAAATCAGCCTACTGAATGAAAGAGCGACCAATGAGAAGAGGTGAGCGGGTTAAACAGAGACCACTAGGCTCTTTAAGGGAGCTTCTGCCTGCACTCAATTCCCTGCCCAAACTGGGTCTACCTCGATAATTTATGACCTCCTGGGACCAGGTCTCTCCACTCTGTCTTTACTTTGGGATGAGCTGCCCAGTTGAAATGGGTTATTCTTTAGGGAAGGAACAAACCATGAAATGGATTTTGCTTATGTAAAAAAAAAAGGCCTAATGGATCCTGCTAGATCACCATATAGTTTGTAAAAGAAAAGTTGCATCAAAGTATTTTGTGGCTGTAAGAAATTTGACTCAAGTGATGTCACTTGAGTCAACTCTGCAACTCGCTCCTCATCTGTGCTTGAGGATAGCAGCTCGAGGCTACATTAGCTGCTACTAGCATAACACAGCCAAATCTCTGACTCAAACGTTGGCAGTCGAGCTGCATTTTGGGTACGTTACCTAACTGTCCATCATGAGTGAGGCAATGTTATAGAAATTATTTATCATAACATATATGTGTAACATAAATATGTGATAATATAAATACTAAATAGTACTCTTTTAATTGGTATGTAAAAGCAAACCTACTTTTTTACGTGAAAGCAAGAGTATGTAACGTTTGAAAAAAGACATAACACATCACTCCTCTTACAAATGAAAAGTTGTATTAACAAACAATAAAACAAACTAGTCATACACTCAGGGGTTTAGCTGCTACAGCCTTGGTCTGGTATGGCCATTAGCTTATGGTGGCTAATGTTAGCAACCCTAATCTAAATATTGCTCTTTAACTGACTTTACTGATTCACTTGCACTTGCATCCCTTTACTCAATTTGTGCTACTGTTATACATTTTGTTATCAGCATAGATTTTTGCATTTAAAATGGTCACAACATTATAATTTTAATAATAAATAATAAAGTTTTGCTCTAAGAATATGAAGTACCCTACTTTATTATTTTCCAGAAGATGAGCACAAGAGCTTTGAAGTTTTAGGATGTCATCTGTTGGCCCTACACAAGAGTTTGAGTCGTACTGGTGGTGTGGAACCAAGCCAGACTTATCTACATTAAAGTAAAGGGAGCTGAGCAGAGAGCTGACTTGACCTGACACGGTTCATGGTTCCACCAGTAAGGGCTGGCTGGGCCTCTACTTCAACCCTGGGACCCTGGGGTCAAAAGCCTCTCTGGGATGAAGTCGGCTGCCGAGGCATGTGACTCTAGCCTCTGCTTTAAATCCTGAATTCTGGGATTTATTTAAGATAAGAGGAGTGCAAAATGGTAACTTATAGCTTGGGGCTTCACGTGGGAGTAAAAAAAAAGCATGTATGCGCAAGGAATCCGATTTCCACATTTCCAGACATATGATCGAGCGACAGTATATCTTTTTTTATACGAAGATTTATTTGGAAACAGGTGCTCCTCCGAGCTGAGCTGCCAGGCAGTGAAGGAGCACTCAGTCTCCTCTCTGTAACATCTGATTCACATGAACTATAATTCCTGCTTGCCAAATGACAGATCCAGAGGTCAGTGATGTGGCTGTGTCAAATGAGGGTCGTGAGAAAAGCTGAAGGGAGCACGTGCCTAAAATTAGATGAATGTCAAAATTCGTTCTACTTCTTCCTAAAGATTGGATGTGAGAAGTCACTTTGGCCTAAGTGCAATTGCAGGTCTCTCTCTCTCTCTATGAAACAGGATTTCCTCTTTCCTTCATTTCAACATTCTTCTCTTTTCCCCTCAATCTTGCATCCTTTATTCATCCCGAACCCATAGGAATTTCCTTCGATGGGACCGTGATGTGAGTGGTGTGTGCATGTCTGGAGTCTGTGTGACCCCATCAGCACTGAGCAGAACAGAGTACACCGGCTACGGGGGCCGAAAGCCCTGTGGGACCCAGATGTGGCTCAAGATCCAGGACCGCTCTGCACCACATTGGATCTCAGGCTGTAACTCACCCTCTGTCTGTGGTTTGGGATGGTCTGGAGGTAGAGGTGAATTGCGGGTCAGCCATGGAAAAGCTTGCTTTATTGTCTGTCTCAGAGAACGGAGGATAGAGAGAAGAGAGGGAGAGAGGTGGAGGGAGGTTGGTGGTTGGAGAAGAACACGAAGGAAAATGAAAAATTATAAAGTCTGAATATATAGAAGTGGACCACACTAATTCCACACGTCAGTCTCCCTTATCTGTGATTTTCACCTCTTCCATATGGTAGACTGAGAGACAGTTAGCGCTCAGAATATGGCTGTTAGCACATGTCTATCTTTAAAGCTGAGCCAATATCTTTGACATAGTATTTGTATCAAACGGCAGATCAAAAGCAACTCTTGCCGTATGTATGTGCTCTATACTGTAAGTAAAGGGCTTATGAAAGTTATATTAAGTGCACTTGGCAGTTTGAAATGCTGCACAGAATAGCACTGATCGGGGGCACTAACACACAATGGAGATAATACGAACCCATCATATACATAAGCAGATTTGTAGAGTTCTCTAGGCCATCAAATGAGATGATTTCTCCCAGACTTTGGGTGTCAAAGTTCTTCGCTGAAAGTGATCGATGAGTGCTCGGTAATTGTCCATTGTGAGGAGATGTCAGAGGGAGACGGCATGTCACCTCGCAGTGAGAGTAAAAGAGCCGGCAAATGGAAGTGATTACATCTAATATTCTCCATCTGGGAGTGATTGCCTCAGAAGACGACTTTCAAAGAGGAGTACGGCGGGGGGAGAAAAGAAAGAGGCAACAGTAATTTGCACAGGATTTACAAATCTCCTGAATCGAATTTAGGAATCTTTGTGCACATCTTGTTCTATTCCCTCAAGACAATCACTCTTGAAATGCACGCACACACACACACACACACACGCACAATAAAACTCACATTGTTCTACTGCGCACATGTATGCCTGTGAGATGTCTTGTTGCATAATCTCTTAACAATCTCACTGCAGCACGTTGGATTTTGAGGCTCACACATCAATACTCAATATATCTCGCAGTCTGTCTGTGAGCAATCACAAACCACCCAAGAAATGGTTGCCAGTGTGTCAGAGTTGAACTGGAGCCAGGTCAGAAGTGATCAAAGACTGCTGAGGAGAGAGAGAGAGAGGGTTATCTGGTCCCAATTACATTCAATCATGGGAAATTGGCAAAGTGCAAAGCGAGAGAGATCTTCATGATGAGAGCAGGAGGCCAGATGAGTTTCTGACTTCACAGAGAAGACTTTTTTCTTCAGAGTATTTTCTCTCTATATCTTTTTGTTTTGGTTGGTCACAGTGACTTTGATTTAACTACTATTTCATTTTATTTCAGAATTTTTTATATTTGGACCGGGGATAAATGGCAAGAACATAATAAAAGGATTTCAAACATTCGTAAAATTGCAGAGGAAATAAAAAAACACACAAATAAATAGGTAGAAGTGGATAAAACCTGACAAATCAAAAAGATATATGAAGCACAATATTTATATATATAAAAAGTGCAATAGGGTTGTTTGATTCATGTTGTCACATGAATAAATGCATGCACCACATTACAAACAATCAACCAGCTCTTTTCTTATTACACTAATGCATTACTTTGTAGTAATGTGAAGAGTAAGGGAATTACAAGTTGAAATTAAGCAATAACATTACTGTTACTAATTTCTACTTTGACTATTTGGGGGTCGACGTTTGCCGTCTTTCCGCTAGTTTGATGGAGGGTTGACAGTTTGGTCTTCGCTTAGGATAAGACATATTTGTATTTATCCTGAGGGAAATTGCTGTCGAGCAGTTGCAATACAAAGTGTGAATAAAGTAAATACAAAGTAGATTTAAAGACTAATCTGGCAGTAACATGCTAGCTAGGTGAGGGGCGCGTTTAGCCAGCACCAAATGTTGAGTTTTAGTGCACAGTCGGAGGGTTTAGTGCTAACGCTAAAACACATTCAGTCATCCCTTTTTGTTTTTTAAATGCATTGTCAATAGTTATTTGCTATTAAGAGAAATAACCTGGGATACTTAACAATATTTGTCAAATTAATGAAAAAATACAGGACGTCCTGAAAGATGTAGTATTATATGAAATATAAAGTATTATAACACATTAATTTTTGCTATATTTGTCACAGAATGTAATTACTTTTTTCAACTAGTAATGCGTACTTGTCTTTAAGTAACTTTCACATTACTGCAACTAAAATATTCTGCTATTAATCTGTAAACTTGATCCCTTAATTGTTTAATGGGGCAATAATAAGATGGATCAGGACTTTAAAGCCATTAAGAATCAAGGATTTAAATAATTAACTGTTGATAATGTTTGACAATGTAATGATTGGTTAAGAAAACTTTAAAGATGAACTGGCTCAAACAAAGGCTTCTCTTTGTATACAAAGGAATTGCATTTCCCCACCTAATGAATGCTGATAGAGTGAGAGGAGATAACCAAACAGGCATAACAAAAGGGATTTCTCCCACTGAGGGTTTCACTTGGATTTGTCAAGTGGTTTCTTCTCCCCTCTGATTGGTCGGGAGCGCTCTCCAAAGAATGGCAACAAAAAAAGTGACCCTCCAGTGAGCACCTCCTCCCTCCATCCCCCACCTCACCCTCCCTGCTCTGTGTCCCTCACCCATCCCCCCCTAACCTACCCGCTCCCCCTCCTAGCCCTCTATCACCCTTCTCCCCTCTCTCTCGTTCTGTCCCAGTTGCCTCACGGCTTGCTGTGACCCATCTTGCACCTCCCGAAGCCCACAACAGACGCTTGGTGTGTGAAGAAGGTCAGGAGTTCAGGCATGGCTGAGGCTCTGCACAGAGGAGGCCTGCCCTGCGGGTTTATAATTATCTGCCGTTGGCATTCAGCACAGGTTCAAGCACAGTGCAAGCGCTGGCACCAGCGTGGGGGGATGCGCATGGTTACACACTTGGTGATTAGTTGTCCCTAATTGTCAGTTCCTTGTTCCTTTTTACCTTTCTCTCCCTCGCTCTGTCTCTCTTTCACCCCCTCACCAGTTAGAACATCTTTACATAAAACTCGACGCTTGCTTTATTGTCCCAAAAACGGCTGTGCTTTTTTTTTCTGCTTCATTATTCTTTGGATCAGTTTTGAAAAACATTTTATAATTCCTCTCACAAAAAAAAAAAAAAAGTCTCCTCTTGCATCTGGTTCCCTCTCACAGATTCAAACATACAGTGACTCTGATCTCAGTCTTCTGCGATCGAGTGACAAGAATAGGCAGCGCCTGTCTGTCAACGCACCATCAAATTGTTCTTCTAACTGACAGACACAGGTACATTCAAAGAGTTGAAAAGCCCTCATTCTTGACTCAGTGTGGATGAATAATGGATGCTGTTTTACGTTCCATTGCTTTTTATGATACATTTAAATGTGTAAGCGACTAATTCAAGGTTATCCTCTTAGAAGGATGTCTGCTGAGATGACACGTTGGAGAGTAGTGCTTTCTCAACCTCACTGACGCAAGAAGCACGCCATAAAACCCTTCTCAGAGAAAAGATGAGGAGAACTAAAGTTATACAGCCTCCACAGATGGTCTGAATGGGCCATAGTCACTGACATGGGAAAACCAGGTGGCCTTGAAGCTGTCGTATTCTTGTTTAAATGTGTTTTTCTCTTTGACCGAAATAAGTGTTTATTATAGTCATCTTGAACGTATGTTTGCCTCTCAAGTTTTAGGAGGAACATGTGCTCTCCATGCTTTAATCTGTTCCTGAAATTAAAATAAATACAAATGGTTTTCCTCTCAAATGTTCTCTCTCGTCATTCCCTGCAGATATTCTCCCCTAGTTTTGTGGAGCATCTGAGTCAGTTTCAAAGGTGAGCGTATGCTTTCCATCAGACATTTATATTGGCACTGACAGGCAGTGTGATAAATGACATTGGATAAATCCATTCCTCAATGGCTTCAGAGATGTCTCCGCGCCATTAGTCACTCACACTAGAGATCTCTGCAAGAGTCCATCATTGCTGCTCTGAGAAACACATCTGCAGACCTTGAGACAGACCCTGAAATGGGCTGACAACTGAACCAATTCTGTTGGTGGCTGTTTGGGGGGAAAGAAAGAGAGGAACAGCAGTCGGGCAGATGTGGGGCCTGGATGGCTGCCAAGCAGCGCCTCGTCATCCTATAGCAGACCCTTCATCTCAATATGAGTGAGGGAGAAAGAGAGAGATGTGGAAAACAGCAGGGAGTAGGAGGAGGAAAAGGGGGACATGGATAGATTTTGTACAAAGGCTCCATGACTATTCCTCCATCTGAGAACATCCTCCAAAGCTCTTGGCATCAGTGCATCGCGACTGTACGCCCACAGAGCAATCAGCAGTGCCAGCTGATGATGAAGAGAAAAACAAATTGAATTTGAAATTATTTATTGTGCAAACACCTCACTGAATGCAACACCTTGACTGGCCTATTATTCTTTGACATTTTAGTGGAAAGTAGAACTAGTCCTTTGAGCCTTCCATAAAAATCTATTTTTAACACATGCACAGATGGTTGGAATAAAACCCACATTTGCCCCTCTTCCCCTCCGCTTTTGGTGCGAGGAAGTAGTGGAGATATTTGCCAATTTCCAAGAGCTATGTGAGATGAGACATGGACTTTTGACAGGTGTTTGTTTGAATATCAAACAGAGCCGTGGAGGCCCACAGATGGCAGGCAGATTGCATTCCAGACAGGGGCTTCAGTCTGGGGCCGCAGTAGTGGGGGAGAACCCATCTTTGCTCCTTGATGGTTCTCCAGGGGAATGGATGAACAAACCCCTCGTCCGCATGACTATCATCATCATCATCATCATCATCATCATCATCACCGTGGCCTTCACCACTGGAACAGACGTCTGTCCACTCTGGAACAGGACAGCACTTTTATTTCCCATGAGCTGTGTGCAGAGATGGGCTCAGTGTTGGGTCACAAACAAAGAGTGTTTAGTGTTTGATGTTTGCTTTTGTGTATTTGGCAGTATTTATGTTTTTGAATTTTGAACCAAATCACTTTTGTAGAATGTGAATATATTTAAGTATGCGACATTCTCTTTTAATGGTCCTGACTGAAAGAGACTTAGTTTTTTTTATAGGAAATAATAACAATTCAGAGAAAATGTTGGACTTCACTGTGATTCCTTCCACGGAGACCTCAGCTCTCGTTTGTGATATGTGGCAGGAGATAATGTTTAGTGCTTGACTACATACAGGGTAGGGTTAGAGGTATACTATTTACAGTATTTAAGAGAACGCAGAGGCCGACAGTAAAGTTATTCACCATACTTGGGTGTAGTACGCACACAATCCTTCTGTGCACTCAGAATATTTGACATTTGGGGTGTGCTCAATTTCTATGTACAAAGTTATGAATGGTTACTACCTGTGATAATATGATCAATGACACAGTTACATTATTAGCTACAGCTACATTGTTCACTTTGGATGGAGATAAAAGGCTGATGGATTGGGCGGAAGCAACAACAGGTAACGTTATTTCTCCAAAGAAGCGACAGGACACAGTGGATTCCCTGACTGCTCAAACATGAATTCCCCGTGGGCTCTTCTTGTGACGTTCGTCAGCATCTTTGTGTTTTTCCGTGCACGGGTAGCGCACTCCTGACCGTCCTCGTCCTGGCGGATGATCAGGCTGAAAACAGCGAATGGTCCCGGCTTCATTTCCTGACTTTTCTTTATCTCACACTAATTTCAGCATGTCTCCTTTGTCCTCGATCCTGTCAGTCTCTTCCTCCCACTTATCACAATAGGTGGCTAAATGCCGCAGTGATTTAGGGATGAGTAGTAGTGATAAGTATTTTTACAACGGGTTTGAATGCAGGCTCAGCCAATCACCACATACATAGTGCTTTCACAGACGAAGGAGAATAAACAGCACATAGTACAAGTCAAAGCTTTTGTTTTAGTCTTGAATTTCTGGCTAACTGACTGATTTGCTGGAGAAATAAAATGAGAGTGGGAGGAAGGAATGAATAGCTGGCAAGGTACACCTCGATGAGTCAACAGACTCACTGCCAGAAAAGGTCCATGTGTTGTGGGCTAATGCAGAGCATAGTAAGTCAGGTTGTTTGTTCTAACCTCTATGCTCTGCTTCTTGCTACTGAATTTCTTTCACAATTAGTTAATAATGTGTTTGTTTATTTCAAGCCTGTTATATTTGACATGTGGGTAGGAAGAGCACAACGCAGCGGCCAATTGTGGAGTGACTAAAGAGAATGTGAAAGGCTGAAGAAGTTCCGACAGACTCAGATACGTTCCTGTGGACGGATCCTGAAGAACATGGCCAACGTCAACAGGAGCCAGGCCACAGCTCGGTGCTCCTGCCCACGCATACATCACCCGTTTGGGTCTCATTACATAACCTCACAGAGCAACTGGTTGAATGTGGTTCTGTTACTTCAAGCGGTTTTTATTCTGCAGACATTAGGAGCTTTGCAGCTGTACCTCTGTTCACGTTCATGCACATTCTCTGTGTCCATGTAAAGCTTAGGAACTGAACCAGCAAGAATAAATCCCCGAAGGGAAAAGTCAAAATTCCCCTAGGTTCTATTTTTTAGTATTATTTTTTGTAGAGTGGAGAGAATTTTTTGAAAGCAATTCAAGACCATCTGCACTTTTAAGGGGAAAAAAAGTAAAAGTCCACACAACGTGTACCAGATGTGCTTTTAGGCTCCACAGCCAAGTCTCCATCAGCAGCCTGCACTCTCCTTCCCCTGAGGGTGGCAGGCCGGCAGCATGCATAATGCCTGAGCTGTTTCATGCAACAGGTAGCCTCAATTTCCACATTCACCCCCACAGCATTGTAGGAAAATTCAGCAGATCTCTGACTGTGAACAAGCCCACAGAGGAGAAGAAGAGAGTCTGTTCATCCCACAGCTCCATTGTGAGTGTCACCATGCTGCTTTCTACAGTAACAATGACCTGTGAATGAATGCACGGCCTCCCGCCCCAGCCCCCACCCTCCTTTGAACCATGACCAACGCTGAGGTAAAGACATGAGGTTATTTTCTTAACCCTGATACAAGACAAGTAGAACTCCCAGGGAAAGGATCCGGGGCCAAATTTGTCTTTTAAATCTAAAAAAGATTGAAGGAGGGGGATACGCTGGAATGTTTGACTCCCATCTTTCCAAGAGCTAGGGGGGGGGGGGGGGGGACGCAAGTCAAGCAGAACAGAGGACTTAGTGGCTTTTTACAAGGAGGCTTCTCTCTTTAAATCAGACAACTTCAATCAAGTTTCCTGATTTTTCTTCTTCCTATAAACACGGAAAGTTTTCATTGTTCTTTCTCTCCGACAGAAACCACATGACAGGGGCAATTGTGAAAAGCCAATAGACTAGCCCACATGCTAATACTGGCCTGACATTATGGCAACAGAATGCGACCACATGCCGTGAACGA
The DNA here is from genome assembly GCF_900634415.1 of Cottoperca gobio. NCBI lineage: Eukaryota > Metazoa > Chordata > Actinopteri > Perciformes > Bovichtidae > Cottoperca > Cottoperca gobio. The sequence continues at coordinate 23,330,105 of NC_041358.1, forward strand.
GTGACTCCTGCCACTCATCTGTGACAGTGAGACTTTCTCTGATAATAAAAATCTAATCAAAGTGTTACATTTTTTTTGCGCCAGAGAGGCAAATAAGTCACCCTGTCTGTGGTCGGTTAAATCTACGCTACTACAAAAAGGGGTTCGAGGTGAGGAAAGCCCCTCTAACAAACACAAACTTTGAACAAAGGTGGGATGGAGGAATCTGTGCTGAAAGAATGTGGCTCCTCTTTCAACTGTTGGTATGCTCGCGGCACCTCCTGTCAAGAGAGGAAAAATCCCAGGAAGAAACAAACTGAAGAAATGCAAAACAATCCCAACCTCCTGCCGCCTGCCGATTGATTGATTAGGACTTGTCGCATTTCTCTTCCTTTCAAATAGCTGAAGGCATTGAAAGAGTAAGTTTAGACCTCTGGGTTCATTCGCATAAAGACATAACAGTTTAAAGTTATAAATGATCAATCAACCCCCATTTTTGATATTATTTATTGTCTGCATTTTATCAATTCAATGCACCAAAATGAATTACCTCTCTATATAGTAACTTTGATTGTTAGTGGAGGACTCCGCCATACCTGGGCTGGACTCAAATTGCCTTTACACGCATAAGGCATTTACAGGAAAAGAAAATGCATGTGTGTAATCCAGCGCTAACAATGGTGTTTCATCAAAAATGCGTAAGTCAATCATTTCCATTTTTTGCAAGAGTGTAAGGAGCAGCCACAGTGAGCTGTTAGAATGAAGAGTTGCAGGCGACAGACTGCACACCTCCAACTTGTCAGCAAGGTAATCTGATTTGCCCCTGTTCCCCTCTGCAATCTGATTTCATGCCGTGTTCAGCATGAAATCAGAGTGCTGTTATTGATAGACTGCTTTATTAAACCAATGTGAGTTTGTCTGAGTACACTGTAAACAGATATACAGCCGCTCCTCTGTTGTATTTAAGACCAATAGCAGCTCAGCTGTAATATTTAACCGCACTTGCTGTTACCTTTGTAACCAGAAATGAAATATTAAAGATTATTACAATAACAGAGTTGAAGTTAATGTTGTTATTAATGTTATATTTTGGGGTTATGGATGATATTGGGGCTGGATCAGCAAGGAGGGGAAAAAATAATTGACAACAAAACAAAGGCTGTAAGTGACAGAGCACGGGTTAAAACATAAAAAGGATTCATAAAAAGCTAAATGTGGTTTTACATCAATATATGACAAAGTGTACTTTGTTTCACCATTGTCATATTAACCTTAACATTGCCACAAATAGTCCAAGACACATTATGTCATCGCTATGCGTCTTATACAGCTTAGTTAAAAAGAGAAAAATGGTATTAAAAATAAGTTGCATCTTTCTTTCACTCACGAGACGCTGGTGCTTGTGGAAACACTACCACTTGTGTCCACAGGGGGCGCTGAAGTCAACACAAAATGGGAGTTCCTTGTAGTTGCTTTAAGCCTGAGCAAATGTAAATACTATTTTCAAACTCTTTCAATGTCAGAAATAAATCCCATCTGAGTCACACACAAAGCTGCTTGTTGGCTTGTTTGTTCTTCTCCTCTTGTTTTGCTTTCCGCTCCGCAAGCTGCAAGTCTTTAGTCAGAGCTTTGCTTTGACAGGTGAAGATCAACTGGAGTCATCGCTATTGGCAACCATGTGGGATCGGAGGGGAGAGGTGGCGGCGGGGTCAGCGGCAGCGCAGTTATTCTATACCTATGCAATAACACACCCGGCTAGGGCAGAGTTCACAACATGCCTTTATCCTCTTCCTGCAAACACACTGTAGCACTATTTCACATACAATTCAAGAGAGAAGCACCATTTATTCACTCTCATGATAATTCCTCTCTCTTGTCAACAAAAATGATGAATGGCATCAACGCAAGTAACTGTGTTAACTACTGTGTTAGTTTTTTCTTTCAAGTGTGCCATTACAGGAAGACAACTATCTTGTATCCTGCATCCTGTTTTCTGATGAATGGTCAGAGAGGAGCAATTGACTTCCGCTGCAGACACTTAAAACGGTGAAACGGCGATTGGAGCGATTAAAGCGGCAATCACATTTGTAATTATGATAATGTCAATTGAGCTTGTCAAGGATGAATAATTTCAGGGGAGACAGTAAAATATACCTAACAAGGCTTTTCTCAGTGGTAAACACGGGGCTTTTAAAACTGTAATTAGCCCTTTAATGTCTAACACATGGCTTACAAGCCATCCATGGGCCCAACTTCCCTTCTCTCAACCACTTTCTCCTTCTCTCTGTAGGACACACTTTTCACATAGCTGGAACTCTAACCACACAAATAGGAAGCCCTCTCAGTGGGGTGGGGGTGGGGGGGGGGGGGAGGCGCAGGCAGGCGTAATTCAGCAATTGTGGGACAAATTGTTTTTTTCCTGTGCTTTAAATAGACACACAGGAGATTCTAAATAAAACTGCTTCTAACTTTGGCTGCATGCACTGAATTCAATGCAAAACATTTTCCCGACTATTTTTGTGCTTCGTGTGTTCTTGAGCAACCTAAAACACAACGAGGTTAGCTATGTGTTCTCTGCAATCCCTCCGAAAAGTTCCAGACCAAAGAAAAAGACAAGATCTGAAACTAACATATCCAGCACCCAGCTCTCTAACCACCCACCACCACCAGTGCACCCTAGCTCTCTCTCTCTCTCTCTCTCTCTCTCTCTCTCTCTCTCTCTCTCTCTCCCACAACTGCCCCTAATGCATCCTCCCAATACACCCACCCAAAGTGTTCAAGAATTCCCCCTTTAGAGACAGACACAGATAATTGGTCACAGATTTTTGTTGGCAGGACACAAAGGGACCTCCTATTCACCCCTGCGCAGCTGTCTACTTCCCATTCTCTCATCTCTGCTCCCCTACTAGTTGTGTCCCCTCCAACGGTTCCCCCACCACAACCACCATCGCACCAGAGCTGAGCCCTTCCTCGTCCCCAAAACACAGCTCCTTTCACTGCCACAATAAAGCCATCGGGACACATGCCTCTCATGACCCTGACCCAGAGCCCCTCTCTAGTGTCCTTACTTGTAAATAGTTCTCTTTAATAAAAGTTGCTCCACTAATTAGGATCCACTTGCCTTCATTAATGCACCTGTCATGTGATGCTATGTTTATTTATTTATTTTATAAAGGCCAGAATCATGATATACATTTGTAGCCATTACCTATTATTATAGTGTATATATACTCTTATTTACTTATACTGCTTTTACTGTATTTTATTCTATTTAATTGTGTACTCGCCACTTTACTTTCTTTTTCTTTTGCTGTAACAAGGTACATTTCCCCATTGTGGGACTAATAAAGGATTTCTGATTGCCTGAACTATGTCTTATTAAAAAGTGCTTTAATAATAAAGTATGTCTTTATAAGTTGTAATGGTGTGTTTTAGTATATTTCTCATCATATGTTCAGTTCCAGTTGTAATAAAGAGCAGGACCATACATCCAGTTGCGTCATTATGCTTGGGACCTTGGTGATATTGCCTTAGAAATGTAGATTACATACAAGGTGAGGATAAAAAAACGTGTTTTATTTTATTTTATTGTATCTCTATTTAGTCTGTAATGGTAATATAAATATGTACCTACAATAGATTCATATTCCTCAGCTTCTTACCTTTGAAAGGAAGCCAGACATGTGCATATAAGCTTTATGGTTGAGTGTTCCTGATTCATTTTGGGTATGTTTTTCCCCAGATAAGGGTTTAAGAGGAGTACAAGACAATAGAAATGCTTGAGTAAAAGTACCCTACGTATCTATGCTTAATAAAGTACTAGTGTAAATGTACTGAGTTACATTCTAACACTGTTAAATTGCCCTTGTGACTTCTGGATTCCTGACTAATTTGTTATGGAAAGTACTGAATAGAAGTGTAAACTAAATTATATATTTACCTTGTGTTCCTATAGTTATGGTCGCACTAAAAAAGGAATGTGTTTGAGAACATCTCTACACTAACCACGGAACAACATGGCAATGATATTAGCCTTTGGGAAGGCACGTGTTCATACAGGAAACAGAGGAAAGTAGAGCAACACATTTCACCTTCAGCTTCCTGTACTTTCTCCCTCTTCTACTGAGCGTAATGGATTACATGTGCGGAGTTGGTGTTGTGTCGAATACTAAAAAGACTAAAACAGACACAAGAAAGAAGAAAGAAGCACGAATAAGGAATTGTTCAGTGTTGAAAGAAGGGAAGGAGAAAATAAATTAGAAGGAGCGGTGAGAGTTCAGTTTGGAGAGGAAGAAGGAGAATAAGATGATTACAATTCCAGTCACAACTAGCGCAGCAGCTTGTGCAGTGATCCTAGATTTCTTGAGCTGCCGAGCACAGCTGCTCCCAAGGGGCTCATGGGAAGGCATAGGTCAACCACCCCTTTCCTGACTCACCACATGTTAAAGGAATTCAGCGGTGCATTGTGGGATATGACACCAGTAACCCCCACAACTAAGTTTCCAAATTACTAACACATACATTCTCAAACCTGTGTGCCATTTCAGCATTGAAAAAATGTCAAATGTTGATGAATGTTGGGAATGTGTAATGTCATAATACTAGTGAGGAAGACACATGTAGACCCACGCACTGAGTAATGGAGAACAATTACTTTCTTTAGTTTTGTGGGATGTAATTCTCATTGTTAAAAAGACATCACCTGTTTTTCCTCTTATTTCTCTCCAAAGATAACCCATGATGACCTCACTAGTTGATGACTTACTAACACACAATTCAAATGTGGGGTATTTAACAACTATTTATCACAATGTCCTGGCTTTACTTCTAGAAAACACGTCTTATCTGTTTACCAAATGGAGACAGTACAAGCTATTGTTGCAGTCACAAAACAAAGATAAGGCAGACAAACAAGATTGTTCTTTTGGAAAGGCAAATGTTTGTAATTCAGTTTAACATTCCTGCATGCAGCTGGAGGATTTCATAAATTTGTCTCATTTCTCCATCTCTTCTCTTCTCTTTTCTTCTCTTCTCTTCTCAGCTTAGCTCATCTCTTCTCTTCTCTTCTGAGCTCTTCTCTTCCGAGCTCTTCTCTTCTGAGCTCTTCTCTTCTGAGCTCTTCTCTTCTAAGCTCTTCTCTTCTCTTCTAAGCTCTTCTCTTCTCAGCTCTTCTCTTCTCTTCTCTTCTGAGCTCTTCTCCTCTCTTCTAAGCTCTTCTCTTCTCAGCTCTTCTCTTCTCATCTCTTGTCTTCTCAGCTCTTCTCAGCTCTTCTCTTTTCATCTCTTATCTTCTTATCTCTTCTCTTCTCAGCTCTTCTCTTCTCATCTCTTCTCTTTTCAGCTCTTCTCAGCTCTTCTCTTCTCATCTCTTCTCTTCTTATCTCTTCTCTTCTGAGCTCTTCTCATCTCTTCTTTTCTCTTCTCATCTCGTCTCAGCTCTTCTCATCTCAGCTCTTCTCTTCTCAGCTCTTCTCAGCTCTCTCTTCTTTTCTCTTCTCTTCTCTTCTTTTCTCTTCTCAGCTCTTCTCTTCTTTTCTCTTCTCTTCTCTTCTCATCTCAGCTCATCTCTTCGCTTCTCATCTCAGCTCTTCTCAGCTCTTCTCTTCTCATCTATTCTCTTCTCATCTCATCTCTTCTCAGCTCTTCTCAGCTCTTCTCAGCTCTTCTCTTCTCATCTATTCTCTTCTCATCTCTTCTCTTCTCATCTATTCTCTTCTCATCTCATCTCTTCTCAGCTCTTCTCAGCTCAGCTCTTCTCTTCTCATCTCTTCTCTTCTTAGCTCTTCTCTTCTGAGCTCTTCTCAGCTCTTCTCTTCTTTTCTCTTCTCTTCTCTTCTCTTCTCTTCTCATCTCAGCTCATCTCTTCGCTTCTCAGCTCAGCTCTTCTCAGCTCTTCTCTTCTCATCTATTCTCTTCTCATCTCATCTCATCTCATCTCTTCTCAGCTCTTCTCTTCTCTTCTCATCTCAGCTCATCTCTTCGCTTCTCAGCTCAGCTCTTCTCTTCTCATCTATTCTCTTCTCATCTCATCTCATCTCATCTCTTCTCAGCTCTTCTCTTCTCTTCTCTTCTTCTCTCACCTAAATGTTATGTGCTGTAACTATCTGCCGCTCAGTCCCGGAAATTGAGGAGATAATGAATGAAAACTGAGCCTTTGGACTTTTCACAATCAGGGCCGGAAAATTGCTCTGTGTCATAATGACATGCATTCATGTTGAGAAAGTTTCTGTTCACATTGTATAGTTTGGAGAACTAAACACAATTTAAGGAGGGGAGAGTAAATATAAATCAAGTGAAACAAACTGTGAAAATAAACAATTTTCCAACTGCTGATAGAAGGATTATAGTTTATATGTTTATTATTCAGATCGTCACAATTATAGTCACAAATATGCTAGAAATTGTCTGTTAGAACTTCATCAACATCTTGACAGCCAGAATACTGGGTGTCCATTTATAGGGCTGTGTTTCATGGAGTTATTGCCGGGTTTTCTTGTCAGCCTGGAGCTGTGTTTCTCGGGGGGGGGGGGGTGTAAACGATGGAGCTGATGGACATCTGTCAGCCAGCCAGCCAAAGAAGAAACAAACCTGCAGTGCTAGCAAAAAGAGAGGGAAATACAGAAAGAGGAAAAACAGAGAATAAACAGTATTCTGATTACTTAGCAGTGAATTTCTTTTGCATTAGAGAACAAAGAAGTAACGGCTTGTTAGACAGACATAGCAGTACAATCCATCCAGCCTGGGAGGGCTGTGCATGGCCATCTCTGACATCCAAAGCCAGAGTCCCTGTGAGCCCAGAGGGACTATTTGGAGCACAACAGGCCTGAGGGAGGATTTGACCACAGGTGGTGTCCAGCAGCTGCTATAGGTCTGCATAAAGCCTGCATTAATGCACATTCTCTGAACATACTGTGTGTCGCACACATGCCATCAAACCGTATGTATATAAGTGCATGCCAACATAATTGTGTCAAAGGAAGACACATAGATAGAACCACAAGTATGCAAGAGCATGGCACAACATGCACACATATATATAGGGCCCATACTGTAAGATAAAGATTCATCCACACATACTGACAGACACACTCAAACAGACACACTCAAACAGACACACACACACACACACACACACACACACACACACACACACACACACACACACACACACACACACACACACACACACAGATATTCTCTCCCCAAACATAATCCACCGCTGAGCCAAATGATGCATACTGTACACACATACTCTTACACCAGGCTATTGTTTCAAATATTCTACCCGCATCTGGTCTGCACACACACCAGCACAAAGTCTGCCTGTCGCTCAAAACCAAAGAGAAAGAAAATATTCCCTCATGACACAGTGATATAAACACGCAAAAACATATGCAAACACCACACATGAGTCAGATCAAACACAAGCATCGCACTCACACACACACACACACACACACACACACACACACACACACACACACACACACACACACACACACACACACACATATGCACACACGCAGACACACAAACATGAAAAAGAAAAGGAAAAAAAGACTACCTCTTCTAAAAAAAAAATGTACAGTGTGCTCATGTGCAGCTCTTCTCACACCCACACAGATTCCTGTAAGTAGACTCCAATGCTGCTGTCCATCTTTCAGCTGTAACGCTAGACACTCACCCCAAGGAGGGAAAACCCGCAACTTTACAGATTTACTGGCTGGAATTGACTCGATTTCTGGGTTATGACAGTTTACACCGCAACAGCCGACACGTCTTTCTATCTGCAAGCTTCAGTTTTAATCAAAAGTCGAGCCCACATACACAGCGTTTTACTTCACTTTTCATTGGTATAATACCAAAACAAACCCGATTTAATTATACGGCGTTATATTTCCAATTGGTTAGTACGGTACGTATAGTGTTTTGCAAATGTAATTATGTTGAAATATGGAGTGGTTCTGCAGTCTGTCTGACATTCCTTTTTCCTGAAGCATAAGCAAAATTCCCTGTGTTACGTAAGCCAGAACAACAAACTAATAAATATTGCAAACACTCACTAACTTTCCTAGCGAGACTACCCAGATGAAAAATTTATCCTGGATTGCAGAGCAATGAGGCAACAAATTAAAATAGGTGTTAGTGGTGAATTTGAGCTCTCTCTCACTCAGTAATAAGACACATGACTGACAGCAACGTTATGCAAACCCTCCCACAATTGTTCCTTTCATTGGTCCCAGGATTCAGACTTGTTGCTGTCCAAAAAGTGTGACTCAAGGAACGGGAGAGAATTAGGTCTTGGTGGGTGGGATTCACCCTTAAATCCTTAAGCAAGTAAACATAAAGGAATACTTTCGCCTCCACGGTGAACAAAGAATCAAAAGATGGAGAAACGTCTTGATGAATCGGAGTAATTTGGGGCCGCGTTTAACAAAAGCAAAACTTTATCAAAAGATAAACGAGACTTGGATTACACTGCACGATTTGTAAGTGTGTAAACGGATGTTTTAATACAGAGTATCAACAAAGATTAAGCTGTAGGAGCTTCCAATCACCTCCACGTGCTTGCTTAATTGCATCTAAGAGTGTCATGTGTCCTCTCACAGTGCACTAAACTGAATCAGCTCCTGTCTGATGCTCCGGATTTGATTGTGTGTTTGCAACGAGGCCTCCGTGAACACCACCCTTAGTCAAAAATGCAGTTGTGAGTCTCATCAGACCCGACCTCCTCACCTCTGTCTGTGTTGCCTACTTGCATGCAATGGCCAGCTGGGTTCATATGATCCTCTTCTCAGTTGAGGGCCGGAGTCTGTGTTGTTTGTGCAGGTTTTTCAAATAGAGTGGAGGGGGGGGTGCATCATCGCACCTAGCCCTCCACCACCCATCACCCATCTCTAACCCTCCCATTCTCCAATCCCTTGAGCTGAAACATTTCACGGCTGCTATAAAGACGAGACACTGCCCTCAATTTCTTATGAAAGAGGCCTAAATAAGGAAGCAACTAAGCACACTGTCTGTCCCAGTGTCTGGGAAAATGTGATTAATATTGTGAGACTTAATAATCTATCAATGTAGCATAATATAACTAAGGCTTTTTTTAAAAAAGTATTTAAATTGATGAGGCAGAACCAAAGATATCTTGTTTTTTTAATCGCGCTTTCTTCTTCCTTGTCAAAACCTGCCGCCTACGTTACCCACAATGCAACTCGATCCTCTTTTAGTGCTCATATATTTCTTTATAATGTATGTAGAAAATGGTGATGGGTGAGCAGTAAGAAAAGTTGGTCTAAACTGCTTGCATAACCTTGAGAGTGAAGCTGAAATGTATGAGGTGTCAAGAGAAAGATTAACAACCTTTTTTCTGTTTATCGCTCCCTTTGTTTTGTGTTGTCCACAGTGGGTTAGGATGGTAGATTAAGGGTGTGTGAATGTTGTCAGGGATTTTGACTCTACAAGCAAAGAGTAAATAAATGTGCTGCACACTTGGCTTGGTAGATTCAGTAATGCTGATGCATTAAAGTTAGGTGGGTGGTTATTTGTCAATACTACAGGCCTTGTCTTGCCCCTCTGTGCTCAGAAGTAATACTGTATATCTCTCATCACATGACTGCGCTGGAGGCAAAAGAGTGGAGCGAGCGTTCGTGGCAGCCTGTTTGAAATGACTGTTGTGCTCCTCTAACGTTTGTATTTGTCTTTCAGGAGGCATGGGGCGGAGAAGGGGGCAACTCTAAATTCTGACAAATTGCTGAAAATTGCCTTCACACAGTCATTCCTGTTTGGACACACTTGGCACATCTGGTTGTGATCTGGCAACAAAAGTGCCGTGGCGGAGGGCTCAGCTCTCAGAGTAGTTCCACATATTATCCCCTCCTCCTCTCTCTGGTCTCGGTCCGCAAACACACTGATGTTCATACCCCTCTCTCTCTCTCTCTCTCTCTCTCTCTCTCTCTCTCTCTCTCCCCCTTTCCTCTCTCTCTCTCTCTCTCTCTCTTACTCTCTGCGAGGCGCTAGGAGCTGAGGGTGTTTGTAGTGATGCTTGGCAGTTATCCCACCAGAGCATTCCTGAGCTCCTCTCCGATTTTAAGGGCATCAGTGGGTTGTAATTGAGGCGTCTGCAAAGATGAATGCAGCACTGTGACACTGCAAGCAGCACATATTTTCAAAGGAGAAAGCTGCTCACAATCTGGCAACTTTAAACACAGCCAATAAAAAGATCCCAGAGATAAATTCACACACACACACACACACACACACACACACACACACACACACACACACACACACATGATTAGTAGTTCAAAAGTAGAGCATCACAATCTGCAGGGATCTCTTTGTCTGTGTGTGACTCTGATCACAGTGTGTGGTGCAGCAGCATCATTCAACAGCCTCTTATAAATCCTCACCTCATTGTTTTACTGTAGTCTTTACTAATCTGTGTGCTCTGGACAACATCTGCTGGGATGACTGCGTGTTTTCCATGTTAGTGCTGCTCGTGTTATAATGTCTCCATGGAAAAACACATGACATGAATAAGAAGTAAGCTGCTCCGCTGACTCAAACTGCTCTGGAAAAAAGATGCCAAGCATAGCGTCGGAAAGGCTTTTAGACGTATTATATTTGACGTATTTTTGTGTCTCAACTCAAAGCTTGACGAGAGATTCCTATGTATATTCTTTTGTAACATATGTGTCAAATAAACATGCATTGGATTCTGAAGTAGAGGAGAGGTCATGGTTAAATACTTGCAACATTGTCAATCCTGCAGCTGTGTAGCTGGGAGAGAAGAAGTGAGTGCACAGCTGCAGACTGAGGCCTCAGCTTCTCAAATTGCTTCTGCCTCAGTTTCCTGCCCTCTTTACCGACCAGGCCAAGCCAGGCCCTTATTAGACCCACCCCCACCTTAATAATCCATGATGTCACCTTAACATCACTTTTTTGTTTTTCTTCCCTACTTTTTCTTCATCCAGTTCAACCCCCATTGTTTGTTAAATATTAACAGGTGTGGGAGGGGAAGCGAATACGTTAAGGTTCTCCAGTTCTCGTCCGTCGGTCTATCTGTCCATCTACTGCTATCACCACATCTGCTTCAGTTTTGACTTCCCCTGGTTTGTTTGTCCATCTGTATTTGTGTTTCTTCCCCCCTCCTTTTCCTCTGTCCCCCCCCCCCCCCTTACAGTGGAGGGAGGCTGAGGAATGATCAGTCAGGCTTTGATGCCGCTGGCCCCTGCCCTGGCTTTCCACAGCACATGAGCCCAGGCATTTACGAAAGCGCTCCTAGCCGACTGCTATTACTCTGTAATGCTCCTGTCTGGAGCAGGAGGAAGAGGAGGAGGAGAAGGACGAAGAGGAGAAGGAAAAGGAGAAGTAGGAATGGCTTGATACAAGATCACATACTATGAGGCTCCATTTTACAGAGTAGGTCCGTACATTTCTAAATATTCAAAAATGAGTTCATCCCAGCCTGCAATGCGGTGACGCTAGGTCTCTCACTCAACCGCTCGCCCTGGACTGAGAGAAGAAAGCATACGTCTGGATGCTGCGGCGCACATGTGGCAGACAGGAAGTGCGAGCGCATGGGGGGAGAGCAGGAAAGATGATGGCCCCCTTTATCCCAAGCAATCATTAGACAAGACTCCAGAGGAAGTCAGAAATCACCACTCCATATGATCCATACTTCCCGTCTTCCCAGGATATAGAGAACATATTAAGTATTGTGTGGAAACAGTGAGTCCACAGCTGGTTAAAGCCTGCCATTAAATGTAGATAATGGTGTGTCTGTGCACCAGCCATTACAAATCAATCAGGTGGATCATCTCAATGCTCTGCACTGACGAAATGATGTCATCAGGAACAATGCACAGAGACAAGATAAAGCAACAGAAGAGCAATCAACAACAGTATATTAAAATACCATTTCAGTAAAGTGAAAAGAAGGCAGTGAGTTGTTACTGGTTACTTGTTGTTGTTACCTTTAATATACCATATATCACCGGTTGAAGGGTACTTTATTGTAACATCATTAGTTCATGCTATCATTACAAAAAAAAAAAGTCTGATAGTTCTCCTGGAAACTAAAATACGTTCTGAACCATATGGTTGGCTGATACTCTTGGCACATTTCACTTGAAGTTGAATCTGATCTCATTCTGCTTCCAGAACAGAGAATTTGCAGCAATAAGAGCTGGCAGCACCGGAGATGTTGACTTGACTAGAGAGAGGGAAAATAAATGCTTGTTCAGCATTTCATGTTGTAAATAAAAACTTCTCTTTTCTGAGTAAACCTTGGGAGGTATTGGAAAGTTATTAAACGGAATATCGTCTTTGTTTGCCTTGGATCAGTTTGTAAATCCAGCATTTTAAAACCCAACAATAACTTGGCTAATCCCTGATACGACAAAGCAAAAATGAAAAGGGGGGGGGGGGGAGAGAGTCAGAGAGATACAATAACACAGAATCTGTTCAAGATTTCTCAAGACATGATCTAATAAAGTTCCAGGGTCCATCGAGTCCATCAGGAAGGTCAGGGCTGTAATACTATGTACAATTATTGGTGGCACAAAGGCCATTTTCACACGTGATACAGACGACGTTTGATATCTCTACAAACAAGTGCGTCAGTGTACCATGCCAGCACAATGTGGATAATGTACAATAATGTTTTGAAATGCACACGGTGTAATGTATGCCCTTTATTTGCATAATCTTTTATCTGACACTATTTGATATTTTTGTATTATTTTTTAAGTGCTGCATTGCATTGTGTTGTCGTTATGGATTGTAATTTAGTTTGGAAGTTGCTGTCAGAGGTAGCAGAGCACAACAACTATATACAGTATGCCTGAGACTGTCCCTCTCCTGTCAGTCTTTTGTTTCCTGTGTCTATGCCCCTAGAAACTAAGGACTTCATAAGAGAATTTAAAGATATTCCACTAAAAGCCAAACATTTCTGTAGCATTTTCACGATTACGCATGACAATTGTATGAGTGGATGGTCCATTCTGGACTTTCGGGTTGTACCATAAGAATGAATCTTTGTTCTCAGAGACCTATTCCTCTTCTACTTCGGGGGTTTATTCGCTTTTTTTCATCCCTCTGGGGTGTCAAACTCATTTTAGTTCAGAGGCCACATGCAGCACAATTTGATCTCAAGTGGGCCGGACCAGTAACATCACAGCATGATAACCTGTAAATAACAACAACTCCAAATGTTCCCTTCGTTTTAGTGCAAAAAAGTACAAATACATTCTGAAAATGTTCAAATTTGATCTTTTTACAAAACATTATGAACAACCTGACATTTCTTAAGAAGAAAGTTGCAATTTCAACAATATGGTGCCTCAGTTGATCATTTACACATGTGCATTACAGCGTACAGGTCACAGTGTATCTACAAAGACATAACACATTTCGTCACAGGTATCTGGAACAGTATTTTACTTTATGATCAAAACAACTCATTTTTACACTTTGCAAAGTCATCCCGCGGGCCGGATTGGACCCTCTGGAGGGCCGGTTTTGGCCCCCGGGCCGTATGTTTGACACCCCTGCACTATAGGAAGCCAGAGAACAATGTATTTATTTCCTTAAACCAGCTGGGGGTGGACTTAAGTAGTAAATATAATATAATAAAATATAATGACATAGAATAATATTGGATTATTAGTATTTCTGACGTGTCCTCTCATCCCCCATCCTCTGCTTCACCTACAGTGCACTGTGGCAGCTTGAGAATGCATTTGATTTGTTGAATCTCCTACTGAAAGAGCTTGTCCTTTCACCCAAGGCCATCACTCTCTTTGTGAGTGCAGCTGACCGAGGGGCTTTGATACTCAAGCCAGTTTGGCACCATGTTGGGTGATGACTACGATGTGGAGAGGAGAGGGTTTACTCTGTTTACTATACTCCAAAATGCACCCAAACGTTAAAATGATAACCCACACCCATAGGAATATGAATCTTTTCACATATGGCGAATCTAATTATGTCATGTATCATAAATGAGTCTGAGCTTGTGCTGTGTTGGAAGCCAAAGTGCATGGCCAATGGCTTAATCCCATTACATTTTCCAAATCGATTCCAAAACAGCACACACGTATTAGAAACAATAGAAAAGCTGTTCTTAAGACTGCAGATCATCCAGTCACCCCCACCCGCCTCACACCTGCTGTGTGCCGTGAGAGGAGGGAACAACTGGAGGCCTGGACAATGTGTGTGAGTGTGTGTGTGTGTGTGTGTGTGTGTGTGTGTGTGTGTGTGTGTGTGTGTGTGTGTTTGGAAGAGAGCACAACTGGGCATGCAAGCTCTTGTATGAATGTGTGTGTTTACGTGTGCACGGTCCTATAAGAATGCATTAGTGCTTGTGGCACAAGGCATGGCCCGATTTAACTCCCTACTGAATGCCATTGTGACGCCAGTCAGACTTTGTGTGGCCGCATACCACCGTGATATCCAAGATATGGAAAAAATCTGTGGACCAGTAAGTGTTGGAGATTACATGGCTCCTCTTAGCTCTGGCCTAAATAATGCCTCAAATCCAACGGTGCCATCTCGCTGCAAATTGGGGCTTTTGTCTTTAGAAAAACAGTGAATCTTCATACCATCCCACCATCATCGCTCTTTGACTGTGCATGAGCATGTGTGTGAAAAGGGCTGGTGTGTGTGCGTGTGTGTGTACGTAAAAGAGAGGGGAGGAATGAGAGAGGGGATTATATGTAGAAATAGCAATGGATCAACTGAAACACAACATTGACTTGATTTTTTAATTGCCTCTCGGCTGCGATGAATGGCCGATGCAGCTGTCTGCGTGAACAGCTGCTTGCCTAAACAGACAGAACAAACTCTGGGAGGGAGGAGAGAACAATGTGGGATGATTCATATTCAGTCTATGAGGTATTTTGTAATTTCACAATTTTAAAAAATGCATGCAGGATTAAGATTCACTTTTATTGGAAATGCACATCTGTTCCAGGCGCATTTCCCAGGGAGCTTGCAAAGATGCATTTTCTATGCTGTCTGGGCAAGACAGAAACAGTATGGTGTATTACTGCATAAAGTAAACTAAGGCAGACAATGTTTTTTTCTTCTTTCAGCTTTGTTAATGTGGAACCTTTGAGTTTACAAGTTGCAATTTACAACTGCGGAAGAACCAGGGGGTCTGAAAAAGATTTGATGGAGCAGTCTGTATGGATTTCCTGCAGAATATTTGTCAGACTTGAATTAAGTACTGTTGTTTTGCTCTCTCTCTCACTCAGCCTGAGGCCTTGTGGCTGACGACTCCACATCTATAAATCACCAGGAACGCATGCTTATATCCCCGAGCGATTGCGCTGAGTCAGTCTGGCAAGGTTAATGACATTCACATCTCCTCGGCCTGTTTGCAGCAGCCAACTGATAACCAAACACACATTACAGGGCATGATCCCTCTTGTTGGTGAATTCTGCTCATATCATGCTTTAACAGTGACGCCACATGAAAGAGCTGGATTTGGTGAAGCTGAGAGTCCACAGTGTTTTGGTGATTGTTACCAAGCATAAACAGCGGTGTCTCGGGTGTTTGGACAACAGAAATAAAGCCAAAACATATAAAGAATTGCTTTAAAAGGAGAGAGACAGATACCATAAGGGTGGGGCTGGGGGAGCAGTGAATGAAGATCGACCATAATAACAGACAGAGGTCTCATTCACGTTGCACACATGCTCAGCTTACACTGAGTGCAGCCAATGGTTGGCTGCACTCATATCCTTCTGTCTGTGCGTTTGATGGACTTTTAGAGAATATGGAAAGCTTTCCAAGTGTGACAAATGGTTTCAAGCCTATGAATATCTGTCAATATAAGTAGCATAAGTGTAGTATGAATGTGGGTGTGTTTGCAAGTGTGACTGTTTCTGAATATGTGCATGCATGTGATTGCTCTTCAATCTTTTTTCCATTCAGTGCTTTACTTTTCTCTCTCTCTCTCTCCCTCTCTCTCTCTCTCTCTCTCTCTCTCCCTCTCTCTCTCTCTCTCTCTCTCTCTCTCTCTCTTCTCAGAAGTGCCCTACCCAGATATGTGGGAATTAGGCCACATCGCTCACTACCATCCTACTCTAATCAAAGTGCCGATTCTTGAAACAGACAGCTGTTGTCATGTGCCTCGATTCCAATGTCTATCTGTCCCCGTGGCTGCCCAAGTTCTTAGTCGGCCAGCTGAAGTTGTAGAGGGAACGAGGGTTAACGGCGTCTGCTAATTCAAACTCCATCTAGAGCAGTGCTTCCATTCACAATACAGCACAAACACACTGATCCAAGGTAAGTTTCTTTTTTCTCCTCTCTGGCATTACTCATAACACCTTCAGATTCAGACATGCCTGAAGATGCTAATCAAGAGTTCACAAAGCTGAAATAATGTTGATAGAAACACTGTTGTACTGGTTTTTATAATGTGACTTTTACTTTGTAAAACATCACTTAAAAAGATTGTCTTATATTCTAATATGGTAATTCACTAACATCCTGGAGCGGCAATTACAGCAGGTGATGGGTTGTTTTAATGTATAGAGTGTGACATGCATGATCCCGTATAACCATATAAGGAGTGGCTTTTTCTTTAAAGTAAATGTGAATGTGAGAAACATCTGCTGAAAAGCTAAGGGAAAAATCAGCCATATCAATTTCCCAGTACTTCATGTGGACGTTTCTCCACCTCACAGATCTGCGCCCAGTAAATAGCAGTGAGTCAATCAAACGTGATTGGTAGAAGTGTACAGCGTTGCCATGTTTCAGTGCCTTAAATCAACTCAAGCAGCAGGGAACATTCTCCAAATACCTTCTTGGCTAAAATTTGCTAGATCAGAATGGCTAAATTTATACACTCATGAGTTATTGTCTATCCATCTATTCCTGGTTCAGGGCAGTTGTCTGGGTGGGCCATGCTAGAAACAATACCGACTGTTGCAGACAAACTCAAGGACACGCTTTATCACGAATGCATTTGCAGATTAAGCCTCGAGCCGTCAGGTGTTAAGGGCAAACGGTTGAGAGCGCACAGCGGAAAAAAACTTATAACAGCTTTTAAGACGCCACTCATCGGGTTACAAATTTGAGAAGGGATTTAAAAAACCCAAACTATACATTATTGCCATGATTCCTTGCATGTCATAAAGATCTGTTCAAATCTATTGAAAGGAAAGAGAGAGAAACCCTTTCCATGAACTATTTACCATCTGCTTAAAATACATTTATTCAGAAAAGATGAAGTAAAAAGAAACTAGTGATGGATTCCTGGGATCATCGGGTGTTACATAATAATAATAATAATAATAATAAAACATCCCACTTTGAATTTTAGCATTTTTATTAGCGTTTGACGTCTTTTACAGCGATTTCTTGGTGAATAAAACCCCCCCCATTTAAATCACAAAATACAATCAAAAATAGAATAAAGTGAAATTGAAAGTTCTGCGTTGCACAACAATATGTTTACACCTATGCACTAATTGAAAGTTTAAAAAGGATGAGATGAAAATATTGAGTTTGTGGTGCACAGACGTTTTACTAACATTTCAGTTTCTGGGAGCAAAGATTGTCAGAGGTCATTACAAAGCAATTTGTTGCCTGTTTCCATAAAACATCATGGCTCGGGTGACTGGAAGCGTGGGAGTGTCGTCATGAAAAGAGAAAGACGAGGCATGTTCAAACACAGTTATGCATTGGAATAAGCTTCACAGGCTCCTCATTGAAGCATTGAACTGCTTTTGCTACTCACTTTAATAGTTTAAAGAGAATTAGGCCAGGTAAAAAGGAAGAGGGAGAGGTTTAACGCTCAAAACACACACTAACGAACACATATGCAGGGTTGGGGTCAGAGGTCAAA
Organism: Cottoperca gobio; assembly: GCF_900634415.1. Classification (NCBI taxonomy): domain Eukaryota; kingdom Metazoa; phylum Chordata; class Actinopteri; order Perciformes; family Bovichtidae; genus Cottoperca; species Cottoperca gobio. The sequence goes on from NC_041358.1 coordinate 23,347,939, forward strand.
TGGCCCTGAACTCTCTCCCTTTAGGCTGAGAACATCAGAGGTCCCTCTATGTGCTGCTCTCCATTTATTTTACCCATCATCCCTCATCAGGCCAGGATGACCCCGCGACCCTGGAGCTAGGGTTACCTGTCAGTTGACTGTCTATTCATGAGCGCAGGGCTTGACGCTTTGTCAACATTTGTTCTGTGAGAAAGGAGGGAGGAAGAAGAGAGGTGTTTGGTTCGGTGTGGAGGAAGACCAGAGCAACAAACAGAAATGTCCGAGTGAGATAGAAATAAATCATTTATTTTATATTAATAAAAATCTATCCTGAGTTTGTTATCACGCTCATAAATTCATATTTCTGGCAGAACAGAGCCGAGATTAGCAGACTTTCTACTCAGATGACATGCAAGTGTGATAATTCCTGTTTACTCAGAGACAAAGATCCAAAGGAACTCAGTAAACAGATGCCTGCATGGATTCCTATTAAAGGGGGTACCTACAAAAACACTCCAAAATCCCCCCTGTGTGTGCTGCCGGCTATCAATCAGGGTGCCGTAAGTGGGATCCTTGAGTGGAGATGCTATCAGCGCTGCCCCGTATACACTCACACCACAGTTTCCCTTATCTCTGCTGAGATAACACATCCCCTCTAACAGCGAGAGGCCTGAACCAGACACACTTGCTTTCTGCATCTCTCTCCATCTCCCGCTCACTCTCTGTCTCAGCTGTGCTATAGGCCACTTCATTTCAAACAGGGGCCCTCAGAAGAAAAAAAAACAGTCAATTTGCTCTGGTTCCTGTTTAAAATTCAATAAGCTTGTCTCTTATATTGCAACCGTGTGGTGCTAGCGGAGGCTTCAGAGGGCGCGTGCTGCTTCTGATCCCAATCTCTGATGTTATCAGACGCCAGAAGAAACATGATACATGTCTCCAACTCTCAGTTGACGACTCTAGATGGGCATGAAATTGAACAAAAACCAGAAGCATTACACATCAACGACTTCCTGCAACTGTACTTTTTTTTATTATTTTATAAACATTGCATTTCCGGGAAAACTAAATAGTTTAAGGTTTACAGCCCCTGCTGATAGGCAACGAGAACAGACGGTTCAGGGTTGTGCAATAAAGCAGCCTTTTAAACATTTACGTGTTTAAAGAAAGTGCAATCTAGGAGCATCATTTATCTGATTAGATTTGAATACGTATTACCAGCAGGTTTTCAAGGGGTACTGCATGTGGACCATGTTGCGGTTTAGATATGTGAGGTCACTGCAGTTAGTTTTTCCTCGGTTTAAGGACAGCGAGCTGAAGAGATAGTCCTGGAATGGGCCTGTTTTTCAGGCTTCCACCAGACCACAGCACGTTGGGCCTAATAACAAAAACAAGCATCCCGGTGTGGAGCTGGTCCCACAGTGTGAGGACCTTAATGAGGAACATGTGGAGCTGCCCAGACACACAGTCAGAGGAAACCCAATCCCTCACTCCCTCATTCCCCCCCCCCCCCCTTCCTTCTCCCTTCCCCCCTTTTCTCCCATTCTTTCTTTCCCACTCTACATTTTCTAAGTTTTTATCATGTAGCGCTGCTTTAAGGTCCTCTGTTCTTGTCTCTGTCAGATATTATATACACTTTGGTTTTCTATCTGAGCTCCATAGCAACGGCCTCTTAAACCCTTTTTTCTTCCTCTATTGTGCCAGAACAAGTGACCCACTGTCAGCAGGGGAAATACAGCGGCCTTGTTTTTACCTGATACACACCCTTGTAGTGCACCCACCCTCTCCTTCTCCTCCGACTTGTTTTAGAGTTGGTGGTATATACATATTGCCGGGTCATGCAATGCAATACGCTCATAAGGAAACATGGGAAGAAAGAAGTCTTTCTCCGCCCAAGCCTGACAGGCGGTCCTTGAGTTTCTTTCATGTGCTGAATTCATCCTTACCGTCCACCTGGATCAATTAACTGTTTGCTTCAGTGGTCATCAGTCCCGCAGTGTGGAACCTCGGTCCATTTAGCAGACGGCAGCTTATTGAGCACAAACTATGGCTTTGATTGTGTTGTCTTTTGTCTTTATGTAACACACATTAGGCATGCATATGTATTATTCCTATCACTATTACTAAACTTGAGCATGTTCTCATCTTCAGCTTGGGATACATTTGAAGTAAACAATTTGTTTTCTTCTGCAGAAAATGTCATCCAATGCTCGTGAAGAGAAACACTGTAACAGGTGAGACCTTCATATTATTTACGTCCATACCATCACTACATCTCCCTCCTACACTGCCTCACTGTCCAAGTTGTCATAGGACGAAGTGTAACCTTTTTAATGGGATTTAAAATGTGACCATAAAGTGCAGCCATAAAGCAGATCAACCAACCAAGCCTCCAAAATTAGCTGAACAAACAGAGTAAGGTAGAGCCCTCTGGGGGGGTAAACGTGGCACACTGGATCCAGTGTGACAGAGGCCCTTCTGGCAGCTCAGAACAATCCAAACGTTCCACTTTGGTTGAGCTGTCTTCGTTTATATATATATATATATATATATATATATATATATATATATATATATATATATATATATATATATATATATATATCAGCCCCACATCAACATGGGCCTGTGAAGACCTTTCACAAGACTGACATGCCACCTGAATCACACAATTGTGTGGCCAAAGGAGCCTGCATATGTATAGAAAAACCAGTGATCCACTAACTGTCTGGGTTCACTTCTCTCTCATAAAGTCAGGAGGGAGGCGCAGAGGGAGACCTACAGCTACAAGCCAAAACGTTCCAGCTGCACCAAAACAAAGCTTTAACTTCTATTCTAATTCAGCACGTTACGCAAACTGTGACTGTTGATCTTTTTAATACCCAATATTTTATTCAGTGATTGCTTTAGTGCATTCGATTTCTTTATTTGCATGGCACAAAACACCACAGAGTGTCTCAGGAAAAAGGCTGAAAGCTGGTGAGTGTATGTGCCTTGCAGATGTTCCGGCCTCACAGCAGCTGTGCAAATGAAAGACGGAGTGTCGTTGAAGGAGGTGAGAGAGATGGAAAGTTGGCCACAAAAGGAAAAGAGTAACATGCAAGTTGCTTACTGAAAATGTAATGGAAAAATGAATAGCGCACTGATTTGCTGAGAGAAAATAATTGTGACACAGTTCTGTGAAGTGACAAGAACAGACAATGCCCATGTGTTTAAGTAAAACACCGCGTTGTAACCAAAAACATGACAAAAGACGCCATTTATTGACTTATAATCAGAGTAATGGTGGAAATCCCATGTTATAGGTTACCAATATATTTTCCTCAGCCTTAGAAACTTAGATATTATCAATTCTACCTTCAAAACAATGCACTACTTAAACTAAGCAAGGGTTTGCACACACACACACACACACACACACACACACACACACACACACACACACACACACACACACACACACACACACACACACAATTGTGCAAACAAACTCTATTATTAAAGCACTAAATATGGAGTGAGAAAACAACAGGTGGGAGAATCCTGCATAATGCTGAAAACACCAAACATTTGTCCTCAGGAGGAGGGGGGGTCCAACAGAACAGTTGTCTCCTGGTGCTTTGAAGTGCAATGTCTACTAATCTGTCTTCAGCTCTGCATGAGAAAAGCTGCATTACTTCTGATTACTGAACTTTAACATGTATATATTGTATATGTATAGATAATAGGCGGTTGTAACACTTTTATAACCCTCCCTCTCCCTCTGTTGTTGAATGCACTTTTCCACTATCTTTACACCCAGTAATTGCCACTACATGTAAATATCAAGTAGTTAGTGAATAATTAGTGTTTCATTGGCCAGCAATCACCTCTGGGGGCCCCGTCTACGCTTTAGACCCCTCCCTCGTAGAGCCGCCCTGAAGACAGGGGCCCCTTTTGAATGACAGCGTTTGGGAAGGAAGACGAATTTTTTTGTCTGATTTCCCGCAGCGGCAGCGTCGATGAGAAGCAGTCGAGGAACTCCATTCTAACTGAATGGATTGGTATGGGGAGAAGCGGATCACAAATCACGGCTAAGCGGCAGCTTTTGGACTGTGTAACGTTGACGATGGTTTTACTTTCGCTGCTGTTTCGACCAGGTAAGTGTTTAGCCTTTTTCAATCCGTGCTCCTCCACTCCTCTCCTTGCATGCGCCGCGAAGCTGTGTCCCGCTCTCCCCGCAATGGAGGTGGAAAAAGTTAACTTTTTTTCCTCGCGTTGTGTGGCTGGACTCAACCTCCCCCCCCCCCCCCCCCCTAACATACCTCCAACATACTAACTTGAGTGTTTTGGGTGTTTTTAATAAAAAGAAGGAGATACATCGCGGTTGTTTGAAAGTATCCCGTCCGCTCCGGGGACAAAGTAATGTCCTGTTTGTATCCCAGCCTCCAGCCCAACACTTGTGCATCTCTGCTAGCCGAGCCGCACGAGTTAACGGACGTCTTTTTGAACTTTAATTCCAAAACGCACGAGACAAGTTGTCACCAACCGCTAAAACGGTCATCACGTTTTACGACACACGAGCGCCGCAGTTGCTATGGTTTTATCAAGTTGTGTGAAGTTACGGCTTAGCTTCCAGTTAGCATAGCTCGCTAGCAACTGAAAAGCAAACTACGGAGCTTGTTTTATTTATTTATTTTACCAGAAAATGCTGCTAATCGGACACCAAACGGTCACCATTACTATTCCAGTCACGCGGGTCACTTTAACACTTAGTTTTTAACTGATTGAGTCTTCGCAAAGCTAAGTGGACCATGGTATGTTCTTCATTTATTAACTTTGTTAGCTACCATGCATGGGGGTCCAACTCTTTGGCCTCTGAGCGTGACCGGAGACCACCGCACCAAACTGATGTTTTGTTTGGGTTCTGGACATTTATGTTGCCAGTTCTTAATGTTTGTGACACACTTCTGACTTCTTTGATAAGACTTTCACGGAGTTTTGTTTTCAACTGTTTGTGATATTACATAAAGTTTGAACATTCAGTAAAATAAATCTTAAAACATTGCAGTTTATATACTTTTATTTTGGTAAAAATACAAAAGTCACCTGACAGCAACTGGCAATATATTGATATGTATCATTTTATTAAAAATGCATTATTTAATTTGACACAAACTGCAAACCTTAATATCTTGTTATAAGAATTAAATCCTGATAAAACATAAAAGTGATAAAAACAATGTTGATTATATCTAAAGACCCCTAGATGTAAACTGTAATAGTTTGTTGTAACTGGATGTAGCACCTAAACGTTTATGTGTTATGGTTACAATATGCAAAAATGGTGTCTTTATCTCCAGCTCTTACTCAAATCTACTACCCTGTAATATACTAGTGCTGTTTGTGTGGTCGTTTTGCTTGTTCCTGTATGTCCCACATGGTCCTCACACTTGTTGCTAGCCTACCAAGTGCCAGAGCATAAAGACCCTTTGGGGAGGTGCACGGTTGTTGATGGCTGTGCAGGCAGTGATTGTCCGAAAGTGTCAATCACAGCAGACTTGGGTGACCTCGCAGCGAGACGGCGAAGGCCTTTTGGAATTTAGAGGAGGGATGCAGAATGTCTCTAACTTGACCTCTCGCACTCCATCTTAGTTTTTTATCAGAGCTTGTGTTAAAGTGCAGCGACTGAGTTGCATTAATCATCTCTCATGCCCCCCTTCAATGCATCAGACATATGTGAAAGGGAAGAAACGGTGTAAAGATATTTATGTATCCTGGTGTGAAATCTCCATGCTTATCCTGTTGTCTTTGTCCACACTGTTGGGAGATTAGACGGAGTGTTGGAGTAAACAGAAGATTATTATGTTTAATATAAGAGCAGTCTGCTGCAACTGATCTGGGTTTCTGCAGTAGAAGTGGTGTATGTGTTGTACGTGCTGGATGGTGTTGAGCTGTAATGGAAAATATATCCACAAAAGGAGTTAATATCCCAGTCAGCATATGAGACATCCCACACACTGACATAAGCCTGATGAATATCCACATGTTTACCTCCCTCAGGAATAGTTGTAGTTCTTTGTTTTTTTTCTTCTTAGTAATGAATATCCCACTTGTGAGTCATATTAACAGGAAGCCCCAAATTTAGGCGATACCACCCAAATATCACATGCTGTGCTCTGCTGCCCCCACCTCCTCCCTCTAGCTTCCAGTTTGGACCCCGAGTTGCTGAACAAGTGTGACTCTTTGTGATGTTTCTCTTGTGATCCCCTGGAAGTTATCTGCCCCCATACTCTGCCCTGCCGTGCCATGTAGTGTAGCTTAATGGACTTCAATTACTTCAGCAACAGCCAAACCACATTCAACACCCTCAGGCAAACTAACACAGGTTGGTTTTCCTTCCTACAGTGAGGCTACGTGCTATTTCTGTGAGGGCTAGTTGAGGGAAATAAGATTTGACTGACTCCGGAGCACAGTGTGGGATCATGGCCTCGTGAGCTCACTCATTTGGGTTTTAATAGCTCTCCTGTTTGAGGTAAACTTGATAGTGGAAAGCTTTTGACTGCTGCATCGTGTGTTGAGGTAATGCATCCGTAAATGTCACCCGTTGTTTTAAGAAACGTATTAGTAGACATTTTGAGAGAGAGAGAGAGAGAGAGAGAGAGAGAGAGAGAGAGAGAGAGAGAGAGAGAGAGAGAGAGAGAGAGAGGAGAGAGAGAGAGAGAGAGAGAGAGAGAGAGAGAGAGAGAGAGAGAGAGAGAGAGAGAGAGAGAGAGAGAGAGAGAGAGAGAGAGAGAGAGAGAGAGAGAGAGAGAGAGATTCACATTCACACAGAAATTGTGACACAAAATGTTGACTCTCATCGTTTTTGTTTTCCAGCTCACTGCCAGCAGTGTCGAATCCAGCGCTGCAACACAGAGTATGTGGCTTCTACCTCACCCTCTAGTGGTCTGCAGGAGGACATGTCTCTGGATGTGGACTACTGCATCGCCTTGAGGGCCTATGCTCTGTGCACCCGGCGGCAGGCAAGGAGCTGCAGGGGTGACCTGGTCTACCACTCGGCCGTCTTCCGCATTAAGGAGTTATTCTCTCAGCATAACTGCTCCAGCGATGGGCCCACCTCCTCCGCCAAGGTCCCCAGTACATCTCGTCCAGTCGTGTCGGAGCTGTGCGACTACGAGAATCGGGTCCTGATGTCGGGCTCGGCCGGTCAGCAGAAGAAATATGCCCACTGTGGATTATTCGGAGACCCGCACCTACGGACTTTCCGCGACGAGTTTCAGACCTGCAAGGTGGAAGGGGCGTGGCCTCTGATTGACAACCGCTTCCTGTCGGTGCAGGTGACCAACGTGCCTGTTGTCCTCGGCTCCAGCGCCACAGCAACCAGCAAGGTGAGGATGGATGTAGAGTATTCAAACTCATGTTTAGCTGCAGCACTAGTGTAGCGCAGCGGTTCTCAACTCTCTTGGCGTGTGGGACACTTTAAAACCAAGCAGCTTCTATGTGTTTTGAGTTTTTATATTGGTTCATTTGAACACATTCTAGAGGTCTGAATAGATCGATCTAAGATTTCACAAGAAAAATCAAAGATTAAAGAAATCCCAGCTCCTCAGATTTGTGTCGGGACTCTTGGTGAGGTTGTGCTTTTCCCACGACAACCACCTTCAACAGTATTGGAAACAAACCGATTTGAATATTTTAAAGAAAGTTTGAAACTAATGGCGAATATGAGCAGGCTGTCTTTGAGTACTGGCGTGCTCGCTCAAGTATTGCCATAAAGTATCAACATGTGAAGTTAATAGTCATTCCACGGTGCCTCTGGAGCCTCCAGCATTGCTCTCGTCTTGGAGTTCCTTCAGATCTATGAGGGGAAAAGAGAGGAGGGGAGTCCTTGAGCGGTGCTGAATCACAGACATGCTTGAGCGCTCTACCTTTAACACATGGGTGGTCATATGGTAGTGATTAACGCTCACTCAAACATTTTCCTCCACCGCCACGAACCGGAATGTTTTTTCACCCCTCTGGTCAAATAATTAACTGGGTGCTTTTTTTGCGTAAATATGGAATAATGTGGAAAAATAAAGGAATAATTGGACAGCAGTGAGGCTTTTTGATCCTTTAATGAAATAGGCTGTTTTTCATGCCCTACATGTGTTTGAATTGTTGAAGCCTTGGTCCTGAAAGTCACATTGGTAAATAAGGCTCACCGTGCACAGATAGTGTCCATTAAAAAAAGGTTCACGCTGCTTTTATGTGAACTGCATGCTTATAGTAAATATTGTTTCTCCACTGTAATGTCATTCCCTCTCTACATTTACCAATTTTAAAACAAATGATATGAAACAATAAACTATAATATTGCACCAGGGATTTCAGAACGCACTCTCTCAAAAGGCATTTGCAGCGTGTCCTTGGTTGTGCAGCCTAATGCAAACCTGTAGCGTGGGTATGTCTGTGCCAGCACCCGCATGCCCCCATCATGCTTTTGGAGTTGTTTGCAACTGTCAGACTTAAGACAGGAAATCATCCATCAAATACGGTATCCCCGTAAGTGTAAACGCAACCACAGCCACCGCTTTGTCAAGATACTTTGAAGAAACAGAGGTTAGGGCCCAATTTTTCAAAGCTCAGCTGGAATACAAATCACAGTCAGTCACTGAGTGCCAGCGTGGAAGTGTTGGAAGATGCATGAGGATTTGAGGCTGTGTTGTTTGAGCCAACATTCAGTGGAGTTATTGCCTTTCGTGTTAGTCATTTGTTCTAGGTAAGAAGACCACACAATGATTGTAGTTGTGGTTTATTTGAGCAGTTCTCTTTGGGTGGTAAGAATCCTGTGGACCACTGACAGCAATCACCATCACTCTTTAAAAAGGGCCAGTGTGTGTGTGTGTGTGTGCCATCAACACCTTCCACAGCGGTCACAATGTTTGGTTTCCTGCTGCCACCATGTGGTTTGAATTGGTACTGCTCTTATTGAGTCAAATGAATTAGTGCATATCTTTTGTAGCGCTTATCTTTGAATGTAAGCAGAGATAAATATTTAAGATGCATCGTACATTAAGAATTGTGATGTGTTGGAATCTGTTGCTTAATGCTCATATTGTTTGTTCCTCTTATTTCAGATCACTGTGATCTTCAAGTTCTTCCAGGGCTGCACAGATCAGAAGGTGTACCAGGCCACCACGGACGATCTGCCGTTGGCCTTTCAGGACGGGACTCGCAGTGGCGGCGAGAGCGGCAGTCTGACCGTCGTAGAGCGCGGCGGCTCCGGAGTGGTCCGGCAGGTGAAGATACAGGCCCGTTACATCGGCACTTCCATCATCGTCCGACGTGTGGGCAGCTACCTGACCTTTGCCATCCGCATGCCAGAGGACACCCTGGACTTTTCGGAGGGCAATGGCGGTCTGCAGCTCTGCCTGCACGGCTGCCCACGCAACGAGCTCATCAAGGAACACACGCTGGGCCGTCAGAGCCTGCAGCCCCGCCTGCAGGGCACCAACACAGAGCTGGGTTCTCTGCGGCCTCCTCACCAGGTCTACACCGTAGAGCGGGCAACGGCCAAGTGTAGAGAGACTCTGCAGGTGGAGGACGTGTACTTTCAGTCCTGTGTGTTTGACTTGCTGACCACAGGAGACCCTGAGTTCTCTATGGCAGCCTACGGCGCTCTGGAGGATTTAAAGGCGCTGCCGCCGAGTAAACTGAGGCAGAATCCCCCGAGGACTCCTCGTCTTTACAACCGAGGGGCGTCGCACACAGGCGGCTGCAGTAGGTAACGGCTCCCTGCTCTCACTCCTACTCCTCATTCTGCTGCTTTTGTAAAAAAAAAAAGAGAGAAACATGGAGACGAACACAACGTGGAAGCAGTACCAGCTTGAGGAACGAGTGACTAAAGCTCAGACATATACATTTGTATTCTTTCATTTTTTTTGTGGGCGGGGGGCGGGGCAATTTGTGAATTTTGTGATCTTTTTCTGTTTTTATCATTTGAAGGATTTCACACTCATAAAAGATGGTGTTTCGTCACATTGTCTGTGGATTCACACACGAGTCACATCAGCTGAAGAGCAGACAGACAGACATGAACTAGTGTGATTTGGGGTCCAGTACGACAAGTTGTTTCCATATGCAACCATCTTTAAAAACTCATAATTGTGTGCCGATGTCACAGCTGCTCAACAGCATTGAGTTTGCGTGTAAATAGAAAAGTCATCATAGTGCACAACCTTCAAACACTCCACGTATGAAGCTGCACATGTAACTCCACCCTGTGTGTAAACAGTTTCTCTGCAGAGCTTCCTGTATAATCCAGTCATATCAGCAGCACTTACGGTTTTAACTTTTGTTTTTATTCAAATGTTGTTGTTTTTTTTGGTCCATTTCAAGCGTTATTTCAGAAAATTGGCATTTTAAATACACAGGATCCAACAACTGTATGTAAAAACTACCTATCCATAATATATGATGTCTGTTTGATATTCAACAGTTCTTCTGTGAAACACTCCGCTCCCTCTTCAAGCTGTTGGACTTCCAGTTTAAAAAAACAAACAAAAAGGTTAAAAAAAACAAAACACAAATCTTTAAATAATAATATATTAAAAGAGTGTATATATGTGTTTTATATTGTGTACATTTGCCTGTGTATAGATGTTTTAACTGTAATATGTTTTACATGTGTTGTGTTTTTAGTAGGTTGTTTTGAGACTTTGTAAGAAAAGTAAACTAATGTGTTTGTAATTTTCTGTATTAAAGTGTTGGACACTCCGAACCCAAGGGCTGCTCTTCCTTTTTCTCACTCTTATATGTTCGACAGAGATCCATCACATCATATCAGGGCTGCACATTATTAGGAGGAAAATTTGCGATATCGGTTAATATTGCAAAACAGTATTACTTGCGATAAATACACAGTATTGTGTACTCGGTTCTGCTTTCAGTATGCTGCTAAAATACAAAGGAAATAAGCTGAACACCAAAGGCTCCAATAAAACAAGAATCTGTTCAAATGTTAAGTTTTCTACTCTACTATTTATAAACTAACTCTAAATCCCTGAGTGCTTTATCGCAGTCTTTCACAATGTGTTTATTGCACAAGTTGACATCACCATGATGCAAAACTTAGCGATGCATTGTGCAGCCCCGCATCACATCATGGTAACTTGTTGTGTGCAGATGTTGCTTTCATTGTCCCTTTTTAAACCAAGCGGGTTATGAAGGTTTCAAAAACAATAGTGTTTTACAGTGGCAGCATACCACTTTAGTACCACTTGTGTCCTGGTGGGGTCCTCAGTCCATAAGGCCTGACAGCTCGTAGTACACAGACACTTTTGACAAGCTGGTTGTGTAGCTGTAGGGATCCACAGTATGTTCTCAGTCCCCTGTGTAAATGTTACCTCTGAGTGCTGAGCTGGCTGCTGGCTTTGCTTTTGTCTGCCAGAGCGCTGCATGGTTCCAAATAGGATTTAGTCTGTGGTTTAACACCAGGTTAGAGTCAACACACACGCACGCTGCTGATATTTGCGCAACACGAACAATGAGCGCTATGATTAGGAAGAAGGATGTGATCGGTTTTTATCGCCATCAAAAATGCAATTAAGAAAGCTCCTGCACACTCCTTATGAAGACATTAGGAATTAATGTGCTATAATTAGTAGATGTAGATTTAATTTATATCTTGAATTAAGTTAAAAGTGTCTTGGTCCTTTTATTAATCTGAGTGACAGAATGTTTTGCCACACATGCAATCATACTTAATCTCTCCATGTCCCATTTCTTCAAAGTAAGACAACAGCACAGCGAGCTGCGTGCTTGAGAAGGAGCTGGCCAATGGAAGGTCACTATGTTCACCCATTATATGTTCCGCACTTTCATGTCGTACAGGAAGTTCTTCTTTGCGTCATTATTCCACACTGAGTTATGATAATCTTCTAAAACACAATAACTTTCCTAACTATGTGACCCTTCTTGTTCATATATATGAAACCTGTCATGTTCAAGACCCAAACACGTCTGATCCAACATCTCTCACGTGAATCATCTAACGACCCCTCACATTCATCTCGTGAGCCCTCGAAGGGGCCGGACTCCTAGGTTGGGTAACACTGGACTAAACTGTATATAAAGTGGTGAAAACTTAGCTTCACTTTGAGCAGTTACAACTTAAAATGCTGCTTTACACATTGTTGTATTAGTCGACTACTAACAATCTAATGTCATGCCGTCACAGGGGACATGTGACTGCTGATAATACGTCTGTACTTTAACTTATGTAAGGATTAGAAAGCAGGAATTATTCTTGTGATTTAGCGGCCCTACAGTTTCAGAGTGCAACAGACTTACACACCGCTTGCTTGAATACGGACAGCTGTAACTTGCTAACACGGACAACCATCACGCAAGTGCGACGAAACAAGACACAGCGAGCCGGCTAATATTCAGTTACCCACCTGGTTCCGTAGCTCCGGTTCTGGCACGACACCGTCAACGCTCCAGGCCATTTATTTAAGGTCAAATATTTACATAATGCAGCTTTAAAGGTGCAACTGATGACAGTCAGCCACTAGATGGAGCACTTCCCCTCCTTCCATTGACTTCACGTCGAAACACTTGGTTGCCAATTCAATGCACAACCTGGATATTTCAGTGTAGGTGTGAACTCCCGGTTAGCTAACTAGCTAACCTTAGCTTTAGCTTAGCGGTCGAGGAGAGAAGGTCGCTAACTGGAAACTACAAAGACTCGCTGACGACACAGAGATACCACGTGATGCCAACGTCGTTTCACGATTGGCTCACAAGCCTCGTTAGCAACGGCACTGGCGGCGACCACACGTCAGATATCTCACACACGTTTTATTTTAGGAAAGCAATACTTTGTATTCTGGTTATTAAAAGCGTTGGTGTATCATTTAAAAAAAAGTATTAATCTACATACAAATGTTATCATATCGTTTAGTTAATGATTTGAATACTTCTCCCACCTCACCATCTTTTATCTAAATGTTTATTGCTCTAAATGTTGAGTTGCAACTTTAGCTGACGGCATTGTAAGCTGTTTGTCCTTCAACTTTATTTTTTTTAATTTGAAAACAAAAGTAAAAAGCTTCCAGCCTGGTTCTTATTGATGTCATCTGTTGAGATGCAGCCATCTGACAGCACTGCCAGGCAGCACCAGCCTTACATAACGGCCCCATGAGAGCGTCCTCTCAGTCTGCTCAAAGAAGGTGACACAACTACTGAACATGGAAGCTCATTTGTTTTAAGTGGAGATTGAATTTTTTCTTAATACTAAAAATGTAGAATGTGTTAAATCTTCTCCATCGGCGTGGTCGACGCAGCACAGGTTTGCAGGAGGCTGCTGAAGCGTGCACAGATTGCTCGTCCAGCCTCTTTGAGCCATCTTATCTTGACTTTCCCGTGTAAACAAGGACAATTACCGAGCTAATGAGTTAAGAAAAAACTGCTTGAGTGATTGATACTCTCAATGGGGAAATTAATTTGATATTAATAGAGCACTTGGCAAGATAAATAGATAGTGGTGTGTGAGTCCTCTCCTTGATTGATAATGGATAGATTGATGGCTGTCTTAATGCAAGATGTTCCTTAGACCTAAATGAGGTGGCCTTGATGAGGACACACTTTTGTATCACAAGATGATCAAGTGTTCAGAGCATTAAGGGGCTTCACATTACTGGGATATTGATATTTAAGGTGCCATAACTCCAGTTAGGGAGGAAACTGGAGCCCTCAGATAAATATTATGCGATAATAATAATAATAATAATAATAGATCATGTAGATGAGGAATAGTGAATCTAGCACCTTAGTGAATAGTGAAACACCTTACTTAGATGTGTTGATGCTGAACCATGCATGTGATGTTGATCAGCTGTGGCTGTGAACTCACTCGGCTGCTCTTGTGAGATTGTGTTTGCCTTCTCCTTAGAAGATCACCTTGCATCATTCCTGCAGCTCCCGCTGACTCGTAAGACCCCCTTAACCTCCTCTCGCTGAAGCATTTTGCTTAATGATGCACTCAGATTAAGATTGTTGCACCGAGTAAAAGACGTTCAACATACACATACATTGCACCCTGTTACGTGGGTCACTGCTGCAGAACAAAGAGCGAGAAGCTACTCATTTCTCAGTGTATGTGTGTGTGTGTGTGTGTGTGTGTGTGTGTGGGGGGGGGGGGTTTGACTGCTCTAGTCGCAGCGATTATACAGCTATCTCATGCTGCAAGCTCTCTCATACCTGACCAACTCAATCTTTCTATGTCTCCTCAATAATCGGAGTGACAGCGAGCAACTAGACATATCTCACACACTGGCTCACTCCAGAATGGGTATTGACCTACATATCAAATCATACGCTCGTGGCTTGTGTTGTGTGATGGAGATTTGGGGAGGAGGGGGGGGGGGGGGGATAACACTGTATGATTGGCAGTCTTACTTTAGCAAACATGTTGCATCCCCTGGGTTTCTCTTCATGTGCATCTGCTTTTTATAGGTGAAATAGAAACAGCATGCAAAAACCTAGAAGCTGGGACTTCCTGCCACCTCTGCAGCGTCTCTGTGCTACTGTAACAGTAGAGAACACCTGGTTGTCTGAATGTGTATTTTTATTAACGAGCCTGTGTCACCAAACTTTTAACAAATGGCCCCCCGGCACCCTGACGCCCCGAAAAACCCAGCTCGGAAATTAAGCATCTGCATCATAAATCTTGGAAAGTTACAATAATTTGCAATTCACTCCCTCATCAAAGGCAATATTACCCTAATTTATTATCTCCCCGCACGAGGGGCGCGCAAAGGCCGTGGAGATAAGAGTTTATCAGGAGGGGGATTGATTTTCATTAACTGATTGTAATAAAGATGAACTGCCTGCCGTGCACACTGACCAAGAGCCACACTTTATTGTAATTGGGACAATTTATTTCATGAGCCAGTGGCTCTACTTTTTTGCCCCTCCCACTCCCTTTTTTTTTTTTTTCATACCTATCGCTGCTCTGTGTGTGAATGTCTCAGCTGTACTGCTTCTGATACTACGGTGACTTCTAAGTGCAAGAGGAGGATTACAAAGTGCATGTGGAGGCAAGTCAACAGATGTTGCATCAGATTTTTTGGGCAATGCTGTAGCTTGTGATGTAAACCCTGCCTTCTTTATATGGATGTACTGCCTCCTGCTCGTCAAAATGTTATTATTTGTTCCCACCCTTCTTTCTCTTACAGCCACTCCATGATCCACTATCCCCCCAACTGTCTTGTGTTTTATTTTCCATGGTTGTATTTATGAATTCTGCTCGCGCGTCATATTTGTCCTGGCACACATTTTCAGTTGCAGTGCGTCTCCCTGCAGCAGAGCAGCATTAGGTGACCTGCTAACTGGTAAAGCCTTCAGTTTCTTACGATAACAGATGATCCAAATCATACATCCTGCACCGCTGGGTTTCCGTACCGAGTATGAAATGGGATCCATTTCCTCCTCCCGAAGCTTCCAGCTTTTTATGATGAATAACCAAAGTAGACTCCTGCCCGGCGTGAGAGCAGCAGAAATGGGCTCATGTGAAAAATAAAAATGTTTACAAAACTTCAAGCTGTGAATGTGCAGTAATAACCTTTAAAGGGCAATGACACCATCATCACAGTTTCATCATTTAACAGGGATGAGGCAGAAGTAACACACTCTGGGGTGGCGAGCTGTGAGAGGTTGCAAACATCTGCAAACTTTGAAGGTCCTTGAGAGTAAATCCTTGTGCAACTACTCCCCCTCTCTTCGCCGCGTGGATCAGCACGCCATTCAACATCATACACGTGTGAGAAACAAAACATCCTGTTTGAATTTTTATTGTAAAATTGGAAAAAAAGGAGAGAAAGAGAGAAAAGCCCCAATAAGCATTTCCTTTTGATACATATCTTTATCTTACCATAACCGTAAAAGAAAAGTGGCTGAATAAATAAATAAAATAAATAAATAAATAAACATCAAGTTACATACTTGACCCGATAATTATAAAATTATTTAATCATCAATCATTAATATGAAGTAATCTAAGCAGCAAGTATTAAGAAATTTCAACAGGGGAAAAATGTTTGGTTTCTCAGGCTAATACAGAACACATAGTTTTTTTAATATGTTTTTTTTATAAAAAGATACTGCTTCCCCCGTCAGTTAATCCATGCTGTACTGACGCTGCCACAGAAACAGGTGGCGCTTTCCTTTATTAAAAACAAAGAAAGAAAAAAGAATACAACCTGTAAACTACATGTTCTCCTCCAGGTTTAAAGAATACTTCTGAGATTCCTCTTTTTGCGCCCTGTATGTCAGTAAAGTCTTCTTCACAGACTCCATCCTGCTGTTTATATGTTTTTGTATGCTTTGTGCTGAGAAACCAGGAAGTTAACATCTTTATAAAGCTACCCTCCCCCCCCGCCCTCCCCGACCCCTCCCCCATTTCAAACCCTAATCTATATGTATCCAAAGAAAGGTCCTGTGCTGATTTTCCATAATATACAGATTTCATATTCATAATAAGCTACTATCCTTAGCATTCAAACCATAGTTAAAGAATCATATTGTTAATACTAGTAGTACCATAATCTTTAACCCTCCCAGCCCCCTATTTGAGCATGCTCAGAGATTGAAAGGGCATGATGAAATGACAAATATATAAAAATAAAAGATAAAAATGGAGTGAAGACGACGTAGAAAATAAACTTCAGTTTGACCACATGCAGCTGAATCATCAGGAGATTGGACTCAGCGTCTCCTTTTGTTCTTTAGTGGACTTTCAGTCACTTCTGCTATTTCAAAAATGTTTCAATTAATTAGTTTCTTGGATTTTTAGTCATTTTTCATTTCATTACTTTCCCCTCCTCTGAATTTCATTGTGGATATGTATATTTAGGCTCATACGCCACACACACACACACACACACACACAAACGGTCTTTCCCCATCCACAAACCTTCGCTGTTTTAATTTCGTTCAATCAAATTTCATTCTTTCTCTTGGCAGAATGAAATTAACTCAACATCTTTTCAAACTCATTAAATTTCAGCCACAGCTGGCATCTTTAATTTGCATTACCCAAGCTGTTGTGAAGGCCAAATTTAATTTGATTTTAATAATTTAAAAAACTCTCCAGTGGAAATCCCATAAGAAAAGATTTTTTGAGTGGGTTTATAAGGCCCTGTATGGCCCGGGGAAAGGAGGGCATATATCACCGCTTCCTAAAGCTGCTGGGCCTGACAGGACAGAGGAAACTAACAGTAACTCACCAGCGGGGGAAAAATATATGAAATGTAACCTTTTCAACTGGAAAACTCTATTGTATATCATTACAGCCTTGAACCTTCCCTCCTACAATGTTATGCTATATCACAAAATCAAATATTTCTTCTATTTCCTCAAAATTAACACATTTATAAAAGGAAATCTTTCAAGGAATCTGGCACAAGACTGATGAGGAAATGCAGTGGATATGCTTGCATAATTTGGCAATTCATGATGAGAAAAGGCATTTTAGTTTTTTTTAAAGACTTTGCCTGCAAGAGAACAATATACAGTGAATGAGGGTAGTAACATTTGTTAATGGTCTCCTGAAAATGAAACGTCCCCTTTCTTATAATACTGATCCTGTGAACCAGTAATCATACAAATAAAGAGAATAAAAAACTAAAAGATACAGTCATCAGGACCTTGGGAGTTATCGTGGTGACATGTGTTGTTGTTTCAGAGTACAGAGGCATTAGTAGTCACGTTTTCTCTACATGTGTGGACGGGGGGGGGGGGGGGGGGGGGGGGGCGTTGTGATTTGATGACTGTAGCACTGATGTGTCTGAAGTTTAGAGGAATGATCGGAGCGCTGAGGTCTCACAGAGTCCTGAGGGGCAGGCTGCTTCAGTGCAAACCAAGTCAATGAAGTGACGACCGAGTGGATGTTAGTTTGAAAAGATCTGAGAGTGAAATGGAAGTTAAAACAAAAGCATAAAAGATTTCATCTCGGATGTACCGTACACGTGTGTCTCTCGTCGCCACTGGTTTAGTAAACGAACGATATCTAATATGGCGTGATGCGTCGTGACCACGCTTGTATAGGAGCCATTTGTGACCGGCGCTAATGGTGAGCTGTTGTCTTGTGGAAGCAGCAGCAGCTGTAGCAGCTACACTTACAGGCCTGCTGCTGTCTAATTGATGGATCATTTTGCTCTTAATTTGACCTCCTAAGGCTGGTAATGCCAGGCTGTTCCTCACCGTGTACAAGCTCTTACTGTGCTATTATACCCTTTGGGAAAAAAAAAATATACAGCTGCTCTTCACTGAAGAACTCGTACAATCTACTCTAAACTATATACAGATCCTGTGGCAGCCGTGAAAACCTCTCAACCTTTTATCTTTTAGCGACGTGGACGTAGATTTAAGTGCCTTCCACGTGTCCCACAGGACATGCTGCCTCTGTCAGGTTTGGGGTCCCCTCTGTTGATAGAGGGGGGGGGAGGGGAGACTCTCATCCAAGTACTGAGAGAAAAATGGACTCTGTCACTCAGTCAACTCATTCAAAATGCCAATGCGTAATTGATTGCTCATCTCTTGCCCTGCGGTGCTGCTCCCCATCTGATCAATATTATCATTATCCTAATTATGCTGTGGGTTAGCTCTCGGCCCCCGTGAACCGATGGTCCCTATTAAGAGAGAGATCTGCTGGCACTTGGAGGTGAGGAGGAAGAGGAGGGGAGTCTGCTCTCGCCTGCTGAGAGCAGCTGGAGGAGCTTGGCAGCGGGAGAGGGCACGACCCGGCAGGGACCACTGTGACACGCCGATGGAATCTTTTTTTTTTTTTTTTTTACAACTGCTGTCAGGCTCATTTGTATATTTTATTAAGCAGTTACAGATGCTGTGCTGCTTTACTGCTGCGTATCCAGCTCAACCGGGTGGCACTTTTACCACAGTGCTTTATGGTCAGATTATCTGTAATATCAAGGCTTTAATGATGACATGGAATTACTCTCGCTTCAATTACGGAAGTGAGGACGGCGATACATGGCTCGACACACAGTAATGTTTGGTTTTAGAGGCTGTTATTGTGTCACTTTTGGCACTACGGGATTGTTTTCTTCTTCTACCGACACAATAACAGCGACAGATCACACCTCCGAGATGAAATGCTGGGATGCAGATGAAGCAATGAGTGGCAAAAGAACTTATCTGAACATGCCCGAAACAATGTCTAACCCACATATTCTACGCCACTAAAATAGTATAGCTTTATACATTTTTTTTCTGTTTTGTTTTAATATTCCTTAAACCCAGTAGCTATAAATGTAAAAGGAAAAATAAACCAAAACCCATTTCCTCTTTTTTTTTTTTTTTTTCAAACCTGAAGCTAGTATTTCTTCTTTAAGTTTAACTTGTAATAGTATTAGTAGTAGTTTGTAGTATTAGTATCATTAATACTATATATTACTGTTCAGAACAATACAAATGTTTGGTCCTTTGGTCCCTTCGGGGTGAAAGATTTGCAGTTCTACTGTTGCTAATGGAAACCTCAGTGACCTCCAAGAGTCATAGTTCTGCGCTTGTTGAGAGACGGTGAGAGAATAAGAGAAAGAGGGAAAGAGAAAGAAAGTCTGTCAGTGGACCAATAGAATAGCTTCTTTTTTTCCACTGTTTGTCTTGATCTTCAAGTTTTAACCCTCATTTGTCCAGTACAGTAAAAGCCACAAGCGCCTCTTTCCTTATATATATGTGTATATAATATGTATATAGAAATCTATTTGTTGTTGCTGCTTTTTTGTTTGTTAGTTTGTTGCTTAATTAACAATTCAAGTCTCAACAAGAAAAAGTTCTGTTGTTCAGTCTCGTCACATCTTTTTCCAGTTTTTTTTTTTTCCTTCTCGTCTTTCTTGCACTGCGCCATCTGTTACTGTTAAGTCCCCCGGTGAAGCGCCTCCTCCTCCTCTCTCGCATCTTCTTTTTCTGCCGTAACCTATATCTTCATAAGTAAATGCTGATATGTCTTCAAAGATTCCTTATGTGTTGATTTTTTTAAAACATATTTTTTGCTTTCAAAGAAAAAAAGTTTAACTCCTCCGAGATATCTTCACGTGTCCTCTAAAACCTGGAAGGAAGGGGAGAAAAAAAGAGAGGAGAAAAAAGGCAATTTCAGATCTCACTGCTCATTAAGCTGTCATTCCAAAGAGCCCCTTCTTTAAACTTTGGGTAGTTCAACACGGCTCCATTATATCAGTGAAATGGTCTGGAGAGAGCTAACCCACACTGGCACACCAATCAATCTTTGTCAATCACCGTGATGACAGATTTTCCCATAATTAATACGCCTGCTATGAGGCGTATGAAATCCCCCCCCCCCCCCCTTATAGTTTCTACATTTCGGCAGACACTGAACACATAGTATACTTAAAAACCTACGTGTCGTTTGGATAAGGAAACTACAAGGTCGTATATATTCAGGCTATCCGAAGAAGAAGAGGACGACGCCGTTTGGCCGGATGTCAACTGCCACTCTTACAGAGTTAAGTCTTCAGCCTAAATAATGTCGAGGATCTAAATGTTGAAGCGGTGACGGGGCTCTGACACTTTGCTGGCTCACCTGTGCTGCTGCAATGAATACTGAAGGTAGGCTGTGTCAGTAAGGGCGGCTGGCATCCTTCGGTCTCTTTAGCTGGACTTTCAACCTCTTCATCCCAATCTGAAAGCCATTCATGGATTGAATAGCTGCCTGTGCACTTGCAGGGTTGTCGAAGCTCACGAAACCTGCGGCAGAAAAGGACACGTTCATTAGCCCCGTTGAGAATTAAGGTCATTACAAGTGCCTAATCAAACTCTAACGTAATGCAAGTCAATATTTAGAGATGATATCTGATGCGGAAAAAAGTCAAACGAAGAGAAACGTGCTGGAGAAAAGCGCGAGAGATATAAATAAATATCTCAGCTTGATCATCCCGGCGTGTCTGCCTCCTCAAGGAGTCTAGATGGCGTTGTTGAGGCAGCGAGCACCTTCGGGCTGCAGCACACGCTCAGCGCTTGTGATCGTGTGCTGTAAAGTTGTTTTAAAACTAAAAACAGATTTAACAGGATTGTTTTTTTCCTCCCCCGAGAGTTTATTACGTCCACAGTGAACACCGGCCAGCTGCGTTTTGTTGCACAACTTCTCATCAGATTTAACAACGGCTTAAACAACCGACCATTGTTGGACTCCAGATGCAACAAGTGTGTTTCTGTGAGGGGAAAGACACGTCGTCTCGTATGACATGCAAACAGTTACTTTTGTAATCAGTATGTTAACCAGGTCTTCCTTAGAAATTCTTTCTTTTCCCTTAAATGTTTTTATTTGGAGTACAGAGAACATGCACTTAGACTAATATTCTTTCCCCCACATATACAACAAACAACATGTTCACCCACGCGACTGAAACATGGAGTACATGAGATAAGAAATACAAATATAAAGAAGTCATTTAGCCACACCATCCCGTTTGTAACTCAATATATTTCTCGACATAGCTTTCTGACATCCCTCGAAAGCCCAAACTACAAAAATGAACGAGCACACGTCCCTCGGCAAAGCAGTTCGACCAAAACAAGAGCAAACATAGTTCATCATGAGGAGACAAGTCTGCATTTCCCCCAAGATGCACCCCTCCTCAAACCTATGCTGAACATCCTGTTTTCATCATGTGTAAAAATAAAGCCTTGAGAATTCAGTGACCAGAAACTGCAGTGGAGTGTGTCTACGCTTGATGCGCTCCCCTGTGTCTGTGGTGTCATTAGGAGCAGCCGATGACCCATGAAAAACAGCAGGAGCCTCTCCATGTCCACAGCCACCTGGGAGACTTGTCTGCTTGGCTCTGGATTGGCCCATTAGGGCGAAGGCTGGGCGGCGTGGAGCACGGCTGAATGCAAGTCTGAAGAAAGTATAGAGGCAAGGGAAAGGAGGTGACCTCCTAACCTACCATCAGGTTAACACATTCGGGCGGGGAGCGGAGATGAGATGGAGAGGAGATGCAGGCTTAGAGCTGTAAGCCCTCCGCTCAGTCCTGTCACACATTACAAGTGTGCTTTCTCTCTTACTCTATGTTTCCTTGTCTTTTGCACGCCATCAATCTAAGTTTATCCCCTCTTTCTCCCCTCCAGATTAATTACACCAGTGTGCTCCCTGTTTCCCCAGGCCGAACATTATGTTGTAAAAGCATAGTGTATAAGTCAATACTGCAAATAGCTCTTCTTTCATGAATTTATATGTTATTAAGTCCCCCCAGGGAGACAGGACCGGCGATCAATTTTGCCCAGGGTTCTGCTGTTCCCTGAAGTGAAAACAAATGCTGATCCATAATCGTCCTTTGCCTGCCTCCCCCCCCCCACCCACCTGTGCCTACCTGTCTCCTCAAAGTTGTTATAAACCCTGGGGCTTGTTGGAGTGTGTTGACTGACAGAGCTAAATGGGACGGGAGGCGTGGAGGTGTGTGAGGGTATTGACAGATATTGGGGTTACAGAACGGTGATGCGGATGCTGATACAGCACCTCAAGGTTTTCAGGTCACACAGCTGGCAAACAGAAACAAGGACATGGGCTCTGATCGACTGCATCATGGCTAGTTTGGCTACAATGTAATTCAGCACATTTTCTGCAGCACTGATGCCAAAAGCACAGCAGTCATCAAGATGCAAATTCAGGTCAGTCAGTCAGCCAGAGGTAAGATCCTTCAATCCTCTACGTCTGGGTGCTGTCAAACATCATCACAATCTAACGCCGCCTAAAAAAAATATTTGCTTAAGAAATTGTTTGGTGTGCAGAATGGAAATAAAAACTCCCCAAATTGTACTTAGACGATGAAGCTTCACGCCTGAGCAGTGAGTTTATACACAACACCCACTGAAGTCTGAACTATAACATGTCAGACTGCGAAACAACATTTTAGTTTTGTAGAAGAGCACATTGCTGCGTGTCCGTCTCCTGAATACAGACATTAGACATTTCCCTTGAGTGTATTTATGCAAATAGGCAATTTCCCCCTCTTTACATATTAGAAATCATGGGAAAAGCCTGTGCACCCAGACCTGCCATTACTGCATCTTTATGTCAATGCTTGGCAACTACAAACACATATAATCGTACCTCATCTAAGAAGAAGCCAGCACAAATGTAGAGAAAAAGCCAAAAGTCCCATCTCCCTATGATAGCCGCGTGTGAGTGGCAGAGAGTAACTCACCGAAGCACTTGCTCTGGTTGGTCGCCCGGTCCATGAAGACCTTAGAGGAGATGACGGAGCCGAAGGGCATAAACATCTGCATGAGTTCATTGTCTCCAAACTCCTGTGGCAGGTGGTAGATGAACAGGTTACAGCCCTCGGGACCTGAACACAGACAGAGAGCGTGTCGGTGTGTGTGAGGGAGAGAGACGGGCAGCTGTGAATTTGTCATTTTGATCCATGCGCTCTCTCGTGTCAACTGAATTAAGATAAGTGGAAATAGATTTTGAGGAACGTCTGTGACATTATCAGTGATGAAAACCTAACTGCTCTTAAACACACAAAGATAAATGGAAACGTTCTTGCATTGATTGGCTGATACTGAATGGATGAGAATGAATTTTACATTTCTATTTACATTTCTTTGACTTTTCTGATTAAATATGAACATCAAGAGTATAAATCCAGATGATAAATCACATTTTTAAAAACTATCTGCAGTGTGATCAATGTGCCGCAAAAGAAATAGAATCTAATCAATCAAAAGAAAGAGTTGTTTTTATTTTTATAAATAACTAAAACCTGTCATGTAAATGACATGTAAAACTGAGAGCTTGATTGCTTCATACGAGGCCTTCAATCATACATTCGCACCTCTGACACAAACATAGCCAATACCAAAATAACTGAAGTTACAAATTAAACAATGAAACGACGTCTACGCAACCTAATGTACTCATTACCGTGGAAACCGCGCTGCGATTTTATTATACAAGCTTTAATTATTACTTTATGTCGATTATATATGTAACCTCAAGACGCAGTAATATAGTCGGATTACTTTTGTCCCATCACCCTCATCCTAAAATGTGAACTGCCTTCACTAACGTTGTTTTCTCAGCTGTTCAACTATATTTATCTATTACAGAGAATGAGATGTGTACGACGTTAAAGTAATAATCTTCTGTCGCCCGCGCAGTCTTTATACGTGTGCGCTACACGGGATGAGGTGTGTACAGCGCTAAAGTAATATTGGTTTCTCGTGCTCATCTTCTTTATGTGTCTATTATACTGGATGAGATGTGTAAAAAGTAATAATGTTCTCTCACCCTCACCTTCTCTCTGCTGCTGCTGCTGGATGACCTGGGGTGGTTGGGGCAGTGTCTGGCCAATGGGAGTCAGCGTGGTGGTTGGGTAGATTGCTGCAGAGAGAGGAAGAGGAAGGAGGAAGAGGAAGGAGGAAGAAAGAGCACAGAAGAGAGAGAGAGAGAGAGGAGTGTAAAAACAGGGATCCCACAGAGAACGACGTCAAGGATGCTTAAGGTCGATCACACAGGCTAACATGTGCAATCAAAGGCTCTCTGATGTTATGTTCTAAGTCGCTGTCCTACCCCGTCTGAATACATATAGCCTCGCTCATACAGTACTTACCCTGCGGTAATTGTCTCGTAGCTGTTGCACATTTAGCATTTACGACAGATTGTAAAATCCCAGAAATACAGCGTAGTAAACAAAGCCGTCTCCCACCTGTGTATTGTTGTACTCCAGTGAAGGCTTGCTGGAGGGTGTCAGCAGCGGTGGGGCTCTGGGTGGAGTAGGGCGGCAGGCCGTTGGTGTACATAGCCTCCACAGCGGGGTGTCCGTTGGGCTGATGAGGGATGCCGGTGAATCCGTTGACGATGGGTGTGACGAGGCTTGGCACGGCGGAGGTGGTGATGTTGGCTGGTGGAGAACTGAGGCCTGCTGGGAAAAAAAAAGGTTTAAGGTTACTGGCTCAATCTACGTAGCTCTACATGATATTACAAAACAGTTGTTGTGCATTAAGATGTAGATAAGTGTGCACAGAGACAGGTTTTCCTATTGTGTACAGAGAGTAAACACACCCCAGGACAAGTATAACCACACACACACACACACACACACACTACATCTCCTCTCTAATGCAAGGACACGGATGCGACGCAAGTCTGTCACATATCAGCCGTTTGCCGTGACACATCCTGCAGGATAGCTGCGAAGTCAACCTGTGAAAAATGAGCCTGCCCGTAGTGTTTGTGATACCATGCTGGCTCCTACTGCTCGAGATGATGAAACCACTATGCAACTTCTGAGAGAGAGAGAGAGAGAGAGAGAGAGAGAGAGAGAGAGAGAGAGAGAGAGAGAGAGAGAGAGAGAGAGAGAGGAAAAAAAAGGAAAAGATCTGGACTAAATAGAAGGAGATTACAGGGGGAGATTTGCTTGAATGAACAGGTAGCAAAACAAAAATACAAAGATGCCTCTTACTTTTATACATCATAAAAAAAAAAAAGACAAAATAACAACAGTTGGCAGTTTGACAAATGGGTGGGTCATAACATATATGGTGCACGCCTGAAAAGGCAGCTGCAGGATGGTTCATGAGAGGAATTGAAATTGGATGCTCCCTGTCCTCTCTCATTCAATGAATTTTAAAAGGACCCTCCTTTGGAAAGTGTTTCCAATTATGCCAGGAACATCAAAGTACCCATTTTGAGCAGAATCTCACTGTGTGATGGTCTCTCTAAAAGGGCTGCTCCGTGGCAAAGCATCCAAGCTCGTTGAAGTACAGCTCCCCTGAGGACCACCTCTCAATCTGGAAACCTTCGCCCTGATTGGACAGAAAGCCCAGGTTGTCACGGAAACCCTCCAGCGGGCCATATTCCCACAATCTGGTGGCTGAGTAAAGAACCCCCTTTGAGAAGTGGTCCAGATAGGGTAAACAATCACATCCCGTATACACATAACATACACTGAGATTTATGCTAATGCGGCGGTGAATATGCTGTACATCACACGCTGAAACCTCCCACCACTCAATGGTGTCATCTACATATCCATATGGAATTGCTTTTTCTTCTTCTTTACCTACTATCTTGCCTCTCCTCTGCTCTCCCTACCTCAGCATTTAAGTCATGAGGAGGCTGACAGTCAGTGCAGTGACTGGGGGAATTGCTCGGGTCCAGCGAGAGCTGTTGTGTCTTTTGCACTGGTTTCCTTTTTTTTTTTTTTTTAAGCCTCCCCACGATTGCTTGTTTCCTGCGGAGCTGTGATGAATTAGACTGCAGCTTCAGCCCATTCTCCTATCAGGACCCAGGAGACCGCCGCTCCTATTCTGAGGGCTAGAGACAGCTAGTCTGCTCGGGCCACACGCACTCTACTGTACCGCCAGATAATGCACCCTCTCCATCATCAGGCAAATTCATTTTCCAAGGCTTAGCAGTGCTGTGGGAGCGCGCTTCTATGTGTGTGCAAGAGTTGCAGCGATATTAGGAGTAGCAGCGGTAGTAGTAAGTGGTAGTGTGGATCCCTTACATGCAATTACATAAGTTCTAGGGTCAGCAGTTGGACGTGACATCTGTGGTAAAGGAGAACACTTGATAAAAGTAACAGATTGAGGCCACCGAGTGCAGTCAGGTTATTATGCTGGAAATGTCACAGCAGGGAATAAGCATAAAACTCACAAGAGTAATAAAAACAGCATTTATATTGTCGTGAGGCAAAGCTGTAAAACAAGTATCCACAAAAATACTAAACTGAATGGTAACAAATACAAGAGTAGCTGCGTTATACATGTGTTGGATCACAAAATGGGGTTATGATATAAGGAAAAGACAATAAGCAACACCATGGCCAATAAAACAATGATTACATGTGAAAGCCATTTATGTAGCCGAGTCATCATCTTTATCCTCACTGTCACAATGACCCAATATCCAGCGTGAGCAGACCCGGAGAATGTTCTCCTCAGTGGAAATGGGGAAGCATTTCCTACTATCCTGAACTAGAAAATAACAAGACATTTTCATTTTATACCTCAGTGGACATATAGTTCTTGCATTGTGGGGAATTGTATTCATAGCTTGTTTATAATACACACACACACACACACACACACACAACAGTGCGGATGTCAGTGTGTGCTGCGTGTATTGGCCTGTAATAATGACATGTTGTTCCCCACTCTAGCATGGGTGAAGCTGACAGCAGATTACATATTCTACCCAGCTAGCTCTTAAATATCACTTCTCCATTATTATTATTACTGCAAGAAAGAGGTCTGCACGGCAAAACAGTATGTATATGTGTGTATGTCAAATATATCAACGTTATGGGAAGCAGAATTACATTCATATTCTTGCACACTGCTTCTTAAGAGGGGGGACAACTGTTGATTTTCTCTTTGGTACGACTGCTTCGCCAGAGAGGTCTTCACATGAGACAGAAGCATTTGTTATGCTAATTATACATTCAAATCAACGAGCGACGCTATACCCATACGGGAGAGTGCAGTCATTACTAGCACAAGGACCGCCTATTGCTGGAGCAAGTAATAAGCATTCAAAACAGATGCTTTCATCTAACTGATTTAAAATGTGATTCATTTAGACTGAAAGAGAACATTTCTGAATGGTCCTTTAAAGTGTGACTAATACGTCTGAATAAAGGGGGGGTATCTCAGTCGGTATACCAAGAACAAACTATGTGACTTTGAATACTGTCCTTTAGATTACTGATGCATATTTGTGAGGCAGATAAGATGTGAATGCACTTTCAAATTAATGCATGTCATTGTCTAATACGTGTTTAAATACCATTTTGAATTGAGGCGTGAGAGAGAGAGAAGATGGGTGATTCTTACCTATAATGTCCTGACTGATGTAGAGAGTGTTTCCACTTAACTTTACTTTGTACTATAAGTGATGAGCTCCCACATGAGAAATCTCTATTTATTTGGTGGGTTACCGTCAATCACCCACACAGCCCTGATGACACACATTATATGATGAATGTATTGCTTTTTTTTTTCTTTAGCTATGAATATTCAATGTAGTGGAGAAGTATTAAAGATTTAGTTTTCAGGGACTTTAAGTTTTAATTAAACACTTGTTGCTACCACAACAAAGAGCGATGCTGTGCACTCCATCTGTACTCTGCGAGGGAACTGTAGTGAGCTGTGAGTTTGGGTAAAGTCGGATCGCTACCTTAATTAATTTATAAAATCTTCCTCCTGTTTCTCATCTCCACTGATGACCTTGTTTTGGGAGAACGAAGCTTGTAATGCTGATGACGTAACTCTCCAGAGAGCCGTGTGACATCTTTGGTTGAGGGCTGAAGTGGAAGCTAGCCTCAACAAATGAATAAATAAATAGCTGGGGAAGCAAATAAAAACATCTTTAATCTAATAAAATACAAAGTCTGTGATGTTCTGATGAGTCTACAGAAGGCTTTCTGCTTGTTATACGATGAATAACACATTGTCAAGTTCTAAACACCTTTACATCATCTCCATCCGTACAGTTTGAAGATGGGAGCTTTGAACTAAATCGAGCGTGAAGAGTGGAGCCGCGTATCTGTGAAGAACAGGTCTGCGGAGTGTTCCTCACTTACAGTAACCCCTTTGCTTGCTTGACAATAGAAGGAAACCATAAGAAGCAATGGAGTAGCCACGACCTATTTTCCCTGCTTTCAAGGTCACGTACGAGATCCGCACCAACCACTCGACCGCCAAACTGTGTCCCTCCGCCATAGGCAGCAATCGCCTATCCACGGCAACCACTCTCTGCCTTCCAATCACAACAACACCTCCAGCTGGGAAGCTTGTGAAGCTCTGCGGTTCTTGCAAAGCTCAGTTTGGCTTACACACATCCGATTTGGTCCAGCTGAGAAGTGTGGCTGTGCGCTCCTTTAAAGTACTCACACACACACACACACACACACACACACACACACACACACACACACACACACACACACACACACACACACACACACACACACACACACACACACACACACACACACACACACACACACACACACACACACACACGGAACAGGGATACCTTTTTGCTCTCCCAGAAAACTGTTGACTTGAGTTCCTGAGCTCCTGGGATCCGTTATATTTCTGATGCAATAGGCCTGATTTAAACTGAAACAGGTACATTTGTATTGGAGAGACACATGGAGCCCTTTGAGCAACTGGACAGGTTTCTACATTGTCATCTTTGCCCTTAAACGATAGAATGATTATAAAAGTAATCCTGGGAGAAGTACTTGAAAAGGCAAATACAGTGAAAGCATTATTACAGTTTGAGATGATCTGGAAGCTGAATTAAGACACACAGGTGTTCATCTCCGCTGCCGTGTCCTCTGCCTCTGAACGGCTTCCAAATAGCTTGGATGTGAAGCGTCACTCATAGCAGTACATCTCTGCAATTCTCCTTCTCATCAGCTCTCAATATCTTATTATCTGCCCGTTGCATTTGTTTGAATTAGACATTAAACACATAATGTATGTATAACATGTATGATGCGTCGTTGAGGACCGGTGCATGGACGTGTTCTGTGTCACAGTGCTATGATCCAGCAGGGATGTTGTGGCTGCCTGTGAGAGCTTGTCTCTAGCTGTGGAGCATCTGCACTATATTGTGTGTAATGTGTACTTGTGCATGTACGTCTTCAGTGTAGAGCAGCATCACATGCAACAGAACATTAGAGTGACTCAGATGGCACACTTCTCACATCCTAACAAAGCGTCCTTGACACGGTGTATTCTTCACATACCCAGCAGGATCCGCATCTCTCTCCATTTCTCCCTTCCCTCCCTCGTCCTCTTTATCTCTCTCTCTCTCTCTCTCTTCCTGTTACTCCAGCTCTGCCTCTCTCTCCCTTGTTTTGTTTAACTTTTATTTCTTCTGCTGGCGCTCAGGGAGCGGCACCTGGTGAACATTATTTTCAAAAAGCATCATCATGCATCATTGTAAGGATACATGCTCTAATCAGCTGAACCATCTGGCAAACGGCGTATGCACCATCAAGCTTAAATGCTTTGCATCTGTTGATCAAATGGATGTCTCATTGTTTTCAGAGTAACACCCTTAACCTCTGAGCCTCTTTGTACTTCGGCTTGCTGTCACAAACAAGATTTCTTTTTATGTTGCAAGAGGTTATACTGATCATTTAACACAAGATCAGGCCTACTCATCTGTTAAGCTACTATTGGAGCTTCATGTTAATGCAGGTAGGTAATTCAGGAAGGCGATCAGAAATTGCTCTCATTTTAGAGGGAAAGGGGACATTAACCTTTCTACCCGTTATGTTTTTGTACATTTGTCACAGCTGCTAAATGTAAGAATTTATAGATTTGTTTTGAGCTTTCATTTGGTTGGTGAGGCAACTTAATGCATTAATTACCCCTCTGTCGAAGCACAGGAGCACTCGGCTCCCAGACCTTAAAAACATTATTCTGATATTACAATGAATTATCCCACTGACATTCTACAGTCTCTCAACAGTGTTAGTCTCTTGGCCTACTTATACAGACAGCCTTGCCAGTAATGTTATGTATTCCTTCAATGAACTCTAAATAAGTCATAGCCACTAGTGTGAAAAGGGAGAGAGACAATAGCTGTGTGTAAACCGAAGCAGCGAGCTACACTAACTCCTGCCGCTGCAGGCAGCCACACTCAAATTAATGAATGAAGAAAGGGGAAATAAAATATTTCATATTTATGACGGTCCTTGAGAATTCACAAAAGCCACGCTTTCTCCCAAGGATTAATAATATATTACATTCAATAATAAAAGGTAATCAGCCGACTGTAGCGTAACATAGAAGCATGTCCAAAAGCAGATAAATGGCACCACTTCACACATCAGATTCACAGACTTACAGCCACTCACTTCTCTTCCTCCTGTCTCTGTACCTTTAAGTCAAGTGTCTAGCTCCTGGCATTGCCAACTAATGTTCATATACATATGTGGTTGTGTTTGGCTTGTACAGAGTATCTAACAATATTCAGCAATATTTCCTTACAGAGTAAGGCAATGATTTTGGCTTTCGAGAGGCTACAGTTCAAAAGAGATACAAAGACAGCACAAACAATACAATCAGGCTGGAGGACAAAGCCTCCAACACACACACACACACACACACACACACACACACACACACACACACACACGAGACAGAGAGTTCCTTGCAATACAGTTGCACAATCTTTCATCAGCACTATTGTGTTGCAAAATATAGGTATGCATGCAGAACACAAAGATCTGAATTGTCATACTGTCAGTGCTTTACCCATCAAAATAAGAGGCTTCTCAGCAAGACTGAGCTCCACTTTTAATCACTGTCTCTGATTGATTACGCCCGCCCAAAAGTGCACACTTTGCACTGAAAACATCACCGTGAATATTTGACAAATGGATCTCCTCTCTAGATATATTGCCCGATGTTGAACATTATTGCAGATGTACTGCACGCACACACACACAGAATGTTCCGTCACTTCACTTTATCTACATGTGTTCATTTGGCTTGAGGTGGACACATGAGTGATTAAAAGGTTAATTTGGGTCCTGTAGCATTTCCACACCTGCTCTGCTGTCTGTCCTGTTTATTGTAATCCAACTGACTGTTGGGAAGTAAGTAAAGCAGGACTTGTACAATAAAACGGTCCTTTCTTTGTGTCTGTGAATGAAGAAGTGAACAGAATACAGACTTCAGTGAATATGTTCCCTCCCTGCAGGAACACAGTGCACAGAGAATTTGATATATTGCAGCAAGTTTGTAGTAAAGATTCCTATGATGGCTATAAAGATAATCTAAAATAAGCCTTGTTGCTCTTTGTTCCTCTCTGTCTCTCTGTCAGTCTGTCTCTTTATCTCTCTCTCTGTCTCTGTCTGTCTGTCTCTCTCTGTCAGTCTGTTTGTGTCTCTGTCTCTCTGTCTCTCTGTCAGTCTGTCTCTTTATCTCTCTCTCTGTCTCTGTCTGTCTGTCTCTCTCTGTCAGTCTGTTTGTGTCTCTGTCTCTTTGTCAGTCTGTCTCTTTATCTCTCTCTCTGTCTCTGTCTGTCTGTCTGTCTCTCTCTGTCTCTCTGTCAGTCTGTTTGTGTCTCTGTCTCTCTGTCAGTCTGTCTCTTTATCTCTCTCTATGTCTCTGTCTGTCTGTCTCTCTCTGTCTCTGTCTGTCTGTCTCTCTCTGTCTCTGTCTGTCTGTCTCTCTCTGTCTCTCTGTCAGTCTGTTTGTGTCTCTGTCTCTCTGTCTCTCTGTCAGTCTGTCTCTTTATCTCTCTCTCTGTCTCTGTCTGTCTGTCTCTCTCTGTCAGTCTGTTTGTGTCTCTGTCTCTTTGTCAGTCTGTCTCTTTATCTCTCTCTCTGTCTCTGTCTGTCTGTCTGTCTCTCTCTGTCTCTCTGTCAGTCTGTTTGTGTCTCTGTCTCTCTGTCAGTCTGTCTCTTTATCTCTCTCTCTGTCTGTCTGTCTGTCTGTCTCTCTCTGTCAGTCTGTTTGTGTCTCTGTCTCTTTGTCAGTCTGTCTCTTTATCTCTCTCTCTGTCTCTGTCTGTCTGTCTGTCTCTCTCTGTCTCTCTGTCAGTCTGTTTGTGTCTCTGTCTCTTTGTCAGTCTGTCTCTTTATCTCTCTCTCTGTCTGTCTGTCTGTCTCTCTCTGTCAGTCTGTTTGTGTCTCTGTCTCTCTGTCAGTCTGTCTCTTTATCTCTCTGTCTGTCTGTCTGTCTCTCTCTCTCTGTCAGTCTGTTTGTGTCTCTCTCTCTCTCTCTCTCTCTCTCTCTCTCTCTCTCTGTCTGTCAGTCTGTCTCTCTCTGTCAGTCTGTTTGTCTCTCTGTCTCTCTGTCAGTCAGTCAGTCTCTTTGTCTCGCTCTCTGTCTGCCTGTCTCTCTGTCTCTAGCTGTCTCTCTCTCTCCCTGTCTCCTCACACTCTGTCTGTCTGTCTCTCGCTCTCTGTCTCTCTCACACTCTCTGTCTGTCTGTCTCTCGCTCTCTGTCTCTCCGTCTGTCTGTCTGTGTCTCAGTCTGTCTCTTTGTCTCTCTCTCTGTCTGTCTCTCTCAGTCTGTCTCTTTGTCTCTGTCTCTCTGTCTGTCTCTGTCTCTCTGTCTCTCACACTCTCTGTCTCTGTCTCTCTGTCTCTCACACTCTCTGTCTGTCTGTCTGTCTGTCTCTCTCAGTCTGTCTCTTTGTCTCAGTCTGTCTGTCTGTGTGTGTGTGTCTCTCTCTCTCACTGATTGGTTTAAAGTTACCAAAGTCATTACCTTACAAACTCAATACTGCAGTGTTGACAAAGTAGGTGAGCGGAGCACAACAAAGACTTGGTTACTGTATTATTTATTTCGGCTCATGCTTTTGTTGAGTGGAGAATCTTGAAGTTTCTTCTGTCTCAAGAAAAATCAAGCACTGCTGAATAAGCAAATGTTATGCAGTGGGTAGGTATTTCAAAGTCCTTCCCTTTCCTCTGTAATGTATCTGCATAGGAGGTGTTTGTTATGGAAAACAAAACCAACTGCATGCAGATCATGCACAAGTGCTTCAAAGCACAAGGTCAAAATACTATGGGGAAATTAGCGCCTTATCTGGAAACGTACTTATTGATATTCCTTTTTCTGCTGCTACATTCCCAAAATATTTCCTGCATTCAGCCACAACATAAACATGCAAATCCAATTGACTGTTTTTCATCTGGGTCTCTTTTTCTCTCAAGTGGAATCATTTTTGAATACCAGCAAGCAGGCATCCTTCCTTTTGGCCTTGCTGCTGCTCTAGTTTTATTCTCACACTGCACACACACACACACACACACACACA
This sequence comes from Cottoperca gobio, assembly GCF_900634415.1. Classification (NCBI taxonomy): domain Eukaryota; kingdom Metazoa; phylum Chordata; class Actinopteri; order Perciformes; family Bovichtidae; genus Cottoperca; species Cottoperca gobio. Next base: position 23,381,715 of record NC_041358.1, read on the forward strand.
TATGCAAATTTTCCTACAGACATTATCAAAAACACAAGTTGACCTACAAGAACTTTGCTGGCATGTAAAAATACATACACCCACGCAAAACTTACATATACTAACAGTAGGACATTAATACAAGCATACAAGAAACCCTGCTCGTAGCATCACTAACCCACCCGCAATCCACAAAAACCCACAGACACGTACAAAAGCACAAAGAGACACACACATACTCACAAAAGGAAAGGGAATGGAACTGCTCACCGAGGGCTTGATGGAACTCACTCGACATCGGGGTCATGGAGGTGGGTGGGAGGCCGTTGATGTTGAGCGCCCCCATCTGGTGGATCTGTGTGGCGGGAAAAGCCACACTAGGCGTGAGGTAACCTCCGTGGCTTGCTGCCATGATGGCGGCCTGCTGCTGCATGAGCTGAAGAAGAGGGACACGGAGAGATGGGTGGAGGAGAGGAGGTGTGGATGGGGTGTGTGAGAGAGAGAGCAGGAGGGAGAACGGGGTGCAAGAGAGATAAGGGGAGGACAGATGGTAATAAGAAATATAGTAAGTTGGGAGAGAGTCAGACAAAGACGGGAGAAGGGGAGCAAGAGAGGAGAGAGAAACATAGCGAGGGTAGAACAGAGGGAGGGATGTACGTTGAGGTTGATGGATGGATAGTGCATGGGAAGTACAGAGAAAGTAGAGCGGAATAAAAGAAAGGGGAGAAAAAAGAAGCCTGTCAACCTATGTTTAGTGAATCTGTCTATCCTCCCAGCAGGAAGCCTGTCACCAGCTGCAGAAAGGATTTAATAGCTGTCTGTTGGGCTCATACAAATCAAGGCATTGACATGTGGACATTATCTATGTGCTCGGGGAACAGGCAAAGTTTGCAGAAGCACTGCTTTTTCCTTACAATTGTCAAACTTCACAAAACTCTGTTTGGCTGTAAAGAAATGACACAGATGTCTGAATCGTCTCTTATTTTCCCCTGGCCTCAGCTCTCATGTTTCTGATGTATTCGTAATCATCGCTGCTTGTAGCCTGACATGAGTTTGAAATGAACGTTTTTATAATTCAGTCATAAACCACTAGGCCTGTCTCTGGACTAGTTTTGCCAAAATTAGAGGTACATTTGGAGTTACCTCTTTATTAAATATTAAATGTTTTTTGGTTCGTCTGTTTTGAGGTGTTACTGAATCACTGAGTCATTGAAATAATATAATAGGCGTAGCATGCAACTCAGATACCAGACCATGTTATTAATATAGTGTGTTAGTCAGAAAATTGAAATGGTAGTCAATTTTCGCCCATTGGAAAACCCCACAAAGAGATAAAATCAATAGCCTTTCATTCACTCTGCATTTCCACTTAGCATGAAGTGAGAAGTGAGAGCCAAAACTATTTTCCATCAAATGCAGCCCACAGAGTGTTTATTCATGCTCACATGCACCGCTGCCCTGTACTGTGCTCTCACACACGCACACACACATGCACACGCACACACACACACGAAGAGCGACAGAGTTTTCTATTTGAGTTTCGGCACTCAGTTTAAATTCTGCCCGTGCAAACCTTATGCTGAATGACTAATTCAGAAGAAAACCCATCATTGTACAATTGCTTCTGCAGCTTGTGAACCAGTGGGTTTATCTAGGGAATCAACAATCTTTCGCTGGCTATGTCGCCATGCAGACCCGTGTGGTATAGGAATACAAACACGGCTGGACAAACCTCTTACCCCCGTCTCTGCATCTGTTTAATACTGCTTAGCCGCCACGTGTCAGGGGAGCTGCTGATGGCTGTGGCCTGAGAATGACTCGTATAAGCAGAAATCAAACTCTTCTGCCACTGGCACTAATGCTAATGACGATACTGTGAGACACTGGAGGTATAGAATGCCACTCTGCTTGTATTTGCATGGGGGACCCTGCAACGGAAAAAGCCAATTATTTTCCCTCAGTGCCCCTGTCAGGTAACCTGAAAGCGGCTGTCCCGCTGCAGAATGCCCAACGCTGGCATCTCATCCATTAGCCACATGCCTTGCCACGGCTATCTATTAACGCCTTTTGTCATTTGCATAATTTCATTGTGACAAATGGGAATCATCCATTCCTTTCCAAATAAGATGAATTGAGCCTTTAAGGGGGCATAGAGACAAAAGACAGCAAAGGAACAAGAAGCTAAACAAAGGCAATGACACAGAAACAAACAAAGAGGTCGAGAGGATGTGGGGCTCCCTCCCTTTGGCAATGCTGTGACTGCCCCTCTATTAGGATGTGAACAGGGTTGGACTTCAGGATGAAGGGTCTGACTGGGCTGGTATTACAGAATAAACACACTGTCACACCACTCACTGTTTTTTTTGTCTTTTCTCTGGCTCCGCTCGCTGATATCAGCGAGGACTGGGGACTTAGGGCTGATTCTAATAAGCTTGCAGCCTATTCGTTGGGGGTCGTGTGGCCTATAAGCTACAGGCCTGGATGAAGTAATAATGGAGTGGGAGTGAATACAAGCCTCCCTCCCAATGCATGTTTTAGATAATGCAATCCTTAATGCCTTCCGTCAGATTGTCATGGATAACAACTCTGGCATTCATTGATGCTTCGTTCCAAATTCAAATGCTGTAAATTGGAAACCCAAGCATATAATTACAGTGGAATGCAGCGGTTAATACAACCCGGCTCCGATAAATAAAATAAATAAAGAGCAGAAAGCAGAGTGGTTAGTGTTGACAGAGATATTCAAAGTCTATCCATTTTACTTTTCATATGTATATGCTTTTTCAAAAATTTCAAAGGCATTACATTCAAAAGCCATTCCCGTTTCTTTATTTATGCACTACCCAGCAGATAGCAAATGTCTCTGGTGGAGAACGAGCAGAACTGAGTCTTCATCACCCACAGACGCAACCTTTCCTGCTTCGTCTTGAAAAGAAAGGAAGAGGGAAGAAAAGGCAAAGAGAAACAAGGCAGACAAAAGAGAAGCGTGTGAGATGAAAGGGAGCAAAGAAAGTTGCCCGGGCTCCCGCAGCATTCATTTAGTGTCAGACATCTGCTTTTTTATTGCAACCTGATGGCATTACTCTCCCCTGGTGCCAGCAGGCAATCACCTCTTTATCACATGGCAATTATCTCTATAGAGCTGCTCTGTGACTCGCTGACTCTCAGCTCTGTCACATGTGACCCCTTATAGCCCAACCAGCCGGGGATGGAGAGAGAGAGAGAGAGAGAGAGAGACAAAGAGAGGCGAAGAGGGAGAGTGAGAGGGTGAGAAAGGTTGAAAAAATGAGAGAGAGAGAGGGAGAGAGTAGGTCAATGAGGTGAACTAAAAGACTGAAGACAGGAAGACTGAAGCTCAAGGGCCTCATTTGTTAACCCCCCCCCCCATGCTGGCAGGCTGTATTTCCACGGAAAGATTTGAATAGGTTGTTTTCATCTGAGCTCGTCCTCACAAGTGTTATACAGCTAAACCAGGTCACACACACATGCTTGTGTGTGTCTGCGTGGAGGCAGCTAAATGATGCAGTAATCTGTTCCCATCATTTCTCATGTGTGCTGTGTTGCCGTTTGAATGTGAGTCCCTCCAACAGGGGGAGATGTTTCCTAATGTGAGTTTACAGTCATCATCCTCCCCTCTCATCCGCCCACACATTGTCACTATTAGCGCCAAGTTAAACCATTTTCTCTCTTCTCATTTATCCATCTCACACTCAGCCCAATGCATCTTTTAGGGAGGCAAAAGGGGACACAGTGCTGGAGGCCCTTAAATCTAAAACTTCTCTCCTGTCCTCCGACACAGCATGTAGTCCTCCACCTAAAGAGACCGAGGGAAGCTAAAATGGCTGTCTTCACCGAGAGACATGGAAAAGTGACTTGAATCTAATCATGTTCAAATATGATGTTTGTGTCTTGAAGGGGAAATACAAAAGGTAATAAAAGCCGGGTTTATTACTTGCATTCAGTGATTCATGGGAGAACTATTATCACTCACTACTAACACTGTAATGAAACAAGGAATCTCGCTCGCTCGCTCTCCTTCCGCGTGTGTTTTATGAAATCACATTTTTGCAAATAGGATGTCTCCTGTCAGAGCACACCAGTGTCAGTGTCTATCGTAGAAATGGCACATTTCTCATTTTTGGCATATGTTGTCAGTGTTGTACCCCTTCAATTTGTGTTCAGAGCCCCCTCCTTCTCCTGGTTTGACTAAAATCCAATTTACTGGCTGTCAGCTCAACTCTATAATCCTATCTACTCCTGTATTGGAGAGGTAGCTCTTTGAATTTACCATTTACTGTACTCCCTGGTTATAGCTATATATACCATCTCTCCCCACGTCTGTATTCTATACTGTGCCACCTCCTCCTCTCTTGGCCAGTGTATATGCAGAGTGGGCGAACATCTAGTGTGTCTTTGGAGATAAAGTCCTTTCTTGTGTCACTGCAGGTTTTTTCGTCTTGGGGGAATATATGTAGTTTATCTTACGCTAAAGAAACATTCGTGGTATCACTTCAGCACATTCCCAGTGGCCACAGGGGAATCAAGGCTGCGCACCATATACATGCAGCTGATGGAATGTAATCGTAACTGCTGCATAGATAACTAACAGTTCCCTTTATTCTACATTATTGCTTACCTTGTAGTCCGAACCGGTGTTTATACTCATTAAATAAGTCTTTAGCGAGATATGAAAACAAGAGCCTTGCTGATAATCCATTACTGCCTCTGGTGCACTCATTACTTTATCAAAAGTTGGGGTGAGTGTATCTCCAAGGTTGCCTTGCCTTAGAGTTTCTCCACCGACTTGCCTTATTTTTCGCTAAATTCATTATGTGCGCAAGCTACATGGCACCCACAGTCTCTGTGATTCATAATACTAATACAAGGAGAATCTCACCTTCACTAACATCATTCATGCTGTATAATCTTTGTGTCGAGAAACCACATACGTGCAATTTCTACTTTAGATTTAATGGTAATTGATTCTCTCCAATGCTGAAGTATCCCCCGTGCCCTTGTTACTTTCACTCGGAACTCAATTTCCTAGCATCATCCTGCTCTTTGCCATATTATATTTGTGTATGAGCGAGAGAGATGAAGAGAGAGAGAGAGAGAGAGAGAGAGAGAAGAAAAACATTTGCTGCGCAGTGCGTGAGTGTACACTCTTGTGTGCTTCTGTCTGAGTCGACACGGGTCTCTGCCACAGTAAATAAGAGTCATGGCCAACCTGAGCGGGGCACAATGGTCTCCCCGCAGAACGCCACTGCCTCCACCAACCCTTAAACATTTGCATTTCTCCACATTTCCTGGGAAAGGGCTGCATTTCATGAATGGTAATGAAGTTGGGAGTTTTACTGGGGAGAGCACAAGAGATGGCCTCGCAATTACTCTGGGATGGTCAATTTGCACATTTCACACTTGGTCCCATGGCTGTGATGTGAAAATGGGGGAAATGGAAAAGCTCCCCAAGACCTGGCTATTTTAAACAATTAATCCTGGCATTTAGAAACAGCGAAAAATATATATACCTTTAACATCCTAATAAGTAGAGGGGGAAAATGAATTTGTGTTCCTCCTCCTCTGTGAATAAATACCCGGCTGATGTTTATGTGTATTTATGCAGTCTGTTGTGACAGAGGCCCTGGTTTTTATCTCAGCGCTGGATGGAAAGCTTTTCTTAAATTCATTTTAGCCCGCTTCAAGTCGGCTGTGCGCGTGTGCATGCGCGTGCACGAGAGGTTGCATGTGTGAGTGCTCTGCCTCAACGGGAAAGAAGAAAGCTTGTGTGCAGATAAGTTGCCCATGGAATATTCTGAGTCAACTGTGGCCCCTGAAGCATCTCATGGGCCCAGAGGGAGGGACAGGGGGAGGGAGAGGGGGAGGGAGAGGGGGAGGGAGAGGGGAAGGGTAGCGAAGCAGTGTGATAGAAGGTGGAGGGGGCGCGTGGTGAGAGGGCTGCATAGGCTGTCTGAACTCATCAAAGAGCCGGGGGTCTGCTGTGTGTGTGTATGGTGCCATGCCCTGAGGGGGGGTATGGTGGGTGGGGGTAGGAGGGCAGAGGGAAGCTGATGAAGGGGTTGGAGGGTCCTAGCTAACTAAATGTGTGTGTGTGTGTGTGTGTGTGTGTGTGTGTGTGTGCCGACGTGCTGTGGGTAGTGAAAGCCTGAATGTAATGGCATAGCAGCGCTGCTGAAGAGCAGGAGAGGACGAGGAAGAAGCGGTGCTGATGGAAGTGACGATAAGCTCATGTTCACTTCCAGCAGTGTCGACCGAGTAGGGATCAACACATGCAAATAAAAAGTCCATCTGTGAACTGACATGACTAGAGAAGTTAGAAATGACAGGTTTCACTGGCAGATATGCAGCGTTACAATACCTGATGTTTAATTGGATCACATAACAGCCGAGCTAAAGGCCACACGTCGGGGTTAAACTGTGTCCCATGTGTCAAGTGTTCTAAGACATTGCTCCACTTCAGCAATACACTGAGTAGCCAAAGGAGATTATAGGTCAAATAAAAATGTGTGCAGCACTAATCTGCAAACATGGGGACAGCATCACATGCTGCAGTCACAACTAAATCAAAAATACTTGGTAAAAGCCAACATGTTATCTTAAATAACTCAGAGTTTTGTAACTATATTTTGTGTAGATAAAGGAAACCTATCCTGGTGAAGGTTAGAGCAGGGTAGCGCAGCCTATGTGTTGCTTTTCGGTCCAACGTTATGGCTTTAAGCATATTGGCTCCATCACTTGTAGCTAAAGACATGAGATCAGGAACATGCTGTAAAAACTGATGAGTAAAAAGCCCAATATTCACTCTTGTTTTCCTTTCCACCAACTCCTGAGGAGAATGGGAACCGTCCGGCTCTGTAGCTGCTAAATGCTCCACTATGTTCACCAGTAAGTCACTGAAATTCGTCTGCCATTCGGTGCTGCACCAGGTAGCAGACGGTAAGTTTTTATAGCATTGTGACAAAAGCAGCTGCCTGCTGTGGCTTAAAATGAGAGCAGTGATAATGAACCAAAACTGTGAAGTTTCGGGCCATAAAACCAAAACAATGAGCTGAAAGACACTAAAATGCTCCATAGAGCTGAGGGGAGTCCAGTGATAACTCTTTGTGGGTTCATCACTATTAGCGACACCTTTCGCATACGCGTAGTCATATAATCCATTGTTTAAATTAAAAAATATATAATTTGATCATGATTATAGCAACTTTATAGAAGAAAGTAAGCTAAATCCTCGAGATGGTTTCTTTCATCGACTGTATTGCAATTGAATTCCTACATGCGTCTACAGCATAGTATATGTAATCAGTATGTGTACGTGTTAGAATTGAATGCGTTTCCAATTTGTTTGCTCCGTGCGTTTTTTCCAACTCACCGCATGTGCGTAAGAGCTGTAGGTGCTGAAGGGTAGAGCGATGGCTGGGTTGAAGATGCCAAACTGCCCAACCATCTGCTGCATACGTCTGATGGTGCGCTCCTTGTCTGTGTCGGCAAACTTGACCACCAAGCTGGAGGAAGCACCCTGAGGGGGTAGAGAGAACAGAAGATCAGAGAGGAAGAACAGCGTTGACACTTAACCCGGGTTTACTGCGAGCACTCAGTCAGTCGGCAGTAGGATCACAGTCTTCCTCGTCTCATCCTTTATCCCCCGAAAGGCTTTCAGCCACTTCAGGAAATCATTTGCATACGTGACTGTGAGGATTGACCGAGTATTTAGAAACAGCCGCTAACAAAAGGCTTAAAAAGGTCCGACACAAGAGCGTGAAGAAAGCTATTGGTTATTATATCTACATTCTTAGTATGCCGTGTTCATTAGCATCAACAACCGGTGTTAACATCCATATCTAGTGAGCTCCTCTAATTGCATGTCAGAGCTTTTCTCTTTTTTGGCATTCTGGATGAAACATCATCGCACATCGGTATTAATGCAGAGAATCGTGTCTCCTTATTTGTGGCTGGCATACATAAACATGAACCTGAGATATGTGAAGAATAAAAATATTCTACTTATTGAGTGAACAGCTCTGTAGGCAGATGTGCAGACACAAACCTTCCGTTCTTTCAATCAGTGTTTAACATGTACAAAGTCACTCGGGGCAGAGCAGCCTCGCTGTGCATGACATAAATACTTTATATTTTCCTCCAGCTTTCCCCCTCCGGTACAGTACATATATGTAACCTTGGTGCACCTCCCCGGAGATTAGGTTAAAAGATCTGCAATATACAATGATTTGAAATAAGAGCTACGATTGGCAGTGATTTCTATTGACCTTGGTGAAAGTGTTCTTCAAAGGAAATGTGTCTTTTTAGGGCAATTTCCCTGATTCTGCCCTCCGTTTAGCCTCCCGCTTCCTTTATGTGGCTCTGGCTATCCATCCCCTTATCAACACTATTACCTCTTTCTGCAGCCCAATAATGAAACAGCAGGTGTGTCAGCCACACACCCTTCATTAAGAATCTTCAAATGATTTAGCACTACAGTTGACCTTTTGTGTGCTCCGCCTTTCCTCCCCTCTGTGCCCCCAAACTGGCCAATCGATCCACATAAAAGGCCGAAATATTACTCTGATCTGACAGTGTAGAAAGGTTGTGTGTCAGTCATGATAAGAGGCCCCCTGAAATTGGTGCAAGATTGTCAATAACAGTGGTGGCTGGTGAAGTGCCTGGATTGAAGGTTGGGGGGGTTGGGGCTTTTAAAGGGCTACAGGGGTATTTCTTGGGGTTTTATTTTGCTTTGTTTGCTTACTCCCCTGAATGAGGTATCAGCTAATAAAGACATCTACAGAGATGCTCAAAGACAGGCCCTGGACCTTTCGACTGTAGCGTATAGATTATATCCTCTTTCTTTCTCCCCACTTTTCTCAATACTCCCCCCCCCAAGCCCCTGGCGTGCTCGCTGGTTGAATCACAGGTTTGAAGGATTGTAGGTGAGACGCCAGCTGGTTGGCTGCCTGACTAAATAGCAGATTGTCTAGTTAGTAGAGTGATTGACTAACTGGCAGGCTTGTTGGCTAGATGTTTTGCGAACTGACTGACAGACTACAGTATTTGTTAAAGTGTCAAGCCGCCTGACATCTGTACTCAAGCCAGCTGAGTGACTCATTGTTTTGCTTCTCACGGTGAGTGCCATCCCATCCCGGTCACACTGGAACAACTCTTTCCCCGATCATTAAGAGCCGAGTACGATTCTACAATAAACAGGATCTATCTATAATCTTCCTCTTAAGCAACATCTCGTGTATTAAGACTGTGCTCCGTCACTTCAAGGTTAACTTTGGCACAGTTACAGGTTTAGGGTTTGTCTGTTGTGTCTGTCCAGCTTTTTACTATCTGCATCATTAACTTTATTATGAGCTTTAACTTTGGGAGAGTCCAGGACAAGGCGGCGCAGGACCAGAATACAGAAGAGATGTGCGAGTACATAATGAATAGTTTAACTCCTACTCACAGTAAAAAAAAAAGAAAAAGCTATTAAAGGTCTACCTTCTTTGGGAATGAGAGCTGCGTGTTCCTGCTCTGCTTCTCTAATTTATTGGGGAAGGCTGGGGGTATTAATAAGAAGGAGATTGGAGTGTGCCTTCGTGAATGATAGCAACATGGCGTATTGTGTGAGTAACATGTTGTATGAGAGCCTTTTGCCATTCTCTTTCATACTCGTGCATGTATGTCCCACTCTCTGCAAAGCTTTTTTTCCCCCCCCAGGAAGTGTAAACACCGACTTTGCCCTCCCACTGGTTCTCCTTAGGACACTTGCATCATATGGCTCTTCGGCTAAGCATCCGATGCCACAATTGTTTATCTCCCAGGTATTCCCAGTTAGGCCTGTCAGGATATCAGCGAGTAGAATCGCCATTGCTATAAAAGAGAGCAGGATGAAGTGTGAAGTAAAAGTCTCATTAAATTTTTAAGCTGCCAAGTGTGAGCAGAATCCCCCTGCCAGGCGGCTCCCAGCTGCCTTAGAGAGCCACTGAAGGAAGGGGAGTTAAACAGGGGAGGATAAAAAAGTCACTACAGAGATCCAGAACCAAAAGGAAAGTCTACCTCTTTACAGTTCCTTCCCAATGCCAAGGAAGCTTGGTGTCTGTCTAAGCCGCACGCCCAGCTATAGATCCCGTACTTCTTTCACTTCTAAACATATGGCGGCTTGCATTAGTGCACGGTGAAGCCAGGAGGAAAACGGATTCTGTATTGGTTTCAAGTGTCACATGTGCGAGCACAAAAACTAAAATCAAGAAATACATCCCGCCTTTCTAATCGACATCAAAATCCTTACCGCAGATATTCTTTCCATCACTGCCTGCACAAATAAAGACCGCCTCTTTAGTGAGAATGTATTGCCACTATTCCCATTCCTCCACAACAAATGGCATCATATTGCGTCCGCATTGCTTATCATATATTTAAAAAAAACCAATGTGTATTCTGGAAGTTTCAACTTAATATTAAAAATGTATTTGACCAGAGTGCTGCCCTCAAGAGTGTGAGTGCATCGCATGTGGTGCTCAGCTGACATGTTTGTTTTGACATTGTGGTGGGTTTCAGATATCTTTATATGTAACAAAACTCCTGCAGTCACTTTCAGAATATGAAAATGATTGATCTATTTTGCCTTCAATGAATACTACATAAATGCTGCATACACAGTATAGTGCTACAGAATACAGCATATCATTTAAGGCCTTTGCGTGACACTATTCCATGCTTATTTGTACTAATAACGCATTACCACCCAAGGAATCATAAATACACATCTGCTTTGAGCTTGGCCAGCAAAATAATGGATGACTGTAATCTATTAGGTTATTAGAATGTAAATTGCCTGGGTAGAAATACTTGTGGGGGAGATGACAGATCTTAAACAATAAATATTAACGTAAAAATATAAAAAGGCAGAACGTTGTTTAATGAGTAGCAGCACAAAGATCTATCATCCTTGTGAAATAGTGACATTAAAACGCTGCATCTCATTGAATACAAAATGAGATCATTACTGTTTTCTGACTTCATACCGAAGTATCCAAAGCTTTGTTTTGCTGCCTTTCCACCGTCTTTTATTATCATTATTTGAGGCAGTGACATATTGATCTGAACATTGAAACAATGCGTCTTGCTGAGTGTTAAATCCTGGCACTCATGGCACTTGCATGTGTGTCTTCTCTGACTGAAGTAATAGAGAAGATCCAGCAGCTGGGGAATCACATTTGGAGGCTTATTTTTTTTTGTTATACCCTCTTTGCTCTTCTCTTCACTCTCAATCATCCAGCTCTCTCTTCTATGCAAACTTTACCTCATTTGCTTTCCTTTGTTCTGCTCTTATCCTTCCATCATCCTGCTCCAGTATTTCTGTGTCAGTCCCTGTGTCAGCTGAAACGGTCTCAAACCCCGGCTGAGCTGACGCGGATACGGATTGAAAAAAAAAAATCACCACGGCTCTACGGACCTGACCCACACACACACCCCCCCCCCCCCACCCCCCTCGTCTCGGTGTAATTCTGTCCCGGGACTTACTTCCTACACGACCCCGCTGAATCCCGGCAATTTGCTTTACAGCTCTAGCGTTTAAATGTTTAATTGAGCCACTCATATCCTGAGCAGTGGCAGTGTGTGCGTGTGTGTGTGTGTGTGTGTGTGAAAGCTGAACTAGGCTGAGAAATAGTGGTGGTGTGTATGGGAGGCGGAGGTAGGCATGCTCGAAATATGACAGGTTAGGGTGTGATGGAGATCCAGCCAAGGTCTTATATGTGACCTGCCGATGCACTGCTATAATTCATACACTTACACTATCTCGCTATCATCCTTCATACACTGACATTATGTCGTAGTTAGCTATTGGCACATCATTTTTCATTTGGATGAGCATAGGGAAGTATAAACGCTCACATGTATGCATATGTAAAGTATATTTTTGCACGCACTGACTTTCCATAAACGTGGACACACTCCATGTGGATTTTCTCTTTCCTTCCCGACTCGCACATACAAAATGCCCACTCCCCCTCTACATGAATAACACAAATATATTCAGCTCAAGTCCTGCGAGCTGGAAAATAAGATCAGTCAGGGAGCCTTTGACCCTAGCCTGTGGCTGTACGAGCATGTGACAGTGAAAACACAGAGAGAAGCAATATAGAAAGAGTAGAGTATGTGTGTGTGTGTTTGTGCTCATGCAAATGTACTAGCCACAAAGTGCTTCTGTTTGTACATGTTTATGTATGCACACACACATGCATTCACGTGTGCGTGTGTGTGCACACTCATAAACTCTAAGAAGCCAGTGCTCATGCTTGGGGGGATTGGCAGTAGATCTATCAAACTGCCGTAGTTAGTCGCAGTGTTAATATTCAGTGCACTTCAACACCTCAGCTAGCGATGCTATTGGCTGGGCTTTATTCATGGTCATCTCTGCTCAACAGCCACGGCCTTGGTGGGGCAGTACACACAGACACACACACACACACACACACACACACACTCACACACAGACACAGACACAGACACACACACACAGTTCATCTTAGTTCATTAGAACAATTAATAATTTCTATACGCCCTAGAGAAGTGAAAATGAGACTAAAACGGTTGCAGGCAACGGTTGCCCTTTGTAAGTTCAGTTCATGATGTTTCCTGTATAGTAGCTGTCGATTTTTCTTTTGTTTCAGTTCTTCATGTATTCATTTATGAATGCATCCAACAGTGTAAATAAAAAACATTTATTTATTCATTCCATCAATTACTTGTACGTGACTTCTTTTTTGCAGCTGGGACTCAACTGCAATCAACATGGACTCAAATGGATACAGGATGTATGGTCCAAGGTTTTGCCAGGATCTTTGCTACATTGATGGACATTTTCCTCTGAATGGCCCCCGTCCTACTGAGGCGTAATGGCCCACCGGTGGTCTGCTAATCTGAGCGAGGCAGGCACACTGTGCCCTCTCCTCCAGCAGCCACAGGATATGAGATGCTGATCAGATTTCTATAATCAATTTACCAGAGCAGGAGATATAAATCCTGTCCATTCACTCATTCTCCCTCCGCCCCCTCCCCCACCCCCCACACACCTCTCACTCTCTCCCAAACTCTTTCTCCCTTCCCTTCTGCCCCCTGCTTATAGTTAGATGAATAATTCAGCAGCCAATGTGGTGAAAGGTGGAGTAAACAAGTCTATTGCCTAATATCCTGAGAGGCTGCCAAAGAGAGGCGAGTGAGGGCAGAGAGCTAGCAGAGATAGGGGAGTGGAGCAACAAAGCAGGAGGGTATCTATGGAGAATGGACATCCAGAGTCTTTGCTCATGACCTGCAGTCATTTGCACTTAAATTGACTCAGAGGTTACGCCAAAAATGGCACAGCCGGCTTCTAGTCCTTCTTTCCTCTCTTGAGCCACACGTTGGCAACCATTGATAATAAAATCACACAGTGAAACACAACATCTGTGATGGGGAGGGAGAGAGTTCAGGGTTCCTGCTTCTCTGAGGCGAGAGTTACCCCCAAACAAAAATGAGGATGAAACCAGAGGATACTTCAAGAGACTGTATAACACGGGACGTGACTCTGTCCGCTCGCCGGATGTCACAGAGAATAACTCTGTTCGGGTTGGGAGTGCAGAATAAGTAGCTTTTATTTTGACACCAGCAAGTATACAGCAGGTATACAGGGAGCATGCCTAAACATGAGACACATACAAATGAGCAGTACAGCTTCTGAGCTCATAGTAAATCCAATACAGAGAGAATTCAGAGGACACCGTGTGCTTACATAACGAGCAAATGTAATCTCACACTGGAGTTATATTCACTGATTATGCAAGCAGAACTACTGATTGATGACTCACCCAAAATTCAATTATCACTCTAAACAGTTTTATCTGGAAATTACATTTAGATTTTCTTTTTTTTTATGTTAATTAAAGAGACAGAAGGCTATTTCTAGCTGTATCTGTTTTCAAAGCTGGGACATTAAGGAGGATAGTTGCACTTTTATATACATTGATTCAACTTTGAAGTTGGGGGTAAGTTCCAAACTAAGCTCTTAATAAATAGAGGTGCACATTGTTATTGGTGGTCCGTGTGTGTGTACGCGTTGTGCTGGATAGATGTTTCGTGTGTGTGTGTGTGTGTGTGTGTGTGTGTGTGTGTGTGTGTGTGTGTGTATAGGTTACTCTGTTTTCATATGTAAGAGAGAGAGCTGTACTCACTGGCATGGTCTGGCTACCGTGGAGGGCACTGATTGCAGACTGAGCCTCAGTATGTGTGGAGAACTTGACAAAGGCACAACCTGGAAGAGAGAACAGATGCACACCACACACGTACAGGCACACACACAGGCGCGCACACACACACACGCACACACAACCACACACACAGTTTATATACAGTAAATGTATTCAATCGAGTGAGTTTAAAAGCCTTCGGTATATTAATAAAGGATATTGAATTGTATTTGACACCATGGAAATCACTGTGCAGCGAGAGGCTCTCATTGCACAGCAGGCTGCCCCACTCCGGGCATTAGGCAGGCAGACAAGCAGGCAGAAGCTGCAGGCTAAAGATTGCACTGATGAAGCAGAAAAGCATGCTATTTAGCACCACAAGCCTGTCTGTGCATTTTAAATACTAGCTAAACTGGCTAATGTTTTTAAATAGAAAACCACTCCTTGGGAGAACTCAGTAAAACTTTATTGTTCCCACAACCGGATGTTCTGATCAATATTTGTGAATAAGACGAAGTCTGTCCAAAGGCCAGCGACCACAGAACCTACACGCTTAGCTCTAATGTCCTTAAGCAATACTGTGAGTAGTAGATACCGTTAGAACATGTTGAAGATGGATTTTTTGCGGGTTCACAAAGTGAGCTGTTGCACATTAATTATTGAAAGATTAAATGGAACCTGATTTAAAGCTGCACACTTGTCACTCTCGCTTAATACTTCTTGAAAACAAACTCCTAACACATTGAAATCCATGTTCAAGACTAGCGTAGTTCCCCTATGAACACAACCCTAAGTAATGATTGAACAACAGAATAAAATCGATGTTAGTTTATGTTAATATATGAATTAAACTTCATTCACTGTCTTTATCCCGGTGTTTCTTCTGGACGCGTTGGATTGAAGGCACTACTGCTACACGTGTTCAGTCTATTACAGCTGACAAGTTACTACAGACTCTCAATGACACATGTGCAGATTATGCAGTGCCTCTTGCATGTCTTTGCAGGAAGTTTTAGAGGGCAGGGGAAACCAAAATGAACACAGCTAAACTACCCACACAGAAGCGTGTGAAGACTTACGCCGGGTCTGTTGCAGTGAGGCAGCAGAAGTAACTCCTGAGCCGCCATCCCCACTTATAATTACACCCTATTTCACCTAATTTCATTTTAAGTTTCCTCTCTATTCTCGCTTTATCTCTCATACTTTATTCTTCTTATCATCTATACTGCTTGACCCAGCCGACCTGCCATTCTCCCCCTCTTAATGGGCTAACCCCTGTGGACACCAGCCAATCAAGATGCGCATTCAGCTGTCAAAACACTACCTCCTGTTGAGATACGGATGGAAAAGAGCTCGAGATCTGCATGACCTGTACAAGGACTTTGCTACCGTTAGGGAATTTTAGACCTAGTGCTATATCTGGACCAGGTTACATAACTACTCTTAGTATGCATGTGTGGATATGGTCAAAGCTGACTCTCTGTACATATTTGGAGATTGAGACCGTCTCTCTATAGCTCACCCTGGTTGACTCCCTGGACCCAACAAACCACAGCTGCAAGATTACGAGTTAAGATGAGCCCAGATGTGTTGACTAGGATTTAAGGAGACAGCTAGGGGATCTATATTTACGTAAACAATTTATGGAATGACTCGTGGCAGACAATGTGACTCTGGATTCACTCGTACTGTTCATTATCTATTCTCCTTGATCACGATCTAATAAAGCTTCAGCGTAAGACGTCTCCATCAGCTCCTTCGGTTTCCAGTACTCCGCTCGTTAGGAATTTCCTTCACAGCGAGGAGTAGTAAAAACTATGCCAATATAATTATGAATTTATTATAATGTATTCTACAAACCGCAGTATGCATTGCCTCTGCTTTTTATTTTATTTGTAGAAACCAAACAGGAGTGTTTGTTTGTAATTAAGACTGAGCATTAGCTCGGGAGCATAAACTATTCTGATATGAAACTTTTACAGTAATTATATTGTTGCACATAATTCTGCACAATTAGGATTTTGTGATGGCAAAGTTCAAAACGGATCTGTTTCCGTTTCTGCTCAGCTTTTTATTGGAGCAACTAACACACAGCCATCAGCAGACACAGATGAATATGATTTATATTTGGAGTTTGACGTTTTGAAGTTCGATAGAGCGCAAATGTTGTCGAGCCACGGGGAGGAACGTAACGTCCAGGGGTGGAAGCTTTACTTTAAGAAAAGAGAAGCAGTACTCTGGTCATGTGGAAAGTCCGACATTACTTGAGTAAAAGTACAGAAGTATTAGCATCAAAATATTCTTTGAGTACTCATCATGCAGAATTACCCGTCTCAGAATAACACGGTATACTGTATGTGACCGGTTCATGTGTCACTCTGATGACTTTGTAGAGCTTCTAAGATGATGCATCAGGATTTATTTGGATTATATTTTGTATAAATAATATGAAGTAACTCTCAAATGTAGTGGAGTTGAAGTATAAAGTAGCATAACATAAGTAAATTATGACTTCAAAATTGTACTTACAATAACTTACAGTATTTGAATAAATGTACTTTCCACCCCTGGCATCTTCCCTTGGCTGCCCCCTCTCCTCACAGCGGGGACACTTGAATCGTTTTGACATCCATCTTTCCTTCTCCTACAAACCACTGCAGAGTCAGAACGCTCTGGCTTCAAACCCCCTCAGATATAATTCCACAACAATTTCCTTAAGCGCTGGCTGGGGAATAGGCTCTTTGCTGCTTGTCAGGGGGATTGATGTCTCCAAAAGTTTTTTGGCTGTTTTAAAAGAGGCCTTCAAGATATCTGCACTACAGTAGCACCGCTACAGTAAGGACCTGCAGTGCATCCATAGGACAAAATGCTTCACATTAATATTTTTGCAACAAAAAAGTGACAGTGACAGAATAGAAATCCTGGCTTTGTAATGGAGACGAGGTTCTTTCAGGAAATAGATGCTGAGGAAGAGTGTGTGTGATGGAAAGGTCAGCATTTTCTTTGCTGCATTTGACGGGATTACAATTATTCATAAAATGGGCTGATCTGTTTTTGCTGGTGGTTACCATGTGACTGGAGCGTCTTGGTTTTGCATCTGGCCTTTTGGATTTTTATCACATATTATCCAAATATCAAATATTTATATTATCTATATATACACAACGGCGCTGTCAGTCTTCAAACAAAGAAAAAATATGGGAAGATTTTAAAGTATTTCAATTATTGAGGGTCGGCTGCCATAAAGACGACATTCTCTACAAACTGATCAAAAGGGAGAAAGTCAAAGAAATGATCCACTTATATCTGAAGGCCTAATTATGGAAGTCAGACATCAATCAAAACGTATCTGACACATCAGGCTTTACGTTTTTGTCCCTGCCTGCAGCCGACGAGCACATCAAACAGCGCAGTGTAAAGATATTATTTGACCTATATCTGCTGCATATGTCACATGCACTTTACATACCCCCGCTGACGTAGACACTCACACGCACTGTCACTTCTCTGTCGGTGACCTAAATAATGCCGACGACCGTATCATGGCTCCTACCTTTGCTGTTTCCGTCGGGACCTCTTAGGACCGTGCACTCTTCGATGACTCCGTAGGGTTCGAAGAGGCGGTAAACGTCCTCCTCGGTCTGCTGTTTGTTCAGCATCCCGACAAACAACTTCCTGTCTTCTAGAACAAACAACGAGACAAAAGGTTAAATTATAACTTTGACCTCAATTACTACATCAATTTGAGGACATACAGTAGTGAAACCTCATCATCGTTGGTTTGAACAACGTTTAATTGAGAATAATTTATTAATCTCTTCTTCCACGGAAGCAAACACAGCTCGAGTCACATTGTATCATCTCCTTCTCAAGGCTGATCGTTTTAATCTCCAGTATAACTGGCTTTATTCCCATATGGGCACATAGTATACTGTAGCTGCTGGGGGTAAGTGAGTGGTCAGGGGCTGGGGGGAGCAATGGGAAGACTAATGAAGAGATTTTATACACACACACACACACACACACACACACACAAAGACCCAAGACAATGAGCAAGTCTTTGGTCCTTTAAAAGCACCAGTGGCTCCAGGCAGCTCCAACCTCCCACTCCCACACACACACACACACACACACACACACACAGTGTACTGGCTGGAAACTGACGCTCTCTTTCTCTCTCTCTCTCTTTTAGCCGCTCTCTCTCTCTTTCCTCTCTATTCATCTCTCTCTCCCTTTTTCTTTTTCTCTCGCTGATTCTACATTTTTCAACCTCATTCTTTTTCAACTGCCTCCCTCCCTTCCTCTCTTTATCACTCTCTTACTCTACTAATTGCTGCTGATCCAGTGCTTTTTGTGTAGCCAGAGAAATATTTCAGTATGCTCTTCAGTGAACAATGGCGTGTCTCTCCTGCGAGCAATGAAGGCTGGGAGACATGCCATGAATAACGCTGAATTTTCAATAGATAGCCTGTATGCTATCGACTCCTGTTAAATGCTGTGGGATCTGATCTTTTCCTTGACCTGACACACTGTGTTTACTGATGTACTCTGGCCTTGTATGATTAATGCTACAGTGCAGCGAGTCTGCTGAAAGCAGAGGCACTAAAACCTTCCCTTTATACAGATTGTTTCTCCAACTCTGACCTGTGAAGTCACAGTGTAGAGACGGAGTGAGAGACAGGACTAGCGGCTGCTGTGAGGAGGTTGAGAGCGGCAAAAAATCGCTGCCAGGTATTGCACAGTGTCAGGGTGACATGTGACGACTACTGACTGTGTCGTGTTGTTATCGTTCCCCGACCCAGACACAAGCCGATACCCACGCTCCTGCAATGGGCACAGCGGTGAGCGCATGCGGACACGGAGCCCAGCCAGGGTTTCAGCACTCAGCAGCACCAATGATGCACCTTTAAAATAATCACCCGTGTCAGAGCGTTGTCTAGGGAGGGGCATCCCTGGTGCTGGCTCCTTATTGCAAGTGGCAGGATCAGAGGCTATGTATCAAAACGGAAGTGATGCAATGTGACATCTGTCAGGGTGGATTGGCGAGCATTTATCTGCAAAAAAACAAAGGAAAGGAAAGCCCTGAAAATGAAAGGCCAAGATGGTCCTTCCTTTTGCTGGAGGGAGAATATAAATTCAGAGGTTGGATGTCGGGAGATGAGTCGAGGAAGGGGGGAGGGGCTGGACTGCACACATTTCTCTGAATGCCGTCAGACCTCATGTTATATACCCTCCTTACAGAACCACCCAAACAACCGCAGTCGACCTTCTGGTTCCTCCTGCTCCTACTTTGGCTGTAACTCCTTTCTTCAAGTAGATGATGGGGATGTGACAAGTTCTTTAATGCATGACCCCATCAATGTCTTATGAGCTGCACTCTGACGATCATACTAACAACAGCTCATATGTGGCACGTCTTAAAATATGCCACAGCATCCATCCTTCAGCTGAGAGATTGCTAACTGGCACGTCACCTCCAGCTGAATGGAATAATATTTATAAGACTCCAAGTATAGCGGGATCATTGGCCACCATATATCACATTCCTGAGTAATATTGGTCCACAGTGAGCTACACAAAAGCCCCACACAGTGGAGTCATGCTCAGTGTGCCGGCTTCTGAGAGAGGTTCTAATCTGAACATAGTATGCAGGAATTAACGGCAACGTAAGAACGCTGCGACTTTATATGAATTCTATATTTGCAACAGAAGCATTTAGTAGGTGCTCCTCATCTGCGGCTGAAAGAGAGAGATGGAGTGCATGTTCTGCAAAGTGACTGCTTTGAAAACAAGCTAACAACGCATGAAAACAGATCATCTAGGAGAGATCTGTTCCACCGTCTAGGATTCTGCTGTGGCTGCTCTGAACTAAAACGCTACCTTGGGAATCCAGGTGTTGTGCTCATCGCCAGTAGAAACATTATCTCATTTATCTACAACACTGCAGCACAGGCAGTGTGCAAACAGACACAGAGAGAGTGCAAAACACCTACAGTCATTTACACATATCTGAAGGGGGAAGGAAAAAAAAAGGAGCAAAAGAGGGAGAGAAAAAGAATTACATGCACAAACCAGGAAACCCTCAAACATCCTGACACAGAGGATTACAGATCCCCCAGCATGACCACACGCATGGTGCACACACAACGGGATGCAAGTCTCACTGTTAGCTATCACGTTTGTTAACTAATTGATTTTTTTCTTCAGGGAAGCTATTCTTTAGACTGCCCGCTGTCTAATTTGTGTTTTTCTCTATAATGCAAACAGATCTCGGCGAAACATCCAAAAGCTACCACCGTCACCAGCATGACGGCTGCTAACTGCTATCGTTGCTAACTTCCATCCATCGGCCTCTGCTACACACATTTCTCACCATCTCAGCTGTAACCATCTTATCTGATTTACGTGCTGCTGCTGGCAGCATTTTCAGTCGTCTGTCTGCAGATGTGGACACACTTTGCTCGTGCCATTTTTAGCGTGGAACTACGGTGACTGTGTCTGCAGAGCATTTATCCTCAATCTGCAATTCAATCTCACATCTAAACATTCACGTCTATCCATTATCGATGCAGTACGGTACATGCAACAATATGTTTGGGAACTGAGCCCTTAACTAGGTGAAGACTACAGCTACATATGTAATCCTGTATTATATGCAGGTGACACACAAACAAATGGACTTCATTACAGTTTCTCCTCACTGCCTCGTGTCCACTGTGTAATATAAGTTGATTTACTCATTGGACAGGGACGCTCCTTTAAACTGGACCATTAAGCCAAAGTCAACTGTGTTTTACATGATTAATAGGAAGTCGTGAAAAGAATGTTTGTGATTGAATTGTGTTTTTAGCTCGATGAATTGAACTGTCAGTCACACACACACACACACACACACACACACACACACACACACACACACACACACACACACACACACACACACACACACACACACACACACACAACCCTGAAGCATTCTGCGAAGCTGAGAAGTTAAAACATGATTAGCAGCAAAAGCTCTTTTCTCTATTGCAGCCTCAGAAAACAGCTGAGTCATCTTTCTGCTCCACCTACTCACCTGTGGTGAATGTCTTCTACTGTGTAGATGAATATAAAATAAGACAAGAAATGATGTTTCTTTCTTGCTCACATCATAACCGACCCTAAGTGAGCATAAATAGCCTCCTAAATTACAGCGCTGTAGTGTTTACAGTGAACCGTCATCACCTAAACAATTCAGGGGTCTAATAACCAGCAGCAACTTAACTGTGAAAACTGTGCAGCACGCTGGCATTAATATGCATTTACAGCTCACTGTGGCAGAGTACTGTATGCAACTTCATCGTGACACTGCACAGCTATCCTCGAATTCACCCCCCATCATGTTTAATTTACTCCGAGTTACTAAACAGATGCTTGTTTTGAATAAATGCATTGGAAATTAAACTCCGGAATAATGAAATGGCAGTGTGCTGCCTGGTTATACATACTGAGGATTACCGGGTCCATGTGGACGCTTTCTAATCAATATGAGCTTTTCAGTAGAAGCGCATAGGTCCTTGTGTGAAGCCTGTGAGTCCACTGCGCAAAAGCAACTTATATTTCATATCTTAATTCTTCTTCTTGTTGTAGTCCGACTATTATAACACGCACGCAACAAACAATACCACTCTAATTCCTTCCCTGTAAGTGTGCTCCAAATCTCTGCACAATACCTTCCTCTCTTACATAATGTTTAAATCCGCTGGAAGTTTGAAGGATGTCGTGTCCACGTGGCACGCGGCACATACCTTCTGCAGCACAGGAGACTTATTACTGTATGCTCCATGATTACAATTCAGACGGCCGAGGATTTTGACAGTGAAATGAGACCTATTGAATATCAATGGGGCAGAGAGGGAGTTCTTTTGGAGCAACAAGAGAATGAAAGAAAAGGAGAGAGATGGGGGAAGCAGAGATGTCGAGGAAGAATAAGAGAGAGGAGGAGAGAGGGAGAGAGGGAATGTGTAGAAGACTGAGAGCTGTAAAATGTTGTGCATACAGTCCTGCAGTCCTTGATAAGCCAGGAAGGATGAAAGAGGTGTAGCATTGGAGTTGGTAAATCATTGTCAGGGTTGGGAAAGATGAGGTAAGGGAAGGGTGGGAGGAGGGGGAGGGAGAGGGATGGGAATGGGGGCTGATGCAGGGAAGGAAAGCATACCAACTGCCTTAGGTGCTCTCTGGTTTTCAAATTTCCCGTCTCTGTCTGTCTCTTTCTCAATCGTTGCAACAGCAAGGTAGTGGGGAGGGAGGGAGGGAGGGAGGGAGGGAGATATTATGACAGAGGGAGAGAGTGTGCAGGAAGAGAAAAAGCACTTGTCAGAAGGATAGAAGGTTGCTATGACAACTTCTTATACAGCGGGCTGTCAGTCATGTTTCATTGTAGTTGGGAGAGGAGGAGAGGAGTGAAGGGAGGAGAGGAGCGAGGGAAGGGAGGGGGAAGGGGGGGTTGGAGAAGGGTCATTTCTCCATCTGTCTGCTGAGCCGGAGTGTAAATTTGTCTGTCAGGCTTTGAGATAAGGACAAATTATGAACAATATTAGCCGGCTGATAAAAAAAAGGAACAATAATGAATGGATAAATATATTAAAACCAAATGAGATAGCATCCAGGCAGAAACAGGGGCCCTGAAAAGCCATCCAGGTTTTCTCATTTGGAAGGGAAGATAAGAGCTGGAGAGAGGCTTGCGAGGAGGGGAAGGATCCACCGTATTAGAGCTAGCTACTGTAGCGTACTTCCTTGTCAAAAGGAAGAAAGAGAGAATCGAAATCACTTTGTAGCCGGAATACCAAACATTGTGGCTTCCTCTCCCTCCTTCATGAGCCTATTATACTTCTCCAATGAGCAGGATGCCACACAATAACAGTGTCAGCATGTGTTCAAGCATAAAAAAACACAGACAGAATGGAATGAAATTAATTAACCCTAAGAGATCACAGTGCTTAGCCAGTGGAATTTAATCCAATTTGTTACATATAGGGATCTAACCAGGGCCGTGTTTGCATTAATGAGATGGTGAATGGATGTGTGTGTGTACATACAGTAGTGTATGTTTGCCCTCTTGTGTGTGTAGGTGTGCGAAGGGCATCCTTCCCCGTCTGTGTACAGTAAGGGATCCGTGGCAGAAGTGGGAGAGACCAACGAGGGAGGGAGTCTGAGGTTTGGCACAGCCTCAGGGTGATAAAACCCTGCCAAATTAACTCCTGAATAATGAGGCGATAATGTGTCACTTGAGAGAGGACGGCCATGCATTGTGTCATAACGCTGGAGCTACTTCAGACAGAAGCCAGTTAGTAGGTTCCAGCGGCACACCTTCAACCGACAAAGAAATGTGGGTTGATGGAATCGTTTGTTTACCAATTTCCAAAGTAAATTAGCACTCCTGTGTGCATGCGTTGTATTTGCAGCTGTCTTTTGAAGTTTGCATGCTTACCCACAGAGTTGACAGCGCACACTGTAAGGCCTACCATGCACCGGCCCTAATGAGGTACCTTATTAGTGCCGTTTCCTCACAACTCCGGAGATGTTGCTTGGAAACAACAGTGCAAAGAAAACAATGCTTGTTCTCACCAAAAGGCCATCAGCCATTTCAACACCAAAGCAACGCGATATGGACTTATAGTGCGACAAATACGACTGCATAAAGAATGCAAAGAGAATTACAGGAGACCGAACAGACGCGTTATGATATATGAATGTTAAACATATTATATTTCATTGTGACGCCTGCCAAGGTTGCACATAAAGTCAGCAGCCATGCTCTGCATACATTCAGCCTATAATTCAATTAGACACGTTCCCTTTAACAGCAGCTACAGGGGGAGACCTGCTTCTTTTAACTCCAGCAGCACCTACGGTGACACCGGCTTGATTTCATGTCATAGTTTCATCATTTTGGTGTCAAGGCTGCTCATTGGAAGCTTGGCTGCGACCCATAAAAGCCATCAGTAAAAATGCCATCGAGCGCAGCGTGCAGGGCCTTGATAGCCATGCTGCAGAAACAGCGCATCCTTCACTAAGCACCCCTCTGGGATGGATTAGGCTTCACTGCTTTCACATACATGTTAGTACACATAAGCACACCAACACAAGGTCGCTCAAATATGCATAAACACTGTAAACATGCGGGCAACACATAAAGTAACCATAAAATGATATATGTGCACTCAAATACAGGCTGTCAGGAGAATAAAAAGCAGCTATGTCAACAGGCACACACACGAACATGTATACGGAACATAATGTGCCGTATTTATACACATATACGGCATCAAGAGGCATCTAAAGCGCTTTCTACAAACAAACATCACTGCAGTGGGAGGTTGCTCTTGGTAGCTGTTGCATCACAGTCCCTATAGCGTATTAGTCAGGCCAAAGAGCTCGAGATCAAACTATAATGTGTTACCAAACAGCAGCCTCACGGGAAGATAGCTCCTGCGTTCCAACAGTACACGTTTCCTCCGTGCACACCGACAGAGTCCATTCCATCTCAGAGGGGATTTGGAGACCAGTGATCATGAATTCTGTCTGTGCCGCTGGCAGGAAGGATGATGGATATTGTAGATGACACCTTAAAGACTCACCGACATATCTGTACAGGCACACCCACGTGTTCATACGTACACGTGTAAAGACACAAGATGCACATACAGCACACGCAGGACCTCCTGTAAGTCACTCCAAAGAGCCTCCACAGATTTGATTTCTTTTGCATCAGTGCGATCTAATGGCTGCTTTGTTCTCCGCTGCTTGCTGGGGGGATTTCAGCTGCATCTTGGCCCCTCCACGTTGGAAGCCTTGAACATATAACTACAGTCTTCTGACTTGGTCCCCCCCCTTCTGTAAATGCTCCATGTAAAACCTCTGCGGTGTGTAAGTGTAACTGTTGGCTTGTGTGTGTGTTTTGTTTTCTCCTCTCTCTCTCTCTTTCTGTACCCCCCCCTTCCAACCTCAGAGCAGAACAACTGAAATGAGAAGAATAGAAGGAGAAATTGCCTAATATATTTATCTCCACCATATACGTCTCAGCAAATTTACATTCAATATGATAACAAATGTGAAATATTACTCACAGCCTTGTGTCGAATTCAGTGTATTACTGCCGCGGTCATAAATCCTGAAACTGCTGTGCAACGTGTAGCTACTGTATATAAACATTTACAATATGGCAGTGCTATTTATATTGTCTCCCTTCATAATGCCATCTGAAGGGCACTTTGGCATCCGTTATGATATGGATTTTTTTTTCTCCCCCATTTTCCTCCATCCCATTTATTGCCATTCTTCCTTCCCGTCCAGATTGTGTTTCTGTACAGTGGAATGGGCCTTTTACCTTTGGCAGTATTTAACACAGCGCTAGCCTGTTTCTTAATTATTTTCTCATCGCTCCACTGACACTGATTCATGAGGGTAATGTTGGACACACCCCCTCGGCCAGCCCCCTCATACCAACCCCCACCTCCCTTCTCCTCCGCGCGCAGTTTCCCTCTCTTTCCTTCCTCTTCCTTACAGTAGAGTTGCTCTTCGCTCATTCTTGTATCATCTCTCTGACATATTTTTGCCCTCTTTGTCCCGTTTCCGTCCCTCTCCTTCTGCTTTACTGTCGCCATCTCTCTTCATTCTCTCATCTCACCTTGAGATTATCTTGGATGGCTAATGAGTTACCATGAAGGTAACTCATTAGCCTTCATGGTTGCTCTCAAGTAATTACCTTTTTTTTTATTCATTTGGAAGGACAAAATTGACTACATCAAAAGACAACAAACTTCATTATACACCGAGCTAAACTGAGCTCCATGTGATATCCTGCTCGCCCGGATCTTATTGTGTTAAATATAGAGTAGGATACCAATATCCTGTCACCTTCTCACCTCTACACAACAAGCATATCATATCACAGCAATATCATAAAATATAAACCCGTGCTGGAACAAACACCTCTGTCTGAGAAAAGACAATGGAAATGTTGACAGACTGAAAGACTAAGATAATACCTAAAAAGGTTACAGTATTAACGCTCAAGACCGGCAAACAAAAGTAATAAAAGTAAAGAGAAATGCAAAAAAAAAAAAGGATGATGAGAAAATGTGAAAAGGGTGGACAAGCACGAGCGAGAGAGAAATGAAAGGGAGAAGGCTTAGGAGATAGAGAGCGAGGGGCCATGCCCAACTCCAGCTCAAGAGAGAGGGAGGATGTACCAGAATATGGGCTATCTCTCTGAAGCTTTGTCTGCGAGAGCAACTGAGCTGGCAGATGACTTTGCTGCACATGGACAAAAGAGGCTTACAGGCCACCCTGCATGTCAGCTTTCCCCGGCCAGCAGTGTGCGAGCTGTAGGGGAATATAGGGTGCGCTCGAGCACTCACCTGCCATGACCTACAGAGACCTTGGTGAAAGTGGATTCAGATTTGTTCTATACATGTGACATCAGCCAGCAGCTTCATTTTGCATATACTCCAGTTCAGTGCAGATCTCTGAAGAAACTGCAGTGTTAACAGTTATGAGATGGGGAAATGCTGTATGAGGTAAAGTTGCAAATACATAAATAAATACATAAGCCCTAAAGCATGTCACTGGTGTACTTTTACACTCTACCATTTCCATATTAACAGTTTGAGCAGATTCATGATAGCGGACGAGATGCTAAACTCAAAACTTTTCTCCTCTGTGTGCAGTCGTGTGCTTTGTGTGTGCATGGCTTCTGTAGTGCTGATGTGACTGCAGGGGGAGAACCTAACCCTGTCAGTCACACTGACAGCCAAGCTGTCTTATCTGCTCTCTGTTGGCGATGGTGCACTTTAATTAGGAAGGTCAATCAGCACTTTTTTTAAGAGAGAGAATGTGATTCTACTGAAAGCATTTCATAAAACAGGACAGGTGTAGTGTTTGGGGGGCCTAAGGCAGACTTGCGTACGGGACTCCTTTACCCACTTTTCATCCCTACTTGTCTGCGGGATCACAACTAGTTATATCACATGTTTTGACAGAGCCCTGCACGGCTCAACTAATGAAATGCTACAAAGGTTTCCACAACATATCCTCTATATTACATCTGTGAGAAAAGACACGTGCATGATATACTGAGGACATCTTCCACCGTCACTGCATTAACAATATGTTATTGACGCTCAGGTTCCTGACACTGTCCATAGATATTTACATATGCAGATGCAATATCATTGGTAGAGGAATTTCCATATTGCTTCATCCTTAACACAACAATTTACTGTGATGATAACGAGATCTCATTGAAATCAAGCAAGCACCTGAAAACAGACTCAGGTGCTATCATCCCTCTGCAGAGGCGACAGAGTTTGTAAGAAAGAGGGAGACGTTTGAGAACAGATACAGACATGTGCATGTGTGAGTGCGTTGTGGCAAAGATGACCCGCATAATGTTCTCACACACACACACACACACACTGCTCCGTCTCTCTTTGTCTCTCTCCTCCGCCCCAATCTTCTTGACAGCCCATTTGTTTTCATTTCAATGATATTTTGCTTGATATCTAATGAAATAAATATCTATATATATTGAACAAATCATCACGAGGGGAGAGCGGAATTCTTCATCGGATGTCAGTTACATTTTTCGCATTGCTGTTTTACTTCGTGCATCAGATTTATTGGATAGCAAATCATCTCAGCATGCATACAAATGTATTGTAGAGCCACACACACACACACACACACACACACACACACACACACACACACACAGTCTGTTGATGAAACTGTTGAACCGTGAGGCTCAATTTTGCATGCAGAACGTATAAATGCAATCTGTATCTTGGAATATGATAGATATGAAGGAATGGAGAAATTTGGACCTGTCAAGCTAATACCTAATAGTGTTAGACCACGGGAAAAAAAGGCTGACTTATTTCTCTCACCAACTTAGACTAAACTATGAGGCAGGTGGCCTTTTCCTCTGGCTCTCTATCTTTTCCCAGCTCCTTCTCCATCACTGACAAACCTTACAGTAAGCATTTTAATTCCCCCTGACCTTTACTGATCTCACCCAGGCAATTTTGCCCGTTGCTTAGGGCCAAAACAAAATGAAATTTGAATCTCAGCTCAGAATAATTTAAGATGATCCTTTCTATGCAGGGAGACTATGCTGTAGTTTGAGTGCTGCCAACTGACTAAATAGACTTTCCGTACCAGCTCTCTCTCACTCTCTTTCTCTCTTGCCTCTGGGACTGTGGGATCACATACTGCGAGTGTGTGAGGGGGGGGGGGGGGGGGGGGGGGGGGGGGGGGGGAGACAGGGGAGAATCACATCCCCAATAGTCACATGTATGGGCACATGGCACACAAATGGACATGCTCCAACTCCAAGACACTGAGCACCAGAGGGCTTTGTGTGCAAGGCTGAGAAACGCGATGTCAGCACGCAGCACATAGAAGTTTAGAGGGGAGGGAAAAGCTAAATAGTGTAAAAAAAAAGGGGAGCGTGTGATTAAAAATGCATGCAGGGGAGACTCTCCTCCTCTTTATCCTGTTGCCTCTGCTGACAACGCTGCTTCCCTGACTGACCACACACACACACACACTTCTAAACACACAACAGATACAGAGTATAATAGTTATAGATCATGAGCTTTTTTTTTTGTAACTTGCTTTACTTCGCCCCCATCATGCAAGATTACATATAGATCTCTAGAGACACGTGTTGGTCAGAGGTCACTGGTGAAACAGAAAACATGGCCCCCCCCCCCCACCATGTGAAGTTAGGACTCGTGGACTAAACTGTCCAAACACTGCAGATGTATTTTAGAAATGCTATTAAGTACCTAGCTGCCTGCTTTACTCACAAAAGTGTGCGCTTGATGATTTAATTTTTTGGGGGGGGGGACAAAATTACATTTGAATTCTATCTGAAACTAAATATAAAATATAAAACACCTCACGCCGCCACAAGCTATAGAGTGAAGCAACACAAAACAACATGCAACTAATGCTCAGAAAGTGGCAACATCTTCTCAGATCAGTTGATGGAGAAAACCTGCTGGCTGTCAATTCCCAGTCCGGTGATAGTTTTAATCAAAGAAGCCGTATTCTACTCCGTTCTCCCCGGCAACCTTCACAAGACTCCCTAATCACACGATAGAAGTGATGTAATGACAGAGAAACGCTGGCAATTAGACACCTGCGGAACAACTCAATCAATTTGAAGAACCTGAACCTTCTTGTCCACTACGATTCCTGCTACATATTTCACTCGCGGCAGAATGTGCAGATGCACGACGACACATGTCCCTTTTTGTTCTACGACACATATTTCGGGCTTGTTTTTTTTGCAGCACACACTGATGGCTGGTGTCAGGTCGATCTGTCAAGGGTTCCTTCTATTGCTATGAAAACAGCATGTCGTCCTTTTCACTCTACAACTGTCTGACAATGTTAATCTGCGGGAGACGACCGCGTTGACAGAACACATTACGGAGCTTTAGGGGGCGAGAGGTCGTGCATCAACACAGAACTGGAATTTAAATTGGTAAACCTCTTATAAGGCATCAACTTTTATGAGCAAATGACCACTAGACTTAACCCTGCCCTTTCAAATTAATTTATTATGGCTTTTTGCATATATGCATGCTAATAACTGCATGTGTATGTGTGTGTGTATGACGGGGTGTGTTTGTCACATCGAGCTCAGAAATTATTTTAATCTTCTCAGAGCTCCATCAGCAGTTTATCAACCACGCCACCTTTATGAGGGGGGGGGGGGGGGGAGAGTGAAATGACTGGCAGAAGTCAGAGAGGAGGGGTGTCTGCATTTCAAATATCAATTGTCGCTGTCAGCGGGGCCCAGTATGGTGAAGGATTATCTGAAATTAGTTTAGTTAATTCATCATCTTAAAGGGCAGTTGCTTTGCCGCTGATTAGTTATTGTACACACTTGTCAATTAAAGGACCCAGGAGAATTTGTCCCTCGAGGACTGAAAGCCGACATCAAATGCACACACGGAGGAAACGAAAGGGAGAGGAGACGAGTAGCAGCAGAGAGGCGTCTGTGGCAAAGAGAAAATACAGAAGGACCTACATCCAGGATCGACCTCGCTGTCCTAACATGTTCCAGAATAAAATCTGTGTGAAATCAAAGTTTGTGCGCAGCTGCAATTAGTACGAAATGTCCTTACAAATGATTAAATATGATCCTGGTCATGTGCAGAGTCGGGTGTTGTGGGGTTATAGTGATGGTGAGAATTTGAAAAAAAATCAGTGTGCGAACCTTTATAGAAAGAGGCCAAGTGGGGGCCATCGCATTGACCTCTCCACAGGTTTCTATTCCCATAGTTACTGTTGCTACGATACTGGATTCAGCTCACCATGCTATACATGGCCAAATGTAAAAAGCAGACAGTGACAGAGCCGGTGAATAGATATGCACAGAACATCGCTTGTTAGAAGTCAAACACTTTCTGCAGCAGAAGCTCGTTGGTTTTTTTTAAAATGTTGAATAAAACTTAGGACGAAAAGTGACGTTTCTTGATTGATTTATAGACAACAATATATTATAATAATATTTAAACTCCACCATGGAGGTAAATAACTCAGCCCAAAAACTATAGAAGATAAACACATCTTTTATTTTGTGTTTATTCAGCACTGAACAAGCATTTCTGTTCCCATAATTAAATCTTAAAGTGCTTTTCTGGTTAATCCAGCAACCTACGGGGAAGTGTTGGAGGCAACGTGCCAATAATATCACGGATACACTGTAGGACAAATATTATGATACGAGCACGTTCAAAATGTTTAGGAGAAGCAAGGCTTCATCAACGAATCAATTCTCTCAAAAGTGTTCATTTAGGAAGGTTCATGCCCCCCCCCCCCGCTGCTTTACAATACAGAAACATGCTTCAGAATATATTTTGTCACCACTGATATTGCATTCACCAGAGGTTGTTAGTCCTCTTCCTGGGGACTCATATTACTGCTAGTTTATAATCCTACCGGCTCGTACCGTATCCTTCCATAAAGTTAATTACGTCCACCTTTCACCCTCGCTGGAAACCAGTCCCTGATAAGGTGTTAAGAATAAAAGAAAGATACCTATTTAATCCTATTGGGGCTATGGTATTCCTACTCCTCATTTACTAACGCTTTGTCTGCTTTCTTCCCCCTAAAGACCCCCTAGTTGGTAATAAGCAATGCACCTCAACACCTCCTATCTCATACCGGGGGCTTCAGGCCTGAATATCTTTTTTAATTTTTTTTTAATCACCAACAATGTACAAGAAGTCAAATCTGCTCCTGAGAATTTCACGTCAAATGTTGTTTTTTTCCTTTTGTATTTTAATACAAATCTGTGTTTGATTTTCAGAGAGTGTTAAGTGAGGGGGGCCATTTAAAGGAAATGGATCTAGCTACATATGTTGCTTTCACTGCGGCTGAAGACACATATGCAGTTTCAGAGCAAAGATACACACAGATGAGCGGTAAAGCCCAGGTGGAAGTCTAATCTAGTGTGGGATTAACAGAGCGTTGAATATAGTGTGTCACGTCGACCTGTGTGTGTGTGTGTGTGTGTGCCTCTTTCCAACCAGACGCCCCAAAACTACCCACACTCACCGAAGCAATCCAACTAAATGTTGGATTGCAATGTTCTCCATGTAAAAGCAGCGCTAACCCCGTGTGCACGGAGGGAGGGCAGACGGGAAAGAAGAGGAAAAGTGCTTCCGTAAACGCAAACCGATGTGGTCTAAAAACCACAGGGGTGAAAGTAACCTTTTCATCGGAGGACAGTGTTATTAGAGGAGCCAAAGTCCGAGCAGTCATCTAACAGTCCTGACAGTAACTGCTCTTCAACATTAGTTTCAGCGCTGTCTTCTAAAAAATACAGAAGGAGGTGGTGAGGGGAAGAAAAACACAAATGCCAGAAAATGAAATAATAGAGTGTTTCTACAATTTCCAATTCAATTTCCTCCTGCTGACCTGCAGTAACAAGAGAAATCAATGCAGCCGGGAGTAAAACATTCTGAATTGAGGGATGGCAATAGCCTCCTTTATCCCTCAGCATAACCAAACACCGTCTTTGTTTTGGAAGATCACTCAGAGAAGAAATAAATCACTCAGGAGTAAAACACTGGCGGTTCTGCTGTCTGCAGGAGTAGGCACTGACACACACACACACACACACACACACACACACACACTCTCCTTAAAGTTTGCCTTAGACAAGTGGCATTAGTATATCAAAGTGTTTACCCTGCACTTCTGCCCTGTGCATTGTGTTTAGTGCGGTGCACATGTGAAACCAGTGGAGGGAATTAGCACACAATACTCAATGATGAAATTTCAATGTGTTTCCTGTCACCTCTTGTGTTTGTGCTGCTGTGCCCGTACCAAGAAAAAGCAGCAGAGTGAGAGATCTCTGCCTTTCTTTGTGCCGACAGCGAAACACATCCATCACCGGCGTTGTCAACACAACAATCTGGCCGGTAGGATTCGTGGCGTGAACACCCCTTTTCCGGGGCTAAATTAAATCCTTGATCAAAAGGTGTTACCTGGGATTAATGCAGGTGCTTCTACTGAACACAGGAGGCTTAGACAAGAAATCCAGCCCAGAATTATAGCCACAACTTCTCTCTATAGACCTCAAAGATGTGGGGATAATAGGGAAACGAGAGGGAGAGAATAAGTACTGTCTCCATGGCAGCCGGTGATGGAGGCCCTGCCCTCTGAGACCATTAGAGCGTCACATCTGCTCTCTTCAACGACAGAGCTTCAGCAACACTGCTCTCCAGCTCGTGGAGAATTAAAGAACACAACGCCAAGAGGACTAACTGAATTGCTCACAAAGCGTCGGTTTATTCAGAGTGCAATCTTGTAAATTAAGAGTGACAGATATTAATGTCGTCGTCGAGTCTGGTTAACCCATCGTACATTTTAGTTTCACAAAAAGCCTTCTTATAGTTTTTACAGTACGTCTCTGCAAGTGAATGAACAGATAACAAGCCGGCTCACTTTCACTTCTTCATGTAAATGGTCAGTCGGACAAACTGGGTTTTATTTAACCCAGTTTAAACAAAAAAGGTGAGTTTACTTATGTTCTACTTACGAGATGTAATGAAAGAAGCGATGAAGTGGCATCACGGTAAAAGCTTTGACCCATAAGGACTAATAGTCGGGATTCCTTGTCCTAATCTTTATCGGTCTGATACTAAACTAACTATACTGAACCATTGGAGGAGCCGTTTAGCACGACGGAGCTAGAAGTAGGATTTAATGAAGATACGAGTGTACAATCAACACGGGAACATCAGAGGAAACACACAGAGCTTTATAGAGTAGATACAAACAGGAGCAGCAGCGTATAGACACAATGTATTTGACACAAATTTCAATAGACCTCAGTCACAATGAAGGCCACAGCTCATGCATAATGAATAGTGGAAAGTGTCAAAACACCCTGGAGCAAAAAATATAACAGAAAAAATATATAGTTTTCAAGATGAGAGAAAATGCCCCCCCCCCCCCCCCCCGTAGCGGTATGTATGAACTCTGACCCGACCGTGGGAATCTATCAAGGTTCTTGTGCCGGAGGGCTCTTACATTCTTGTCAAAATATAAAGTATAGTTCCTCTAAACTTATCTTCAAACGGGCCTTTCAACTTACACTTGTCTGCGCAACAGACAGAGGGACCTTTGCTTCGAGAAATGTGTCTGAGAAGAAAATGGAGGAAGGTGACTCACTGGCCGCAGAACCGGAAGAAAGAAAAAGAGGACAAATAACTGTTGAAGCGTGAAAGTCTGAAACATTTATTTTCCTTTTTCCCTCTCGAAGCAAAAGAAAGCTTTCAAGTCTTGAGATTGTGAAATGTTATTTTTTCATCCTCTTTTTTATTTTATTTTTTTGAGGCACAAGGAAACCTGCAAAGCCATGGTTACAGTAGTTTAGTAACCATCCTATTTTCTAAATTGAGGTCTTTTCAGATGTTGTGAGCCATACAGACCTCCCGTGATTCTGTGCAGTGCACTGTGTGAGTGCTGCCATGTCTACGGCCTGGGTGAAAACGTCCCTTCTATACCAGCCATAGCTTAACCCGGCACCGTGCAGAGAGGCCATCTAAGTGCTGCTTGACGTCTGACCTGCATCCTGCATCCCACCATCCTCCTCTTACTCTCTTTCATATACATACCTTTAGCTGTGCATTAATATTCAACATTATTCCTCCATGTGTGGCAATTTTCTCTCTCACACGTGCATTTTTCTATCCTATATTCTGTAGTTAAACAAGTTAAGTTGCTTTGGTCGGTGATTTCCGAGCTCGGAGACGTGCAATCACTGTTTGGGCTGCTCACATGCCTTATCTACTGTGACAAATGTTGAGCAGCAGCAGCAGCAGCAACAACAGCAGCAGCAGATTGCCATGCAGAACATGGCCTTTAATGCAGCAGCAATACAAAATGGAATAGCTGTGAAGAGGCAGCTGTTATAAAGCAGTCACTTAATTTGCTCCAGAACACTTTTCCTCCATCATATTAGAGCTGTTAAACAGGGTTGAGAGTTGCAAAGAGATGTTATGTCTCCCTTATATGAAAACTCATATTCTCATCAGAGGAGCCTCCTAAGACTGTTGTCATCTCTCATCAGTGGATGAACAATAAACCTCTGGTGCTCCAGATATCTTTGATAGCCGTCTTAAAAAAAAAAAAGAAACACACCACTGGGATTACTCCTGTCAGCAGCCATGTGAAGAGTACATTATGGTAATGCAACCATCAGAAAAAATATTATATTTCTTGATTTTTACTTAACCCTCATCCTCACCTCACCCATCTTCAGCTCTAAGAGACAATTTAGACTCGTCCTTGGCTCAAAGGCAGCACTACTTGAAATGCCTTTAGATTTGGTGCACACACACATCAAAGAGACCAGGAGCTTATTTTCAAGTATTTTGCACCCTGAGGCGAGTAGCTACTTCTGAGGCTGCTGTGTTCCCTGTAAATAGCTTGGTTTTCTGTTCCACAGATCCCAGCAAAGCACCGTCTACCAGAGGGCTGTGGGCATGGGCCTGCATGGCCTCCTATCACCAGAGGTAACAGGGGGGGGGGGGGAAAAATCACTGTGCATAATAGTTCTGCCGATTGCTTTCCTAAGGTGTTGATCAGTAATGCTCACAACAACTAAACTCAATCCAAGCCTGCGAGGGCAAAAGGCATCCAGAGTGTGTTTCGCTTCTCGCCTTTGAAAGATCAAACTTCTCGTCTTGCGTTTGATGATGCCACCCTGTGATGTGCGTGAAGTTTCGGAGTGTCTTTTATCCAATGTTCAACTTGTGAGGACAGTAACAGGGACATGCTGTGCAACAATGTTGTTATTATTAGAACCCAGCAACAATATATATATAACATAACAACATTTTACCAATGTATGCTGTTATACTGTTGTCAATTACCAACAGAAACGTCATTATTTTATTCACTTTATTTAGTTTTAGTGTTCATCATTTGCTAGTGTTTAACTAGATAGTGTTTAAGATTTAATACGTGGGCTGCAAGTAACGATTCTTTTTATTCTCGATTAATAAATGAGTCGTTTGGTCTATAAAATATCAGAAAATGGAGAAAAATGTCCATTTTAGTTTCTCAAAGTCCAAGGTGATGTCTTTAAATGTCTTGTTTCGTCAGTCAGTTTAACACCCAAAGACAATCAATTTAATATAGTATAAAATAGAGAGTTTAGAGACTTTTACTGACATTTTTGCACAAAATATGATGTTAAACATTAATCGCTAATCAAAATAATTGCAGATTATTT
Organism: Cottoperca gobio; assembly: GCF_900634415.1. Lineage (NCBI taxonomy): Eukaryota > Metazoa > Chordata > Actinopteri > Perciformes > Bovichtidae > Cottoperca > Cottoperca gobio. The sequence goes on from NC_041358.1 coordinate 23,417,727, forward strand.
GGCAACCTCAAACTCTGGCCAATCAATGGGTATTTGCAACACTGAAATCTAATTATATATATATATATAACTATATATATATATATATCTAACTATATATATATATATATATATATATGTATATATATATATATATTGCAATATCTATCAAAGAAAAGGTAGTAATTGAGTTGTGATGTGACTTCATGTCCCTCTCTGGTTAAAATGTAGATTAAATGCTGGTAAAAAAATAATTTTTGCTCAGCAACTGACTTCACTTGAATATAATCGTTGAAGCAAATAGGCCTTGAATCGAATGTCAGAAACTCATATCTCTTTTAAATAGCATCAATCAACATTACAAATAACGGCGGCGTCACATGGTAGTGAGAATGTGCCTTTATAGGGTCGTTTTAAAGTCGTTTCAGTCGGCTGTGTCTATTGCTTTGTCTAAAATCATCCTATCTATAGTGATGCCCTTCTTTTTTTGTAATGACTGCTGCCAGCCAGCAATTCTGATGCCTCGGAGTGCAGAGCATCATTCATAAGCAGACTGCTTGCTGTGATTAGCCCAATGCCTTAAGCCATATATGAAAATTCATTTTAAATGTCCTTTAAAAACCCATAAAACATCCATATTGACTTGAGGCTGCCAAGCTGCAGGGGGCTGCTAATCAGTTCCCTCTATGGTCCATTTAGCCTCTGTGTCATTAAAGATAATACAAATAAAATGAGTGTTAACATGAAGGCACTTTGAATCCTTCCCCAGAAAAAGAAATGTCAGCCTCCCCTCACCAACTGTCGATAATTTGCACTAGAAGATTTTTTTTTTTTTTTTAAGTTTCCCACGCTTGCAGTGCATTTGTGCCGAACAAATTCTAGTTAATTACAAGGCAAATGATACAAAATGTGCTCTGTGACCATTACAATCCTGTTTGCTATGCTCAGCAAGGATGCATCACTCATCACACCCACACAAACACCAGCACGCACAGATAAATGGAAACACAAAGATATAAAGACTGCAGTTAACGCCGCACACATGCACAGCGTTTTGTATCTCTCCCGATTAGACACATGCATCGTTTTAATCCCTCAGCGTTACACAGATGTAGAATTTGAACACTTTGCTCTACCCTCTCTTGACTTTGACCAATATTGTGAGATAGTATTGCAGCAATGGAACTTTGATAAAAAGGTTTTTGCCACATGCGTAGACGCTTGGTTGATCTAATGAGATCCCTAACTGTTCCTGCCATCTGCCAGACCCTAGTCATGACATTAACTATGCAGCCATGCTAAGCTTCAAACCTCTTTTAGATGAAGCAACCCTCATCCACTTTGTGTCAAGTGCTGGTGCAACAACAAATGCATGCCTCACAGAAAGCCACGACATGGCACAAGCACTGAATACTTTCAATACCATCAAAAAATACACCGTGGCGATGCAGCACGCTGTGGAACATGCTTTAAACTATCATATTGTATACTATATACCAAGAAAAATGCAATGTCCCACCCAGGCCTCAGCAGAATGTAATGTTTCCCTTTGATTTCACTGAGCTTTTGTTGCAGTATTGACGTCCCCGGTATATAAGGCCTTGCTTTGAGTCAAACTCATCTGCAGTTTACTAGGGTGCCATTGTTCGCCTGGCCGGGGAGAGGTCACCGCGAGGGAGGAGAATAAATGTGGAGTGATTGACTAGTCTCTGTTGGAGAAATGAGTTCTCCATTCATTCCCAGGCTTCCAGAGGTGAAACGTCCTTCAGGAAAGTAAACACAATCCGACAGGGCCCTACAACAGACGCAAAGGCACAGCATGGCACAGTCAGTAAGAATGGCACTTTGCTCCACTCCGCTTCCCTCTCCTGCTTCCCCTTCCAGCCTCCAATCCGTACAGGTGAACCACAACACCTCCGGTCTCGTTGCCGACTCTTTAGTTGGATTATTTCTTTGCTTCACTGCTGTGTAGACCTAATTGACGTTCATAGTCACGCTCACACTTCGCTGAAATAAACAAACGGCATACATGAATCCAGAGGGATTGGGGTGATCATTCATGTAAGGGTATTAGTGCAGTTTTCTCTGCAGACTTCCCTCTCAGGTCCCAGATCTCAGGTCCCTCCTGGAAAGCAAATTGAAAACTGGCGTGTCCATCAGAGACCAGATTAGGCTGTTTTCCCGACATGCTTAAATTGCAGTAATCTCGAATGCAGATCACATCTGCAGCTAATTGATGGATTTGCCAGAGGATCTGAAAGTGGTCGGGCTCCACTGTGAGCTCCTGTTTATTTTCAGAAGGCAGATGCTTTAACCCTTGTCTGGCTGCTGCCAGCAACTCGAGGCCAGTGCATCTTGGAGCCCGCAGCATAATGTCATCAACTGCAAGATAACCGTCCCAATGCTTTGCCTAACATTCACCCACAAACTCTGCCTAATTATAGAGAAAGATGTGCCTGGGTTTTTTTGTTATACATTTGCTTTGCATGAATAATTCAAAGCACATAATGCTTACTGTAGTTCTTCAGGCTCTCTCTTGCCATTCATGGTAGAAGCTCCAGTGAGTGTTGAGGTGCCTGCCATCCACTCATGCAAATATGCTTACAGAGAAAGTGTGGTTAGCAGCTCATCACAGCATTGTCACATACACTTCTGTTCGCTGCAGTAATGAAAGTTTACATCATGGTTACCCGCCCGCAGAGGCCGAATACGTCAGCACAGTTCTCTCGTTCTGTCTGAAGACCGAGACGACTCTTTTTTCGCAGACACACACACACAGAGGAACACAAAAAGGCTTTTAGCAAGACGACCTAAAACTGCAGATCTAATGCCAAAATATGTTCTCACAAAAACAAATGTGCGCGCGCGTGTGTGTGTGTGTGTGTGTGTGTGTGTGTGTGTGTGTGTGTGTGTGTGTGTGTGCATGTATCAGAAAGAGACAGGGAATAAAGAAATGCTAAAAAACACTTTTGCACATGTGTAGGCATTTTTGCATGTGATTGCACAAAAAAGAAGGCATGAACACTGTATGTGTTTAGGGATGTGCTGTGTGTTGTGGTTGTGGCAAGCAATGATCTATTTTTTTTCCCATTACCCCACTGCATACGTGTGGTTCATTTACATTCATGGTTATCCAGATAATGAAGCTTTCAATCCGGGGGATCCTGTGGTGAGAACAATGAACCCAATTACCTCCTGCCGCCCGTGAGATGGGATGGCAGACTCCGAGACAGATGGGAGAGGCTGCACTCGGCCGGCAATCCAATCACATTCATCTCGCTTGCTTCCCGTTTCCCCTGTTCATGTGTTCTGCAGCAACTTATCAACAGGCAGGGGCCAAAGAACCTGGGATCATTACATCACACACACCAAACATTCTGCAAACACACACACACACACACACGTGTGCACAAACACATTCCCTGAGGTCCACTCGACCCCCGCCATCTCCCCCCCTACGTTCCACACCGCTAACATGCACCTCAGGTTTCTCTCTTCCTTCAAACACACCGGTGATCTTGAGAGATCACATACTTCACCTGCTGGAGGAGGAGGTAAGAAAAGGGTAGGCGAGGTAACGTCTACCTAAATCTTGATCTTCCTATCAGCGAGCCGCACGGTCTGACTCAATTATGCAAGATACTTAGGTTTCCTTTTTCTCGTTTAATATTTCAGATATAGGCTCCGACTGAAATGATTCAAAGATCAGCCCTCGTGTGCAACATGATGGAAGAAAATGGAAATCGTGTTAGTCAAGAATGAAGTTAAACAAGGGCATCTTTTAGATCATGTCTCTGATGCAATGCTACGAAATTAAATCAGAGAAGATGGAGGTTGAGTGAGCTTTACTATAACCTACACTTGTGTCATCTTGCACCGTTGGGATTCGATGAGGACGTCCCCGTGTAAACACATATCACTTGTGAAATAAAAACAAAACTATAAGAAATGTAAGTACAACCCTATGGTAAGTCCCATATGTTTCACATAGTAAATGGTCCCATCAGGTCTCCTCTTCAGCTATAAGTACCAGAGCTGCCTTCTATACATCTCGTGGAAGTTTTATAGCTATGAAAAAGTGTAATGTAGTTCCTGTAAGAGACGACTTGACATTCAGCAGCAGCCAATGATACAGGAATGGGCCTGGACCTAGGCTGTGCTTGAGGGAATGTACTCCACTACTAGATAATTAGCCAGTGATTGCGTGAGAGCTGATACCAACTCTGTATAATACTCCAATATTTTCTGCATGCTTCATGCAAAAAATATACCCTTATCTCATATTCTTTCCCATCTTATGGCCCCTAATTCTGACACCGTGATCAATAGTAATTGACTTAGTGATCAATGTGTCTCTGGAAGTTTCCCGTCAGCCTGTACTGCCATCAGTTGTGTCCACACTATTGGGGGGGGGGGGTTAGTGTTCGGTTTGTTAGTAGGGATCTGCATGCTAATGCTTATAGCAGCTCCCCCGAGTGGCACACAGGTGTTTTTATGTTAATGAATGCCAGGAGAAGAGATCTCGTTGGTCATCCCTGCAGCTACACACACACACACACACACACACACACACACACTCACACAACTGCCCACCCATGCGTGCATGCTATCTCACATACACACGTACACACATGCAGACTGAGGCTGCACACCCACTGAACCCTTGGATGCATTATTGATAAGCTACTAATTACGCTTGTTGCAATTTCAGCTGACCTTTCCCGGGAACATCCCGGATCATTATAAGATGCATTCTCTCTTGAAATTGCAAAGGTAATCTAAAGTCCACCTCCCTCGTTCCCCTTCTACCCCCAACACCTCCACCCCACCCCCCCCCCCCCACCCCTCGCTTCCCTCGAACTACTGCTGGATGAAGATGTGTTCTTCCATCCCGACATAGCAGGAGAAATTGTTAAGAAAAAGATACGGGGAGTTAGAGAAGTGGAGACAATTCAGAGAAAGTGGAAGGATGGCAAAATATTTGAAACGCTACAGCCGAGCTGAGCTGAGTAAATCTTAAATTGAATGTCAGATTTGTACTTGAAATGTTTTTTTCTATAACTTCTGCACGATATGAAATCAACCGAGCAATGACTCTGGAATTAATTCTTCTTCGTGTATCTCTCCAAGTTTAGAGTTAACATTGCAATGCTCAGTATCATCAAGTTAAAAACTATACCAGTGTGGGTTATTAAACCCGTTTGTGTGTGATTATGACACATTAGTCTGAAACATTCTCATCATAGTTTACCATTATGGCAAATACGTTACTGTAATGGCTCCTTTTAAAGCAGACTTCCTGCACAGAAAGCCATTTTGTTTTGGAAAGGCCAAAAGCTATAAAGTGAGTGGTTGTGTAGTTGGTGCTCAGGAAGATCAATTGATGATTTTCAGAAGAATGCAGACTTGTTTGATGTCCAAATGTTTTGGATACCAAGCGACAGCTGGGAAAGATTTGAATTTAATGCAGCTGTTAAATTGATGGTCATGGCCTTTAACAATCGACCCATCGATCTGGATGTTGGGTCATTTGCATGAATTTACTTTGATTTATAAAATGTAGCACAATTAGTGTATGTACAAAGCGGCATTAGTAACACTTAAAGGTTTAATGTGTAACCTGCTCCAAAGAAAAAGGAGGCAGGATTTCACCTCTAAACTGGGTCCATGCTATCTCTAATGTTTAGATCTTACTTGGAGTAGTTTGGCATATCAATTGTATTCTTTATATTGTGTATTGCATTTGCTCCATGTGCATTGCCTGTCAGTCAGTTAGTGGACAAGAAAACCAAAATTCGACCAAACTGCTGAAACTCTGACAGCCGGTAAAAAACACTGCTAACACTAATGTTAACCGGGGCTGTAGTCCGTGTAACGTTACATTAGTTTGTTTATTGGACGACCTGCATATTCGAGTCATCTTCCCGGTGGCGGTGCAGCCAGGAGAGCAGCCGGCCGGGGGAGGAGAGAGGTCGGCCGAGCCGGCACTCGCCTCCGTCAGACGGTGCCCCGGTCAGTTTTCTCGTTTCTGCCACTTTGAATGTAATCCAATAAACAAACTATAAAACAGACACGGAACAAGGCTGTACTATTTACAAGCGAGTCAGGCAGCTGTGCTTCTTCTCCCTCCGTCCTGAGGGCAGACTGGAGCTACAGTGACTCACTATCGCCTCTAGAGGAACAAGTGGCATTACAAGACTGGTCGGACCGCGAAGAGAATGAAGTCACACTCCCCCTGTGTACTTTGTAATCAGAGTTTCTCTCTGCTTTGTTTACATAGAGAGTCTGGCCGCACATGCAAGTTAGTGCAAGTGAGTCGCTGTGTTTGTGCTCCACTGGCTAGCTAAGAGCCGCTGCTCTGCACTGCGCTCATACGGTGGTTTCCGCTGATAACGCCGTCCTGACCGACGGGATAGTGAAGCGTAACGCCCACTCTCCTGTTCCCCTTCAGATTAACGCTGTTCTGTCAACTCTGTCGCCGTTGTTTGCACCGTTAGCTGCTAGCCGCCGGCTCAACCGTCACCATGTTGAGAGCCGAGTGGAGGAAGTCCCTCAATCCTAGATATGCTCTGAATTCCGAATAGAGACTTTAAGAAACAACGGCACAACTACAGGCACAGAATTTGTGTTGCTCAAAAGTAACAAAGTCTGGCTCTGATGATAACGCATAAGAAACAAAGGGCTCCAGGAGGAGCTGTTAAGTACAGCTATTGACTGCATGTGTTCTTGAATGACTTAGTTCATATACAGGTCCCACTGTATAGCGTTGGTAAATCAAGCCAATGCATAAACCTTTACTTGGTACATACGCAGAACATTATCCACAGTAAGATCAGCTTTTACAGAAAGATGAAAATACCACATGTATTGGTCAAATGTTTTTTTGGGGCACTAAGAATGAAATTCGAAAAACAACAACCTTCTAAGTTGAGATACGATACTTGTGGATTTCAGGGAGCTGATTGATTTCTTTCCAAGTTGCCAGGAATTGACTTGTTTTTGTCTCTCAGTCTTTCCATCTATTGAACGTGTAAATAAAATAGACAACAGGTAAACTTTGTGCATGCGCCCAAAGCCCACACGTACAAAGTTGAACAACTTGTATGATGCTTTTGAGCAAATGTGAACATTCTGACTGAAAGTCTGTGCAAACTGTGGTACCGGAAGACTAATGAGGAGCATTTCTTTGGTTGCAAACCAACCGAATGCCTCCCAATGTATGTATTAATGATATGTGGGTGTACACTATCAATATCCACTGAGTGAGCCATGCCTGACTCTTGATCAAAGACCTAATTCTTTGGTTCTTTGAAATCTGGCTGTGGGAGACATTTGCCCTTATTATAGTTAACAATCTGTCCAATATCATATGCATAATATAATTGGAATCTGTTACAAGGTGGAGGGGGAAAAAAACATGTATTTTCTCAAACCAGTGTGTGGTAATGAAGTTAGGGCAAAGAGCTTCAGTGCTGCTGTTTCTTAAGGTTTGCACGTCATTCAAAAAAACAGAACTGGTCATAGTGACGTCTCTGCAAGATTTTCATTCTCGTTTGCCTTCACTAGTTTACCAGCTTTTATCTTTCCCAAACTTTCCTCTCTCTCTCTCTCTCTCTGAAGCACACACACACACACACACACACAACAAAACATTTCCACAGATTCTGCAATTCTCCCTCTAAGAAGGGAGTCTGTATGCCTAAATAGATATTCAGCCCTTCCAGTGCAATCAGATTTTGTTGGTGATGGGAGCTGACTCGGAACCAAAACAAATAGATAGAACGGGAAAAGGCTCCGGGAACAGCGTTCTGCTGGCAGCGCTCCGAACCAGGTGAGCTAGTGCAGGCAGGGACGACACCAGCCAAAGGATTAATGGTCTCAGGGGAAGCCAAGGTAAGCCTGCTGCTCCTGCTTGACATCTTTGTACTTGTAAGAGCACAGAAATTAGCCAGGCAATGCAGTGAGTAATGGCCAGGGTGCTTCCATCAGTCCCTTTTTAACAATGTATGCAAAGCCAACAGAGGAAAAAGCAGGGAGTGAAAAATAAGTAAATGTTCTCTCTTGGGCATGTGCGCAGAGTTGCCTGGAGCAGTTGCTCGTATAAGGCTTCGTGAAGTGACTGCAGCAGAAACATTACACTAATGTCCTGTCTGTTAAATGACATACATTAAACATCAGCCATAAATGTCAGTGTTGTTCCTTCATTTCTTTAGACAGTACCAACCCTCAATCCTGGTGTCAAAACTAGTGTAGAGAGAGGTTAGTCTGGGCCGGCGCAAAGGCTGATGTAAAATAGGCTGTAATGACTCACAGTGGGGGAAAAAATATCTGTGTCTGACATGAAGCCGAGCCGACCTCGGCCACCGTGGTTTGTACCAAACTCACAATGTCATTCTTCCCTTTGTCACTTTCATTTTCAAACTTGTGAGACTATCTGTCCTCCTTATTTTCTTGTCTCCTATCTTATGTACTTTAAAAGAAATTAGGATTTTGAAGCTAATCCACTGCTTTGTGCCACGTAGCAGCCGTCTGCAGTGTGATTCAGTTATCTTAAATCCAATGCCCTTGGTACTTATTTCACCCCTTGCAACAGCTGAGCATTCCCCATGCAGCCTCACCTCCACCTAATACATAAACAATGAAGAATATGCATTATGTATGTATTTCCCAGATAGACATAGAGATATAATAAAAAAGGCAGGGACAACATATCATGATGAGTGGTCCAGACCTACGCGGTGCCCGGGCCCCTCCAGATGTTCACACACTGTATCATACAGACACGGGCACGCTCTCTCCACTCCACTCAGCAGAGACTTACGACTCTCAGCACACATCAAATGTCAGTGACTCTTAGGTCAGATGGTATCGCATCATGCTCAGAATTGTGCACACACACACACACACACACACACATACACAACCCTAAACAGTGTCCCCAGAGAAGCTGCAAGAATAAAGCAAACATCAGCGTCCATGTTCACATATGCATAGCATTTCTATTTAGAATAAGACATATACAATTTTCACAAGCCTCTGTCAATTTATCTTGCACCCAAGATATGAATTCATATTTCTACCAATATTTGTTCTCTTACAAATAATCCATTCAGGCAAATAGTCCAGCTGAAAATACATGAATTATGCTGCGTATATGGAACATTTGTATGATTTTGCCTTTGCCTGCACCAAGGTCACACTTGCTCTGAGAATAAATTCCATCAGATTCAAATGTACAAAAGAAAGGAAAATGGAGCGACACATCGTAATCCACAGGGTGGATAGGTTTTGCTGGCAGAACTTGGCAAAGTCTTCACAAACCTGCTTTCCCAAGGGCAACCCTGTGCAACTGGAAACAAACACAAACACCAGTGGAACTGTTGTGTGGGGAAAATGTCACCGTTTCCTTTCCACATCATTGCCCTTTGTAATAGCTGGCAATGCAGATGAGCTATAACATCCCTCTGAAACAACATATGTTTGTAAATCTTTTTAAATGCAACAAGTTAGACTGTGCACTTTCATTATTAATTGGGTGAAAACTATGTAACACTCTTCTACAGAGTCCTACAAAAAAAGAAACCTACAAGAAAACTACATATTTCTTCAAAACCAGCACCCAAACTGTCTTCTCTCAGTCCCTCCACACCTGCCTCATGGGACTGAGTCTTTCTTAGTCTTGCGTGAGAGGCATGGAGGTTGAGAATACAGAATCGTCCTTGGCAGGGATGTGGGAATGGATGGACGGAGGAATGAAGGGATGAGGGGTGATAGAGGTCTCCCAGCTGTCTAAGACCCAGGCTCGTCCCAGCACACTGGTTCCCACTAATGACCAGGGGTCCTGAATTCCCTCCGGCTCCCCTGGGACAACAGCTGCTGCCATCCCCAGCTTCTTCGCATGCTTTGAAGGGGACGTGGCAGCAGTTGAGCTGGCTACAATCCTGCCTAGCAGAGCAGCAACTCAAGGATGGGGACAGACAGGCTTGTTGTGCCAGCGGGGTGGCTAAGCCTGCTGAAACCCTATCCAGCCAATTACTCCCTCCGAATGCCAAGCTGGCTCTTTAATGGAGAAACTGGGGACCACACAGTGTTAGGTCCTCTCACAGGTTTACAGGTTTTACAGGTAAGCAGTAACACTCCCAACTTTTTCCCCCGGTCCATTCTGACAGTTAGGACTAAATGGTGAGAAACGCTCGGTTTGATTTTCTCCAAACCAATTTGTTTAAAATGACAAATTCCTCTTAGAGCTCTTGTTTCTCTCCGTCTTCCATCCACTCGCACATAGCCCCTGGTTAGGCTTACCCTTTACACTGTTTTCAGAGAGAGAGAGAAACTGTTATATAGAAAAGTAGAGAAAATGGCCAGGCTACAGGGGTGTGGGGTTTGGGCCTATGGTTGGACTACCTAATCATTCTGTCCACGTTCCTACTGTTCAGATAAGCAGCACAGTGCCTCCAGTGAGCCTTCCCTCCATCGGCGGCATACATATACTTTAACACAGCTAATGTGCGCAAGTCTTGCAACACTTGCGCACCATTTAGAGATACACTTCAGATTTCACTAGAGAACCAGTATGGCGAGATGGAGGTCAGAATAAATAGAGCTCCTACAGCCCAGGAGAAATATATTTAAAATATGTATTGTTTCGACAACCACTGTTCTCTCCGTCAAAGCTGCTGAAGAAGCAATCCGTATTACAGTTATTGCAAATGAATTGTAGCAGCTGTGGGTAAATACAGTCAAATGTGAAGAGATTTGCTGTGGCACAAAATCATGAAAGAAAGGCACATTTAATGAGCTCCTTTCATTTAATGTTAAAGAAATACCTCGGCTTCTGCGTGGCATTTTAAAAAAGAAAAACAGATCGCAACATATTGAATCAAAGACAAATATGGAATTACAGGCTGAGAAATTCATTTTGTTACATGTGACAGCTTCTGGACTGTTCTTTTTCCCTCTGTGTTTACAAAACAATTTGTGAGAGTCCACTGAACCAACTTTCCTCTAACAATGTGTTATGAGACAGAGAAAAACAAGAAGGAATCAATAGGACCTGTGGTCATGTATAATTTGCAGGGCCAGCACCTGGCTGCCAACAAATAAAGATTTTTTTCTCCTGTGCGTTGCATTCAAGGATATTGGACAATTTTGTTGGGAGGTAGGCAGCTATTTTCACCAAATTCTGGCTGCAGGTCAGCCGAAATGATTGGATCTCTGTAAGCTCTGTGGGTGCACACAGCACTGTCCTCGTGTAAACAGGAGGCCTGAATGTGTTCTTCACACTTCTTTGCGTGTTATGTTTGTATCCATGCACAAGCTCAGCTGGGACACACTGACAAACTGCACCTTGCAGAAGTCATAGCCAAACCACATTGGTGGGGAAATAAATCTTTTTAATTGCATGGAGAGTAGTGGGCGATTCTCAGCATTTGCTCCGTGTACAATCTTCCTCAACTATGCAACTATGTGATTGCATGTGTGTGTGTCTGTGTGTCTGTGTGTGTCAGGTTGGTTGGCAGGCTGTCAGGCTGCCTTGGCTAGTCGGAGAGCTCTTCTCCCTGAACCAGCTGGGCCCTCTGCCTCCCTCCAAAGCAGTCAGTGCAGACCACATGGTCTCACCCTCACTCTGAAAGGTGCCATTCAGCCTCACACAGCGAGACACACACAGACACACACGGACTCACGCACACACACACACACACACACACACACACACACACACACAAGCCCTAACAGAAAAATATTCAAAGGAACACCTTCTGCTGTCCACACACAGCAAACTAACCTGTTCAGTTGAGCCGTAAAGCCTATTTATACTCTAACAAGCCAGGCAAGTATATCAAACATGAAGCCCATCCGAAGTGAGGAATTACAGAAATAATGGAAATAGAGGATTGTGAATCCTCTTTTAATAATAACACACATGTGCACAGCAGTGAAATTTAGACTCTGCATTTAATCCATCCTAGTACTAAGCTGCCTTCACATGAGAGGAAACGTTCTCTGCGGTAGAGCGCAGGTGAAGGCAGCTAGTTACTTTTGTTTCTATGGTTACCTCCACTGCATGCCTGTGCCGCTTCACACAGCTGTTATCTCATTGGTTGCACTTTGAAGGGTCAAAGTTGAAATCATTTGAACTTCGAGCTCTCTCTCAAATGAGTTGTTGTGTACGGAAGAGGGCCACTGGCGCTCTGCATTGTCAACACTGTTATTTTTTGCAAAACCGTTCGCTCCTAAGAAGATCGTTCCATCAGGTGGATAGAGGTAAAGACATGTGTTGTGGAGAAAAGGCAAAGAGGAGGAGGATAAGAGCGAGATGTTGGGAGGTTCAGGTCACGTGGTGGACCCGGGGACCTTGCGGTGGAGGTAGCATACTTCCCCTGAGCTACATTTAACCTTTAGCTGCAGTCAGGAGAGCAGGTTGAGTGGACAGAGGCAGGTGGGGGGAGTGCGGGGGCACAGAGGGAAAGCGAGACGAGGGATCTGGAGAGAGAAATGTAGCGTTGAATCCTAATGTCAGATCAGAGCTGAGGCGGGCGGCGAGAAGATCTCTGCTGCCGGCAGCGTACGAACATGCATCCGCATCAAGGGTACAATATTGTGATCTTTCATTGTTCTCTCTTTCACCTTTCGTTCATTTGCAAGGCAGCATGACGTGCACACATGAGAGCAGAGAGGACACACTGGTGGCATAGCACAGGATTCAGACACAATCCTGTTTCCTCTGCGTTGTTGCTGTACACGACTTCTCTGCAGTTGTCGAAGCTTTCTGTAGAAGGTTTTCAGCTTTTTATGTTGTGTTTGTGGCCTCAGGTGATAAGAAGTGAAGGAGGCACTTTGCCCTCATCATGTGCAATAAAGACAGAAAGGACATTAATAGTGGGTTCTAGTGGAATCCCATGTAAGGAGGTATCATTTCCTCAAATACACACACACACACACACACACACACACACACACACTGTCAAATGCGAGGGTGGGGCTGGGCGATCTGGTGGATCTAATCATCACAATATTATTCACCGTCATTTCTGATATTGATTTTATTATATGTTAAATGTATGTCAAAATTAAAATAAAATAAATAATCAAAATCAAGATATGATTCCGATGACACTAAATAAATGATGATCTCGCATTAGTGCCCAGCCCGAGGTGGGGGTGTGGTGAGATTATCATGACAGGGTCTGCACTTTGTTTATTTTTAATTGAATCAAGTGGTACAAATAAAATCCTGTTTCACTGTCGTGCAGGGATCCCATTTCTCCAGATGAATAATTCAGATTGTACATGCTGGGAGGCCAAGAATAGATTCCTAAAATAACAGGAGGATGGAGAGGAATGGAGGAAGGGTGGGGGAATAGGACGACAACCATCGGAGGGGGCTGACAGCCAGCGAGCCGGGGACTTTGTGATTCCTCAGCATCCCAACCTCCATTCTTGGGATTGGTAGCTTCTCTTGAAACCACTGCTGTACCAGCTATCTTTACACCCACAATGCGGCCGGAAGACGGCGTCCTCCTGTCGTACGGCTGATACGCCCAGATTTAACATGTTCCTCCTGTCACTGGCTGCTGCCCCCGCTGTCAGATTGGTTTTGTTAAACTGAGCTGCCATAGATTAAGAGACCCGATCAGATTAGGATGGCAAATCTCCTCGCAAAAGCACCCCTCTCTCCAGCAGTCGGGAGTAAGAAGGTCTCAGCAGTGCTTCAAGGTTTCACTTTAACATTCAGGAATCAATCCCCGCTTCCAATCCAGCGTATTAGGTTGATGTGTGCCAGCAGTCCATGCAGACAGCTGTTGAGGGCTGTACCATTCCCTAAAGCACATTGTGCCTGCACTGCTCCCCGATTCCCCGATAACATTAATGCCAGGCAGATGTCCCTGAACTAGTCCAGACATGTTCTTAACGTTAGAGTTGTAGACTGGCCTCTTTTCTTTGCCCCTTGCCGAATTTCCTGAAAATCTCCCGTGGCTTTTAAGAGCAACATAATATTGACCCACAATATCTTCCACATCAACAACAACCGAGCCGTTCGCTTCCCTAATGGTAGGAAAATCAATAGGTAATGAATGGGCTTATTTATATTTCAAGCGATGATGTGTCATGTTTTGGGTTTTGTGACAACTTCATTGCTGTAGGGGACACTGAGGAGAAGGATTTGCAATACAATAATGAAAAAAAAACCATTTGTCTGTGGATCTATATCAGCTGTTGTCATTCTACGGCAAATAACATCTGTTCCAGATGGGGATCTCTTCCTTATCAAGACACTGCTCCACCTCTGTCATTAGTCTAAGTCCAGCTCAGTGGCTAATCTAGAATGAAAAGACAGTTCGGCCCCTCAGATCTCACCCAATGACTCCCTCCACTATCAAAGTGCTCTTTGAAGTTCACCTTCTATAAAATTGGTTTATAGAAAGTGTCAGGTCAGAGTTCCTGCAGCCAAAGGTACGGCAGTCATTTGAAGCCTCATTCTTCTTTCTAGTTATTCCCCAATGAAACCTCAGCTGTCTTTGTATTCTTTAGCAGAGGCCCTCTTCATGTTTATTGCAAAGAAGCAATCAAGATGGCCTGTGTTTGGACCTGGCCCCAAAGAACTGAAGTGTCTGGGGATACGCTTATTAATTTCTTTGCACAGAGACCCAATTGCCAATCATCCTTGACTATGCCAGTTCGCCTTATACACTCACCGATGAGAGGGAGCCAAGGGGGGGGGGGGGGGGGGGGGGGTAGAATAATAATAAAAAACAGGAAAAAAGAATAAAGAAATGAAAATCCAAACACACATTCATTCAAGGTAAACCTGGTTCAAATATCAGATATATCGACGGAGTTGAGTGAGAGGAAAGGTACGTTTACAAAAGGAAAGAATACAAACTCACATTACGAGTTACCGTGAACCATGGCAAGGCCAGGGCAGTCAGAGCATGACCGCATCAACAGTCGTACTTCAGGCGGTGGTGCTGCAATAATGACTCAGTCAGGAATACACACATACACACGAATACTTTATGAATAATGTTAAAACACTCCTTCTTCCTTCATGCACCAAAGCAAAGGTTACCCCAATCATCTTTTTGGCTGCTGCAGTTTTACAGCCCCAGAATGACTGCTTCTCTCTCCATTACCTCTGCACTCGTTTGACTGGCAGATGGGTGGAAAGAAGGTGGATGGAGAGTGGGCAGTTGGGGGGGGGGGGGGGGCAATCATGGGACTGTGTGTCCCAGTGCGTGTGTGTGTGTGTGCGTGCTCGAGGCACTATTTGTCGTCTCAGCAGATGAGATGTGAAAGGCAGGTGAGACGTGGCTGGGCCTTATTTAAAAGCCTCTTTACGGTGCCCACTGAACCAACGTTGGCGTTCCCTAATGGCGCATCACAGGCACGTCATCCCATGCTAGTCCTCGCCATCCCTATGCCACATGTCCTTGTCATTGCTTTAATAGCTGTCACAGCCTAAGTCACAGAAAATATAGGCAATAGCAGAATTTCATACAGATGAAATACTCCACTAAATACCACATTTCTGTGGCCTGTAGTACCAATGTGTGTTTAATCCTCTGCTCCCATATCTCTGCTGCTTGAGTCATTTGGTTGAAGCAGGTGTCCTTTCCAGTCCAACGGTAGCATGATGCAGTGATTTAGTGGACTGACAGTGAGAGAGACAGAGGGTGATATGAGAGGCTAATGGAGTTAATATACTGAGATGGAGAAAGAAAGGAAAGAAGAGGTTAGATTGGAAGGACAGACATGAAGAGCGAGCAGAGTTACAGGTACCGAATCTGAATACAGATCTGATGTTACAGCTGATTGTTTTCTCTAGAACTTTGTTTCTATAACCTTCTCCTGCAGAGTTTAAAATGCACGCCAAAGCCTGATATTGTCCTCATGCATGCACCTAATGTGTAACATTTTAATTTGATATCTTTTATTCCAATATATGAGTTTTAATTTATCTTGAGGTTGCATATTCAATATTTATTTTGTAATGCAAGTGTAAATGTATGCATTTTTTAAGTGCTCCAAAAGCATTATGAGAGTGAAATGAGTGTGTTGCGTAGACAAAAATAAATAAAAGAGTCCATTGCATCCCATTTATTTTGAGTTCTCCTTTACTCTTTGTGTCCATATCCTGAGGTTGAACAGGCGCTTGTTTTATTTCTCTCCTTCTTTGTCAGCACTTATTTGCGCTGCTGTTCTTTCACCAGTGGTTGCTCTGTCTCTCATTTTACTATTTGTCACTCTTCATGTACCCAGTCATGAGAGATCCAAGATCATTTTCATACAATGAGAACAATCATTGATAAACAATCTACACAAAAATAGACAATATGAACACTGTCCTCATAAATAGAGTAAAGCTTTTAAAAAGAGTCACAATCCCTTATTAGCTTTCAACCAGAAACAGCCGTATGGATTTCTTAGTGTTTGTGTGTATTCAAATGGCCCAGTGTGTGAGCTACACTCATCTTTGTCCCTCTCTTGTCTGTTTTTGTATACACAAAATCCCCAAATACCTTTTGGCCTTTCTCGGCGAACAAACAGAACATTTTCGTTCCACATGAAGAGTAGGGAGCAAAGGTCTCACACAGTTAGGGCAGAGAATGCATCGCTGAGCTGAGCCGTGCCAGGCACTGAAGGGGAACAAAATCTAAAACCTAGTGTTGGCGTGAAAAATGATCAAACCGCCTGAAAAATATCTTAATAACCTTCTAGTACCTGATAAATGATTAATCTTTACCCCAACATGTACGCTGTAAATGCAGACTTCAGAAACCTAATACTGCACATCATGACAGTTGTCTAACTCCGTCTAACTCAACCCGAAGTGAAGAGTGGAGCTCGTATCTCTGATGTATGAGTGTTATATTTATATATGTATGCGTGAGTGTGAGTGTGTGGGCGTGTGTGTGTGTGTGTGTGTGTGTGTGTGTGTGTGTGTGTGTGTGTGTGTGTGTGTGTGTGTCTCCAGTCTGTTTTAATCTTCTTCCATCTGCTGGTGGACCTCCTCTCCCTGTTCGGAGGCCTGCCGTGCCCCACCCGATCTGCCGAGCCTGACCTCACTGTGCTAATGTGTGTTTCTGTGTGTGTGTGTGTGTGTGTGTGTGTGTGTGTGTGTGTGTGTGTGTGTGTGTGTGTGTGTGTGGGCTGCTTGATGAGCCTGGTTCCTTATGAAGTGGTGTCATTAAAGCAGAGAGAAGGAGCAAACGGGTGATTGCAGTGATTTGGCAGAGGTTGCCCAGACTCTGTCCTCCAATCAGAACCCTCGCTTGGCCTCCTCCAGCTCCACCGCAATCACAGAGCACCAAGTCAACAGAGGACAGACACACACAGACACACACAGACACACACAGACACACACACACACCCACCCACTAGTTTATCAGCCTCAGGTATGGGCTTGTCATTGCCATGAACTGCCTCTACTGTGGGTTTATACGCCGGAAGATTTGACATCGGCTTGTTGCGGTCAACTTCTAATGTAGTGTAAAGATTTTTCTCGATTATAATGAACTGCACACATTTTTAGGACTAAGTGCATAAACAATCACCTGTTGAATTTCTGAACACTTGTAACTTAATTCAAAACCAGCAGGAATCCTCCGTAAAGATATAAATCACAATAAAGCATGTTTTCTAAACACATGGTAAAAACCTATTATGGTATACAGCTTGTGAGAATTAAATACTTAAACACAAATAAAAAGTGCTTAATATTTTCTTACTTAATGAAGATCTTTAGTGCAAAACAGTTTTAAGTGAAATGATATTTTATATATATATATATATTAGTGACTATGTTTACAAACACCAATGCAGAGTAATCATATGAAGAAAATAGTTTGATTGAACTACAGTGGGGTATTCCTATGAGCAGAATTATTGGGTGTGTGCGCGCAGGAGTTGAACAATAAAGCCGAATTAATTAATTAAGTAATTAATTTAATTCATACATACTGCTGTTGGAAAACACGATCGCATTTCGTAAAAACAAAACCGCGATCTTCAAATATTCAAAATTCAAAATTCAGATATACTGAAATATAATTCATCAGATCTGAAAAACATAAGTTAGCAACGCGTTCGTTATTATCAATTTAATAGACGTAATTCTGTATCCCGATACATGATTTCATCCCGATATGATTCCATTGAAAGACGATCATTTATCATAAATGTATCGCCCGGCCCTAATTCAAAAAGGGCACAGAGAAGAAGAGCGGCGCAAAGAGAGGAAGAGAGGGAGAACGAATTATAAAGTGCAGAGAATTGAGCACTAAATTGATCGGCGGTCTGTCCGTCCCCAAAGACGCTGAGATGCTGTAATGAGAACGGCGGACCAGATGCATACGGAGGCCGTCTCTTCCCCATCTCCATCCCTCTCTGAAAGAAGACAAGTTTCTTTCTCAAGGTGATTGTTGCGGTGATAAGGGAGAGGGTGTTATTAAGGGTGACAGCGGAGGGGCTGAGAGGCAGTGGCTGACTGGATAACCTTGTCCCCATCCCCGCCTCGCTTCCTTCTGCATGAGCATCTCCACCACTGGCCTGCCCTGCCTGCTTGCTCGTCTGAACACAATCTGCTGGCTGGAATTACCTCCCCGCCCCAGGAAAACTAAACATGATTTCTGACCTTTCCTTTCTGTGTTCAACAGTAACCTTTGCTGATCCGCCCACGGTACGAGACCGTCGCAAAGAACAAGGGATGGAGTGGAAGGGCCTGTGTGTGTTTTTTTAAAGAAGGGAAGTGAGGATCAATGTGTGTGTGTGTGTGTGTGTACCTGAATTTATGTATGTATGCATATGTGAAAGGCGAGCGCTGGCGGTGAGCGCAATAACCACAACACTTGTACAATATCGTGCAATTAAACACGACAGCTCTGCAATAAACCTTTGTGACGCTCCCAATGTCCAACGTTTGTAGTCCGCTCATACATACAGAACACGCAGCGCTGTAAGGTTTCTGGTATTTAGTCGACACGCTGTGAGACGCCGCTGCTTACACCCGCGTATGTGCTGACTGAGTGTACCACAGAAGTTGCAGTAATAGTCTGTTTTGTATGAGACACTGTGTTTGCAGACGTACCGCATCACTACATCATCGCTGTTCTTTGCCGTGTCAGCAAGTTTTGCATTGGTATTATCATTAGTAGTGTGTTAGATAAGGCTAATTGATCTCCACCTACCCAGTTTATTAGCAAATTGTTGTGATCTACTTCTGCTACTGACTGACTGACTCTGCATTACTCCTACAGCCTCAGCACAATCTGATCCTCCGGAGCAAAGCGCTTCCCTATAGAAATGATTTCATCATCTCTTCCTCTCGCTCCGTTTCTCTGTTTTTCTGCCGCTTTCTCTCCCCCTTGTCTGTCTTCCGTAAACCTAATTCACCTCCCACCGCTCCCCTTCAAAACAAAACACTTTGTGCTGATGTGAGGGTAAATGTAAGAGCTTACAGGCAGAGTGACCTGAACATCCCAGGCCAGCTTGGCGAAGTTAGCAGACTAAACTACCAGTATTGTTTGTGTACGAGCACCAGAGGGGATTTGGACGAGCAGTGTGAGCTCTGAATGTGTGACCCGCAGCTGGCCTTACCATAGGATTAGCTCACCCTGACCCCCACAACCTTTGAACATGCTCCCTACTATTTCAAGATCTCTCCATTTATGCCCAGCCAAGCACATTGTGACCAGTAATCTTTAGTGTTCTTCTCTCCAAAAGAGGGAGAAGATATATGGTTCTACTTTTTGCTTTGCCCCTGCTGCCCCTCCCTCTCGCCTGCTTTATCCACACCTCTTGTTTATTTTGCACTCCTTCCCCCTCTCTCTCTCTCTCTCTCTCTTTCTCTCTCTCTCTCTCACCCACTTTCAGTCTCTCAGTACAAATTCCCTTCTTTCACCACTCTACTCTCCCCATCAGTCTTTTCACCCCTCATTCGTCTCCCTCTAACTACCCTCTCTCCTTCATTCCTCCTCTCTTTTCTAAAGGGGATCAGTGGAGCTTAGAGGCCTTCCTGCTTGGTTCATTACGGCGCTGCTCTGACATGGTGAGCTCGTCTCTCGAGTGAGGAAAGGAGAACACTACTGATGTTTAATACATGGACCACTCTGTTGTCTTTCACGCCAGATAAATTCATCATCAAAAACTGAGCGCAGAACAGCAACAAAGCATGTCAACCTATTCTTTCAATCTAGATTCCCAATCTTTCTTTCTTTTTTTTTTTTTGTCGTCCTCACTCTCCATTTAACTTATTGCCTCTCGCTCTGGTTCTCTCTCTCTCTCTCTCTCTCTCTCTCTCTCTCTCTCTTTGTTCCGTCACATCTCAGTGAACTGGAGCAAACCTTTTCATTGTCCTTCAGTTGGCGTAAACACACAAACACAAAGCAACATGAAACACACCTCGTGAAAAGAAAATTGACCTGTTCCATGCAGCGTATGTTGTGTACACTGTGTATGTGTCTCTCTGTAAATATGTAACACATACTGGACATGTCCCTGTGTGAGCACACATGTTCCTATCATCATGTACATCCAACTTCCCACTGCGTGCATGCGTGTGTTTGTATGAGACCGAGGGAGAGAGAGTGTCAGAGTCGTATGGGTATGTATGTGTTTGCCTGTTTGTCCTCTCTGTGTGGGTGTGTGCGTGGGCTGCAGGCCTGCCTTGATAATGCCAGAGCCTATTTCTAATCCAGGCCTCCTCAGTGGGCTGTAGATCAAGCTGTGCCAGGCAGGCCTGCTGCAGCACCAACAGAGTCCCAGCTGACAGCAAGCCTGCTCCTCTCTTTGCTCTCTGGACAATTTCTGAGCTCAAAACTTTAACAATGGGTTAAGCTGGTACAGGAAACGAAAGCAGGACAACTCACTCTTTTAAGATGTGTAAATTACGAAGACACGTTTATAAAAAAGGAAAATTAAGTGAAATGTCAGCCCTGCAAAAAAAACAAAAAAAAAAACAAGAAGGGGAAGATCGTAATGGTGGAATACCAAGGGGGTACCGTTGGTAAAGGGTTTAGGATGAAATCAAAGTGGTTCAAGCTTATGTATCCCGTGTAAGGACGCCAAGCCGTCTAAGGAGGCACTGAACAGCCCTTCAAAAATGAAATATCAGCAGCAGTCAGTGCCAGTCATCAGTGCCATGTGTGATGGAAAATCAATCTATTTCATATCAGAGACCTGTGAGGAGAAAACGAGAGAGACAGGTCCCTGCTGCCTCCTCGCTGCCTCCTCGCTGCCTCCTCGCCGCACCTCTTTAAACGTCTCCCCAACAGAAACATCCCAGAATGCTCTGCGTCATCGGTGACGGAGACATTCACGGTGCTTGTGGCTCAATGTGTAACGGCTGCTGTTCTGCTAGATTAGGTAGGTGATTGGCCATTAATATTCATTTCACAGTGTGTCTTTGTTAGGCGGCAGCAGGAGATGACAGAGTGTTTGGATGGATTTACTCTACCATATATTTCCCTTTAATTTCCATAGGCAAGGTGGTTGACTCGTATATCCTCAGTGAAGCTACCTAGTGGCCCGATGTGCTGTCATTTTTACCGGTTTGTTCCATCCCATGAGGTGAAAGTCTGTCTTCCTGTCCGATGACTGTGGGCTGGCAGTTTACATTTGTAGTGAAACAGTAAGCAGGGGGCGTAACACTGTTCTGGTCTTAATAACAGCAGAGAGTTGCTCCTGGAGGAGTGAAGGTCCAGCAGGCAAAGTAACAGGTCAGTCCCTAATGGACGGCCAACCTAGCGAGGTGATCTGAACAGTCCTCCTCATAATGAGATTAAGGGACTAATTAGTATGACTGTGTGCTGGAGTGTGACTGTGTGCACTGAGGAATATGTGCCCCCTATCGGACTAGCCGCGTGGCCCCTGAGAGAGCAGGCCAGACCGGGTCTGTCCCTGGTGTCCCTCCCTCGACTGCACTGAGAGGCTAATTAATATTTTCGGCATCCCCTCTTCCAGCTCCTGTACACCATGCTGAGTTTTTTTATTCCTGAAGATATTGATCTGGGTTCCGGCGACAGCAGGCAAATAACGATCAAAATTACAAAAATGTAATCTTGGCAATTCTTCACGATGTGAAACACGCAGAGCAATAATTACAGGACCCTGAGATTTCAGACAGCCCAATGAAATTCTCTTTAATCTTTTACAGTAAGAAGCTAAGGCTTGTAAAAAAGTAGGCCATGGAGGCACATCAGCAGCACAGTCCATCAGCTAACAGTAGCAAGAGCAGCTAAAAAGACAGAACCAGATATGGAGAACAACCAAATATGATAATTGCCAAGGATAATCACAGAAATAATTCAAGACAGAAATTAGGGGTGAGAATACAAGATTCAAATGAAAATCAGATCCATTCCACTTCGTACAATCTCCGTCTCCCCCTTTTGTTTCCACCTTCTCACCCGTTAAAGTCACACTTGTGGTTGATTGCCCCTGCGGCGCCACTCTGACCTGTTCATTTAAGATGATGTGCAACCCTCAGGTCTGTTCCAGCACTCATTTGTTCCTCGGTGGGGTCCCCACGGCTGGCCAGTAAGAGGACCCCATACTGACCAAAGTGCCCTGGGAGCTTTAAACCCGGCCACTCACAACCAAGTAAAGAGACAGCTGAGTGTCATTGTTAATGTGGACACACAGCACCACAATGGCAAAATCAATGGAGCTATAGGGGACATCAATCTTAACAGCACAAGACCCTTTTGCTTGTCTCACCACTCCTCTAAGGCTCTGAATGAATGGCTGAGAGAAGGAGGGAAGATGAGGGGGGAAGAAGGAAAGAGAGAAGGAAAGAAAGAAAGAACATGGAGGGCTGACAGTGATCTTTATTGGCCTTTCCTCCATCCATCTCAAGGGGTTATGCTGTCCTTTGAAGATTGTGTGCATTTGACAGGCAGCCAAGTGGCCAGCCATCCCAATTCACCCAAAACAGGCAGAGGTTTTTTAGGTAAAGCCTCAGAAGTGCAGCACGGCAGCTGTATGCAGTTGGCATCCTGCTTGCATTTTCTCTCCCCGCCTGTTTTTCACTTCCAAATTCTCTCTTCTTCCACAAGGATGAGATAGACTGAAAAAAACATCGCTCATCCTTTCAACAACAACAACAACAACAACAAAAAGGGAATTGCTTCGTTACGGGGTTGACACATTAGATGCACACCGAAAAAATTACAGCTAGGTTCATTGTTTCTGACACCGACTTAAAGGATGTCTCCTCATAGCATTAACATATATGCAGATCGGCAGAGAGTAAATGAAAGCCTCCAAAAAACCGGAGAGATCAAAGACGACAGAATTAAGGCCAAGTAATGAGGATCTTGGCAAGAACCCTGCAAATGTATTGATTGTTTGGCAATCTGTATGTGCTCCTGCTCCATTTCCCCCCCTCCCTCTATACCATTTACTCTCATGTTTCAAATGAACACACATCAAGCAGTGTGGGGTTTTAACCGGGCCTTTGCGTGACTATGGTTCCAGTGTTGACCCTAATCACTATCTAATTTACAGTGCAATGATAATGTCTACTTGGCATAGGGAACAAGAAAAGATCAGCAGGGAAGCCCATCACAGCCCTACGTACTTAAATAACACAGACTCTTAATTCAATTACATCCAGCACTCGCAGGATGAGACTATGTGAGATTAATCCACAAACCCAAAAGGATTTCAAGCTGAAACAAATAATAAAAAAAAAAAACACGCTACAATATGTATGAGGTGAGATTACAGACATTTCTACAAACTGCCACAAGCTGAGAGACCAGGATGACATCAAATCTCTTGTTCAGACACCGTGTGGTTGGGAGACTTGGTACTTTGATAGAGTTCTTACCATGATGTGTGGAAACACAGCAACATGAGAAGGAATTGGGTGAAGACATATTGCATTGAGAGCAGTGTAACAGTTGAGATCAGAGGGAAAGAATGAAAGAATTAGCCTAGATAGGGCTCTTGAAAAGGGGGACATGAATAAATGATGGAGAAAAGAAGACAACTACCTCCACGGCTCTCGCTGTCAGCCGGTTTCACCTGGATGGGGCGAGTCATCTGCAGGAGAGAGAAGAGAGAGGTTAGCTCGGGCGACTCGGGCTGTCGTCGCTACAACAAGAGGCCACAAAACAGAGGTGTCAAGGCCCTCTCTCCCATACTAATAGCGGTTCTGTGAGACGGATCAAAGTGCCTTGGCTGGAGAGGAAACCCAAGCACCATCATGCAGGTAAGTTGACTTGACACTATAGTGTTTCTGCTACCTGTTATTCAGTGTAAACAAAACAACTCTCTTTCACACATAAAATAAGAAGTGTGTGTGTGTGTGTGTGTGTGTGTGTGTGTGTGTGTGTGTGTGTGTGTCCATTCGTATTTGTAGTATTTCATGGCAGGTGCACGGAGAAGTAGAAAGGCTGCAGATGTGTGTCTAAGCGAAAGAGGCCGAGGCAGTCCTACTAAAAGTGAATCCAGCAACAGGAGGAGAGAGATCAATGCAGGCCTATTGATCCAGGCCCCTGGGCTGTGCAGAGTGTCTGGCTGGGAAGGATTCTCTGGTTAGGAGGCTCACTCTAATCCACTGGACCCTGATAAGAATGGCATTGCCTGGATTAGATGCCTCTGTCATCACAGTCTTTGTGTCACGCTCTCCTCCTTCCCCAATTTTACCTCCTTCTTTTTTCATTATTGTTGTTCAAGCTGAACAATTTCACCCGACAGGAAAAGTTTGAAAGATCGAGCCGTGATGTACAATATGTTTGTTACGGTACCGTTTGTTTTTAATTGAACACATGCCTCCTAGTCACATATTTAGCACACATACTGTATATACACCCACCACACACACACACACACACACACACACACACACACACAAGTATATAGGTAGCAGAGCATAAAGCTTGCAATATAATTGATGTGATTTATGTGCACTGATGTGATGCCAGTGCTCCTTCTTCTATGATTCAGTCCTAAACAAATACATTTAATAGTTAAAGAAAAACACATATCCTAATAAAGGTGGGGCCAAACGTTTACTGCAACATAAAAGCAACCTCTTACCACACATTTAACAATTTGTAGCTGCTATTTAACCCTCTTTTTTTTTTATTGCTGGACACTATTTGGCATTACCGGGCGTCCCAGTCAGATCCCTGAAAACCTACATATGTATATATTTCGTGTATCATTTTCTCAGTTCGATACCAGGGCCGGACTGAAAAGGTCAGATTTAAAGACAGGGCAGTCCAATAAAAGCGTGACAAGCTCAAGGAGAAACACCATAATGGGATTTTAAAATGTCTTAATAACATGCTGATATATGGGGGAGAGGCCCAGGCCCCGTTCATTAAGTGCTAAACGTATCCATTCTCACCTTGAGGAACTGAGTAACCTTCCCTCGTTGAAATTATTCCATAAATTTACCCATCGTAAATAATAACTAGCACTGGCTAAGTCTTTGTAGGAAAACAGAAAGGATGCTTGTGAAGGTTGACGCTTTAGCTCCTTGTTTCTTGGCTCGCACCGCGTCCTCCTGCCTCCCCGTCTACAGATGCTTTCTGTTTCCTTGTACAACACGAGCAAAGTATCCCTACAGTATGCTAATGCCAAGCCACAGGGCGCACTGCTCCACAGCGTGTACGGATAGATTACAGAATCAACCGCGGCGCTATCGTTCACGTGTTCAAAGCAACCGTCTGAGACAGAAACACCTCCGAATTGGGGAAAGAAACATCCGCGAGACAAATTCACAGATAACTTTACAACACAGGAAATCTTTGAATTTGCCTTTGACATGTCAAACGGACAAAAGCGGCTTCCATCCTGCCAGTTGATTTCTGTTCAAATGCATGATGGAGGAGGCTAAATCTGCGGCTGTGACTCTTCTACCATGCTATGATCTCAGCCGTCTCTACAGGGTGCCCGTGTGTGGGAGGCAGCTCTCTCTAAAGCTAGTTACTGCTCAGCCTCCAACATGCCAGCTTAATGGTCTATTTATTTGCCCGAGAGCAATGCATTATGGTCTTGAACAGTCACTACTGCTGCCTCTCAGTTTGTTCCGAGAGAAAATGGTGTAATTCCAGCCGAAATGAAGTGCGTGTTGCAAATCGCTCTTTTACTATATGCATGCTCACACGTTGCATCGACATGGTGACTATAAGTACAATGTATTGAGTGCTGCTGTTGCCAAGGAGACCATTCATTAACTCCAGATACTGTGGGTCATGTTTTCACTTTGGAGCTTCTCGACACACCCACAATGAACAGAGTGAAACCGCCACTGCTGCTCCCTGTACTAAAAAGCGACACGTTTTAATTGTAACATTCATTGACTTAGCGGTGTGGCAGTGGTTAGGTGAGGCAGGAGCAATAACACAATGGAAGCAGAAGAAGAGAAGGAGAGAGATTGTGGGAGAAGACAACAAGAGATGGAGAGAAGGGACAGAGAGATAGAGTTCATACAAAGAGAGAAAGAAAGCTGCCTGCAACTCTTAGATAAGATTGCTTTGTTTTGGAGCGTTTCTACTGTTCACCCTCCTGCCTTTCACTTTCTCTCTTTCTCTCTCTCTCTCTCTCTCTCTCTCTCTCACACACACGCACACGCACACACACACACACACACACACACACACACAACTAACACTGTATATTAAAGCTAGGGCGGGTGGTGTGTTTTAGAATGTTTTGTTTAAAGGTAAAATATTTGCTATCTGTATATGTCGCAGGACTGTAATAAGTCGGCCCGACCTGCCTGTCAAACTACCTGCCTCGCTACCTACCGTCTACCTAATCGGCTGCCTGCCTGCGCGCACTCTGCCCGCGCACTCATTGTGCGTCCCTGGAGTCTTCCACAAGCGGCTAGCTTGACAGCTGTGAGTACTAACAATAGCCATCTTCGTCGTTTACGTTCGGAATGATCATTTTGGGGCAGTGGCTTTGGAGGAAGATCTGCGTGGGTGATGCAAACTTGGCGACTTTCTCGCCAGATTCTGCGACTTTTGGAGCGAGCGCTTCCAGACTTTCATTGGAAGAGTTGGGTATTTCGGTTGGATCTTTTTAAAAATGTAGTTTATTCTCGTTGCCTTCTCCGTTCTTATCCAGCACAACTTTAACAACTCAACCACCTGCCTCCGTACAGACAGTTCAGCTCAAAGCGTACCGCTTCAATCATAAATTGACCGAATGGCGAAATGATGAAAATGTGAGAAACTTTCATTTTGCTGATATTATATTTCATTGCCGTGCTTATCTACCTGAGGATGTTTAAGTGAACTAAGTATCTTAAGTTGATTTATTCAACAAGGTTGAACAAGCCAGGCAGGCAATAAAATAGAAATGCTTAATATATTCTCAATCCAGATGTGATATTCAGCGAAGCACAAATAATATGTCTCCTGCAGATATTTGTTCTTTCTGAATTTGTTCAGTACTATTTGCATTTGACGACCCCCCGAGTAAGACGTCGCTGCAGTCGTCTGAAAATCACTTTGTTAAAAGAATGTGTGTTGCATGTTTCAGCCCGTACACATCACATAATGTTCATCACTGTCAAGAAGATTAGAAATGCTATGTTGTGTGTGTGTGTGTGTGTGTGTGTGTGTGTCTTTAATTCATCTATTTAACAACGGTGCAGACACATGAGATCTGCAAGCCTAAAAAAAGGAATATTAATAAAGTCAAATACGGAGAACAATGTGTGGTCATACAGTCGAAAGACTCATTTGACAAGTCTGTGCTGACTTAAGGTGCATACGTGTTGGTGAGAGGCTGTGAATAATGTAAATACAATGTTGAAGAAACAACAAACATGGACGCAGCGGGGCACCTTTCTGAGGACGTAAGTGACATTTCTACAAATACTGTGCTTTCCATTAGGCTCTTTTGTATCTCAAAGGTCGGGTTAAAGCGAATGTGAGCTGAACGCTTTTGACTCATCTGAATAAACAAGCTCCTCTGATAGCTCACAACAAGTGCGAGTGGCTGCACAAACTTTAAAGTAGTTACTTTTTCTTTATCTTCCTACTCTAGTAGAAAATACAGTTTTTGTTTTCCTTTTACAAGCTCTGGTCTTTCTCGCTTCACAAGGCTGTGCTGCTCTGAAGGCTTTGACAAATCTATAGTTCCATATGCTTTTATTAAGCCGTCTCATTTGCCAAGTAAAGCCTGTAGTCTGTAGCTCTTAGCGCTAGTTTTCTGTTTTATATGGAGGGTGACACAGAAACGCCCCGGGCCTCCAGACAACATAATGTAGTGTGCAATGGGAATATACACACATTGTTGGTTTGTCTTTGTTTTTGGTTAGTTAGTCAACTAGCTACAGTGATACGCCTACATGTGACCCGTCTTAGACCAACATATGATCTAAACCAGGGGTGTCAAACATGCGGCCCGTGGGCCAAAACCGGCCCGCCAGAGGGTCCAATCCGGTCCGCGGGATGACTTTGCAAAGTGTAAAAATGAGTTGTTTTGATCATAAAGTAAAATACTGTTCCAGATGCGTGTGAGGAAATGTGTTGTGTCTTTGTAGATACACTGTGACCTGTAAGATGTAATGCACATGTGTAAATGATAAACTGAGGCTTAATATTGTTGAAATTGCTCCTTCTTTTCTTAAGAAATTTCAGGTTGTTCATAATGTTTTGTAAAAAGATTACATTTGAACATTTTCCGAATGTACTTTTTTGCACTAAAACGAAGGGAAAGTTGTGAGTCGTCATTTTTTATATGTTATTATGCTGTGACTTTACTGGTCCGGCCCACTTGAGATCAAATTGTACTGTATGTGGCCTCTGAACTAAAATGAGTTTGACACCCCTGATCTAAACACAGATCGAAGCTTTCTTTGACTTTTATCTTACATCAGTATTCCTGCAAAGTTTGGCCTGGCTAGGCATCAAACGTCTTGTTTTACTGAAACTATTATTAGCCACACAAAAAAAGAGCACGGCCCTGGGCTCCGGCCACAAAAGACATTCCACTGTCTGATTTAAAATTACACAGAGCAAGTCAAGGAACTGTAGTCAGGCCTGCGAGTAGTGTGGAGGGTTTAGAGTCTACTGTTGGCACTATCTACGACAGTAATGAGTTCATGACTAGTAGAGTTTAGCTGGATGGAGCAGTACAGAGTCCCAGACTTCACACTGCTGAAACCACAGAGAGGTCCAGCAGCGAGACAATGCTATTGCTTTGGAAAGAGTTTCAAAGACCTGGTGCGATTCCAAGCCCCAAAACTTTGCTAGTTTTTAACTTTTTGATTATCCAAAATGAGGATCCTCCAGTACAGGAGAATGTATTTAATAGAAAGGAAATTGTCGTGCATCTCGTCTTTTTACAGCAGTTACTGTACAGCGCTCGCAATGAAATAACTCTAATAGCTAAACAATGTGTGCGATGTCTTCTGGCTTTCACTCAGGTTTAATATAGAGTAGTGTTTGTCCTGGGATCATTAATACGTATTAGTGGGCCATCAAAGCTCATGTTGCTGCACTGCTCAGTAACAGGAGCATAAACAGCCCGCTTCTGACTGGGGCCGTCTCTGCTGATATAATTAATATTTCCAATTATTGATCTAAAGGAGTGCCGAGTGGTGGCTGTCCGGGGGCCTCGGCTTCAGATAATAAATCTGTACCGTGTACAGGTGTATATATAGAGAGACAGCGAGTAGTGTAGAGAGAGAGAGAGCTGTGGTGTAATGATTCATAGTTATGAAGTGCTTCATTGCAATCACAATTGTTCGTTAACAATTAAAAGAAAATCACAAATTAAGATCACATTTTAATAGGCTTAGTCGAGCTGGGTAATGAACAATTTCTTAATATTGAGAATTAAGTGGACATGAAAAGACATTTTCACCACTTTTACATGAAAATGTGACGGCAGTAATAGTGTAGTGCTTCTCAGAGCCGGATTGATGCATTATTTTCCAACACAACAATGCTCATAAAACACAGACAATGTTAAGAGTCTTTGTAATAAACGAGTGCTCTGGGTTCTTTATTCATCACTATGGAGTCAACTACACACGACATCATTTACACGCCACTAGTTCCCCGGCGCAGTAGAAACGTACAATCTTTACACGTCATTTTACGTCATCACAAATTGCCAGAGCGTGAGGCCATGTTTTTTAAATTGATTGCGAAACCTAAAAAAGGTATTTAATACTTAATATTTAAAACTGAGAAAGAAAGCAAATTCCCTGTTGTATGTGTTGTATGTACACAAAAAAACAAATAGTATGTGCACCACATCTCAAGTGGAGTCCATTCACATTTCTCTGAGATCAAAGCTCTGGTTAAATACATGCTTATAGACGTAAGTGTGAGTGAGTATGTGCATGTCTGCCTGCAGTATTCATGCTGTAGCTGCACTGCCCTGTGTGGATATACTGAATCTCTGTGAGCATGTTCATATATGTTCTTCAAGGCATGTGGGGAAATGTTTGTGCAAGGGAGTTATAATTTACCCATATGTGAAAATGTGCTGGCGGCAGCGGTGTGGTGGTCCCGATAAGAAGCATCAGTCAGTGCTAAGGAGATGGCAGCCGCTATAAGCTTTGGGATTCCTATCAGGACCAACAGGATTTACAGCTGGAGGCGCTGACATGGACTGACAGACATATGCTGACCTCAGCTAGTCGCTATCACATTTGTAGTTCTGCTCCGTAACGCTATAACCATTTTGGCCAGGAATAAAAACAAAACGGGAACTTGCATTCTGTAAAAGGTAAGTTTTGTCATTCAAAGACATAAATGTGCACTCTTGCTTAGAAAGTGCAATTTGTTTTTGCTTTGTAGTTATTTTTGCACGAGTTAGCGTTACTTTTTCAAAGGCTGAACGGCTCCTTTTTGGAACCAAACTGTTGGTATCCATCTGTTACATTGAATTGTTCCTTTAAATACACACATTAGCAATGAGGCCACTGCTAACTCGCAAACATGTGCTATCTGTAGTACCATTACTACTAGCACCACTACTACATCTCTGATTAAGACCATTAGACCTTCTGTTGTCTGGTGCCATCCAAGTTCCAGTTTTATCTCTTCCCCCCAAAACACTAACTGCCTCCCAGGAACAGCCTGAAGTTCATCTACCGAATGCTTTCCAAAAGGCGTTCCAACCCCCTCTATTATCATTGCTTTACTAGCTGAAGTGGTTGGCCAGCTGTCTGACTGCTCCAGCCCTCATTACACAGACAGCAGAACTCAGCTCTCATCAAGATTTCATGAAGGTGAATGTCGCACATCAAAACCTCCTCATTTGTGGCTCACCATGACTCAGCAGACGTAGCTGCATGTTGGTTCGCATTAAAATCTTTATTACTTCTGCAAAGAGTTGGATTTACTTCTCCCACGTAAAAGCCTCACCCCTCCACCTTTGAGTTTGCTTATCACTGACCCAACCCTTCACACACACAGTCAATGGCTCTCACGCCATGCTTGTCCGTCTGCTTGATTATGTCTTCCTGTTTTGTGGAGTATAAGCTCTCCACCACTACTTGTATAAGATATTCTGAGTCCTACAAGACTTGTGCAGTGGACTAGGGTATGTGGGTGACAGAAACAGTGTGCAATCATGAGGGGGAGTAGATAGGGGGATTGAGCTAATGCCTAAATCCTGTCCTACTGAGCCTGTAGCGGGGCGTCCAAGAGATAAAGAGAAACAGAGGGAGAGAGGGGTAAGAGACTGAGAGAGATAGAGAAGGGGGGAGGAAGAGGATCGTAGAGAACTGACAGAAACAGCAAAACTAATGAAAATATGCTTGAGAAGATGTAGAGATTGGAAGAGAAGAGTGGGTGGGGATTTATTAATAAGAGAAAAGGAAAAACAAAAAATATTTATTTTTTCTCTCCCCCTCTCCTGCCCCCTCCTTCTCTTCTCCTCCTTATGAGCCACACTTTGGTTATCAGGGGAAGGGCATCACTCCCAGACATCTTTGGCACGGCTGCTTTTCAAGCCCAGAGAGCTATTGACATGGCGTGTTACTGTAATGCGTGAAGCAGTGGGAGACTCATTGTAAATCTGTGTCAACAAATGCTGGAGCAGCAGCATCTCTCTCTCTCTCCCCCTCTCTCTCTCTCCCTACCTCTCCCCCTACCTCTCTCTCTCTCTCTCTGTCCGTGTCTGCCTCGCGTTGCCTCTTGCATTTACCGACCTATCTAATGAATCTTATCTGCACAGCACACTGGAGGCTTAAGCTTTTGGTGGGCTCACAACTCTCCCACACACATTCTCTCTCTCTCTCTCTCTCTCTCTCTCTCTCTCTCTCTCTCTCTCTCTCTCTCTCTCTCTCTCTCTCTCCCTCTCTCTCCCTCTCTCTCCCTCTCTAATGTGGTTTACGCTCTTCAGTTCATTTTGAGGAACTGTCCTTAGAAAGATAAGATCATGACGACAGACAGACGGCTTCAGAAGGACATCATCACGCCAATCCTAGCTCGTGCCACAGCGAGGGTCCGGAGCGAGCAGGAAGTAGCGAAACGGCAGAGGATATGTTCCGTGACAGAATTACAGAGCTAGACTTGTGTGAGGCTTTAATGCTTAAAGGTGCCCTTATGCACTGACACCGTGTTCCCTATCTGGCTACTGCCTTGATATTTGCTTTGAAGATTATGTCCTGGCTGACCGTCAGTGAGTTACAACCACGGTAATGATGTACAACATCATGTACAGCGTGTGCGCACCCAAGCATACCATTGCATGTGCATTTACAATATCTCTACTAGACAATGAACAGAAATTCATGAAGTATGACAGCTTTAAATTCTATTGCTAACACAGAATCAATATCAAAACAAGAAATAATATATAAAAAATGCATATGAATAAAATATATATGTTTTGGGCATGGAGTGACACATCAGCATATTGTATGACTTGCTTGTGGTTCAGGTTTCCTCTCTACAACTATTTTCCGACAGTGCTCACATTTAGCTTTGATTTGTTGTGCATGGCGTCTACTGAAGCCAACGTGTGCCCACACAAATCATACGGCAGCTTTTTTTGTACTACCAAAGCTGCAGTTTCTCTAACATTTGAGTCGCTTTCTTTGAGTCGCCCCAGTTCGACTAGTCACACAAATAAAAAATAAAACATTTAATTGCCTGGAACAATTGGTGGAACAATGCCAATTTAACTTCCCCAGTATGGATTAAACCCACAGAAACAGTGATTAGTTGTTTGTATTTAGGATTAGATATAATGCTTTGTTGTACTTCCAGGTGCATTTAAGGGGTACACTACAAGTGACTTACACAATCAATTTACCCAAAATACCAACATGATTAAATTAAATTGGGAGAGATAAAGTTATAAAGTCAGTTTGTTCCCATTTTCCGCTTATTGCGCAGCCATACATGCACTCAACCACACAGGCTTACACATGGAACCACACAAACACACACAACCCTAGCTGCCCGCTTCCTTTACCCTCTGTGTTGAGCCCAGAATGCTCCTGCTGCTGTCACAGCAACTCCAGGATTGTGACAGATTACGGCCTGCTGCCCTGACCAATAGGAGCCAAGAATTGTTGCCTGCCCACTGACTCATAATTCTTGGCATACCTATGCCGAGTTGACGTTTCTTTAATGGTCCCTAGACCTCCAGTAGGCATCCTTGTCCTGAACATTATGATTGCCTATTAGTAATTCAACAACACTTGCACTTTTTTCCCCTCCACTCCCTATGCCACCCCTCCTAGAAGGGGAGAGGACCAAAAGAAGAAGCCAGAGGAGGATAGAGATAGATGGAAGGAGGGAGAGATAGCAGTGCAGCCAAGCATGTTGGCTTTGAATTGGAGAGGAGTCTGAGCGGTGCCAGCGGGAGAGAGACACAAATGGCGACAGGAAGAGACAAAAACTTATGTCAGAAAAGTAGATAGTAAAACAATATTTTACCTCAATTAATCGCATTATTTCCAAAATGCTAACGGGGTGTCTCCTTTAACTCTCCCTTTCTCTATATGCTTCCAGTCTACACACCCACTTCCCATAATCCTGCTGTCTACTCTGACACGTCACTGGAGGACTCCTCCATTCGGTCTCATTAAGCAGCCACATCTGCCATAGCTACAAATCAGTATGACATAGTTGTTATTAATGATAGGAGCTTCGACCATTTGTTATCCTATAGGACCATTATCAAGTTGGTGAAATCTGGACTCGATGCCTGGTACATGTTTGCGTGTGTTTGTGTGTGTGTGTGTGTGTGTGTGTCTGTGTCCATCAAAGGGGGATTGCAAGAAGGAGCCAGAGCTCATAGGATCGACACAGGGCCAGCCTGCTCTGTCCATCTGCTTGGAGCTTCATTCCCAGCATATCAATACCCCACGTCTCACACGCACACACACACACACACACACACACACACACACACACACACACACACACACACACACACACACACACACACACACACACACACACACACACACACACACACACACACACACACACACACACAGCATTCTGTCACCTGCGACTTCTGCTGCTTCCATCACTCTCCCACCACTCCAGCTCTTGGCTGTAAAGCATGCTTATGTTTCATCCTGACACTTAGAGAAAATCCCTGCTCGTCTATAAGCGCATTCAGTACCAAACAAAAAGGGACATGCCCGTCTTCTAGCCCCGTCTCTCGTCGTCGTCTCCTCCTCCTCCACTCAAGTCTGACGCTGCAACACAGTCAAAGGGTTTTGCTAAATAAACACAAAAGCCCCGTCTCACTGTGTCTAATTCAACCTTGAACTGCACAGAACCTGAGGGCCAGACAAGAAGCACACCGGCCTGACCTCTCGCCATTTCTCCCAATCTGCAGCAAACACACTCTGACGAAGTGAGAACAAGAAGCATTGGAGCGGAAAACACATTGGAAGTGTCTCTGCCAACTCCCACTCCTCACTACCTCCCGAGGCCTTGGGTTGGTTGATTTCATTGGTGGGGTTTGGAGTGGGTGGATGTGGTTTGGGGCAGCGTTTTGTATGCGTGTATGTTTGCGTGTGAAATTCTAAGCGTGGAGGGAATAGAAGAAGTGGTGCCATGTACTGTATGTGGTATATGAAAGGGGCAGATGCACCTCGTTTCAAGATATGGAGATTTAGATGCTGAGATCTATGGTTTGGGACAGTATGGAAAGGATGCGGGTCTTACAGGACAAGAGGAGAACTATATACACTGTATATTATATTCAGGGTCCCGGGTTGGGACCTGTCAAGACCTCTAGTGAGAGATGGGCCATATCATCAAATTATGATGCCCCAACTTGATGTGCAATAGAAATGCTAGCCACCTGTCAGCCTTGTCATCCTCACCACTATCCTCATACAATATCCTTCTCCATCTAACAGCAGCACAGCGCATCACCTCACCTGCCCCTCACGCTTCACACCATCCCCGGACATTTGTATGCATGCATGTATTCATGAGCGGGTATTAAATATAAAGATTGTTTTGTTTTTGTTACAGTCAACATTCACCAATGTACAGCTATTTCCAGGCAAAGAAGAGAGAGACAGAGACAGAGGGGGTGGGGGGGAAAGGGAGACACTGTGCACTCTGTATGAACTCGAGCTGAATCACACTCAGAAGCCTCCTACACTTCCTCCCCTCCTTGTCTTAGCTTTTATTATTTATTAATTTATTCATTTTAATGATGTTCATCTTAGCACATTCGTCCAACAATTAGGACTTAAAGGTTTAACACCGTGCAATATAGGACCTTAAATCCTACCAGAATTACATTTGGGATTTGAAATGGATTCTCTCTTTCTTTTCTCTCCTCTTCACCTCTAGCAGGCGTGAGGTAGATGTTGTGTCTGTCGTTTCAAGAGGTCAGGATTGTTTTCCTCAATTGTGTGGCTCGGAGGGCAGTCCTGGGAGCTCTAATGGCTTGTTCACACTTTCTGCTTTGCATTATTTCCTAACTGCAAATACCAAGGGGCCATGTCACAGAGAGAGCCTTCCTAAAGCACTTAACAATGTAACCTACATACACTCAAGCATGGACAGAAACACGCATACGTACACACTAAAGCACACACAGTCCAACACTCCACTGACAGGACATGGGGGGCTCTTAGCTCGAGGAGGGGGGGGGGGGTCACACAGGGGGCGCTTTATTTGCTCTCAGACGATGCCACCCACGGTGCTCAGCCGATACAGTGTACAGTACTGATTCCAAAGTAAAGAGGACAGAGGAAAAAAAAAAGAGAGACGAGTGCAGAGAAAATGAAAAGGCCTAAAGAAACAGATTTCGCCTCATAGTTCATCTTCATCTGGGTGCCCTGTCCCAAACCCCAGTTCATGAAATAAGTCCTGCTGAAAATCAATGGCAGTCCGAGCCGTGTAAAGGTCAGCCATTCAGCAGCGCTGGCCTTGGTGGACCAGGCAAGCCCAGGCTTGTACTGTGAAGCTCAGCTAAGTAGAATTAATGGGGGGGATCGATTATTCTGCACACAACTTAAATTGAACTAAGCAGAGAATCATTTTAAGGCAGGAACTGTACCATGACATAGAATGAGATGCATTTGCCACATAGCCAACCCCAGAACTCATTTAGCAAGCACAAAGTAAAGGGTGGGAATAAAAAAGAGGTTTTTAAATAAAAGATATCACATACTCTCTCCCTCTTCATCTCCGCTCCATCTCTCTTCCATCCCTTCTGACCCCTTCTCTTTGAGTTCACCCTCTGTACAGCAGTAACCTCCTGATAATACCCTCAACCACCCTGGACCCAATACATAGAAGCACTTTTCCTCTTTTCTCCCCCTTCACTTCCCTTCCCTTTCCACCTCCTTTTTTTTTTTTATTCCATGTCACCTCCGGCACCTCATTCTTCTTGTATTTTTCCCTTGTTTAAAACAAAATCAATATGGAACCGGAGGAGACAAATCAACGTATGGTGGCACTGCAGGGGGAGGCCCAGTAGGCTCCAACCTCGCTGGTCACATGTTCCTCGCTCGCTCGCTCCATGGTATGGGGGAAGGGCAAAAATAAGTGAAAGAAGGAAGGGTGGGAGGAAGAAAAGATGTAAGGTTTGACTTATGGAAGGATGAAATGATAGGAGACCAAAGGGCTGGAGAGGGATAAAAGGGAATGGGTGAGGGGTGAAACAATGCTGGAATGGGAGGGCATATGGAAGGAGAAATGAATGGAGAGAGGGATGAGAGAAAGAGAGGAGAAGAGTGGGCAGCGGTGGGGGTGGGGGGAGGTGTTGGGGGTGCATATCATGGAAAGATTCTGCTCCAGTGACTGGAGTGCAGAACGGGAGCCCTCATCTATAATGTATATCATGGATCCGTGAGAGATTTTCATACATATAAAATGGAGCGAAACCAGGAAGTGTCTCGCTGCCACAGCATAGCCGTGAATCGCCCGTGGGGGGTTATTTCAATATTCTGTTCTGTTTGTACTTCCCTACTGTTAATTCACATATGCCCCTGTGTTCCTTAGCATTGCTTCACATTGTGTAAGTCAAAAAGGATTAAAAGGCTCCGTGACGATGTGTAAACACATTATATTCAAGATTATTCTAATAATTCCACAACGCCAGGAGACGGTCTCCGCGCGTTTAACCTCGTTCATTAACATGCTTCATTCTAACACCCTAAAAACAACAGCCATCTTCAAATTAGAAAAGTTAAACACTCACAAGTTTACGAAACACAACAGCCAGCAGATGATACGCAGTACTTATGTATCCATCATAAGCCCTCGTCTTTCCCTCTGGTCTTGCATTTCTTTCTAAACAACTTGGACAGCCAACATGGGCATCATGTGGGAATCGGG
Organism: Cottoperca gobio; assembly: GCF_900634415.1. NCBI lineage: Eukaryota > Metazoa > Chordata > Actinopteri > Perciformes > Bovichtidae > Cottoperca > Cottoperca gobio. The sequence goes on from NC_041358.1 coordinate 23,455,466, forward strand.
GGGGGAAAAATGAAATAAATAAACATGACAAGTGGCCACTTAGCCATAGCCTCCCTCATTGAAACCTGATGAGGGTCCTGTCTCTGCTAACTTCAACAAACGCTAAGTGACATGCTTAAGTGGGTTCAGGTTGCGCATCCGGGGTAATTCAGTAAAAATACAAATGAGGCTGGCTGGGAAAACAGATCACTATGCACTCATTCAAAATAGAAGGAGAGAGAGAGAGCCAGGGAGCGAGAGAAAGACTTTCATTTAATTTCTTTTCTGTCCTTCAGAGGATTCTCTGCCTCACATCGACCGTCTGGCACACACACACACCCCTGCACACACACACACCACACACACACACACCCCTGCACACACACACACACACACACACACACAGAACTATATAGACCCGGTGATTTCCCTCATTGGGAATCAATAACAAATAACCTGACTTTTCACTGACCATTATAGTCTGTGTCGACCATACCCTGTCGTCTTTATCTGCGCACCGGTGTCACGCCTGACCTTGAGTTCTGAGTTCTGCGCTCTGCGCTCTCCCTCTCTCTCTCTCTCTCTGCTCCCCAGGTAGATTTCAAGCAGAGGGTTCGGTCCTGGTTTTTGGAAAGGTTCAAATTGAGCCCTATGGGAGCGAAGAGCAGGGAGCAGCCATCTCCCATGACAGATCAATGGTAGGTCTCACCACAGGGCAGGGGGCCAGAGCCTCGCACAACCTGCTAATAGAATCCCAATGTCATTGCTGACACTACATCACCAGGGCTGCTGGAGGTTAGCCTGAGGTAGGATAGTAGGACAGCCCCGGTTTAAAATGTCTCCGTGTTTAACATTATTTTGTCATGTATGTAAATGTGTGCACAAGAGTGTTCAGGACACGTACAAAACGACTTCAAAAGAAGAAGAAAAATGTAGTGAAAAGGTTGTGAGGATGTTGTTCCAGGATATTAGTCACAATTTACAAATGAGTTGTATGATGCTGCGTAAAACGTAAAAGCAGTCGATGCATCTTTCCTTTACTTGCCCTCCCTTCCCTGCATCTCTCTTAAACTGAATCCAGGCTTCTTGCCTTCTCTACTTTTTCGTTTTATAAATTATCTTCTTCTTCCTCTCGGTTCAAAGACACAGTGGCAATTTTAGGCCTTCATTAACATCCCAGACATCCTGTTGCAGTGTACAGCAGTGAAACCCATGAGTTATAGCACAAATCATTTCATATGTTCCACTTGAATACCGGCTGCAGAGGCTGTTAAGCCACTATAAACACCTATACACACGCAACTACACACAGATATATGAGTGAGCGATGAGTGTAGGGGAAATCTTGGTCACCAGAGGAAACATGTCTCAGAGAGTCTTAAGAGCTCCTGATGAAGATGAAGAGAGGATTTAGACCTTTGCATATTTTACTCCCACTTTCACTCTCTCGGTGCTCTACTGCGTGTGTCACTTCTACACGGCATACTTTTCTGCAGCACTTCTTTTACTGGATGTTTTCTTCAACACCCACACTAAAGTTTTGCAGGTGGAGACACAAGTTTCAGAAACTTTGTGCTGGGCCTGAAGCTCAGTCTCACATGTGCTGTCATCTGAGGATCCATATTGGGTCCTGGCTTAAAGCGAAACAGGCAATTCTGACACGTACGAAAGCCAAATTGCATCAACATTTAACACTCAGTCCATTTTCTCGATCAACATCAATTACCCATTGACCCATCTAAGCCTTCCCTCCTTCCTCCTGTCAGTGGGAGTCATGACATTTGCCAGTTACATAGCACGTCAGCCCCTTGGGGGGGGGGAAGCGTGGTGATCCCCTGCAAACAGCTACTGTACGTTAACTAATTACGATGAAATTAGAGTACCATCCTTTCGAGTGGCTGCCTTCATTACTCTCTGCCCTCCATTTCTTTCCACACCCATATGCCCGTTACAGTATCTTCGTACAACAAGAATGAATGTGCACGGTCACCCTCAGGACAACGACAGATGGACAATAAAGACATCTCAGCAGATGCACACAGACATAGCTAAGCAGGAACATATATATACATATATATATATATACACAACAGCGTGGTACACGATGCAGCGATACCAATACTTGAGAATATAGAGCCCCGATAATTTTGCAGGTCCAGTATTGATCGACAGTACTAATATTGGCTTAATACATAATAAACAATGTTAGGGTGAGTATCTGCAAATAAGTAACACAAAATCTTTTGTGCATATTTGCCAACCCATATGCTCTACTGATACATCTGCCATAGCCTTACAGTCTCCCCTGGGTTGACTGCTTTTGGGTTAGCGGGCACAGAACACCACGTTGTTTCAGCCTAGCATTGTTGAAACAGAGCAGCTAAAAGGTTATAGGCAGCAACAGCTACCGGAGCTTTTTTAGGGGGGGGGCGGGCCACTTGCCACTGACAATGTATGGGTCCAACTCTGGTGCACACTTTCCCCACATCACAAATTAAACTTACAAAGACTTTGTTACTGTATCATGAATACCTGGAGGCATGTGCACATTTAGTTGTGCGCCTGTCAATTCATACAGTGGAAATAATGAATACTTTTGTACCAATAACCAGGACAGATATAAGTAGCACCACAATCAAATCCAGATGTGTATGGACAGTCCCAAAGTTAACACATTTAGTTAACCAATATGTACACACACCCCAACACTCTTGACACTTCCAGACTAGGCAAGCAGAGAGGAGATGTGTGTGCTTCTGCCTGCATTAATTCTGTTAATGATCACAGAGGGTCAGCCTGCCTGCGATCCCTGTCCTACCATTAAACAAATAAAAACAACACTGATTACCAGGATGTTCACTGGATGCATCAATCTTGAGTAATTAGAGAGTGGTGTTTTGACTCTCTCCCCTTTTCTTTCCCTCTTTTCCTTTGCTTGTACCAAAGTAAGGCAGCAGCGGCAGACTCCTTTTAATGAACTAATAAGGGCGCGTGCTTGGCTGACCAAGAATGAGACAGGAAAGAGACAAATAAGTAGGAAGAGAGGCTGCTTTACCAGCTACATAAAGCCCCCACAAGCACCAGCTCTGCTGCCTTTCTCTAGGAGGGTTCATCGCTCTCTTTCTTAGAATAGAAGAAAATAATACTGTCTTTTGTGTGGAGATACCCAGTGTGTGTGTGTGTGTGTGTATGTGGGTGGGTGTGTGTGTGTGTGTGTGTGTGTTGTCGCCTGGAAAAGGACACAGCTGTCACATTAAGATCATGCTGGCCTGTAGCATTAATCTGTCTTGTAAAACCTTGAGACCTAAAGTACTGTAATACTATAGTGTGTGTGTGTGTGTGTGTGTGTGTGTGTGTGTGTGTGTGTGTGTGTGTGTGTGTGTGTGTGTGTGTGTGAGAACAAGTTTGTGATTGCATGTCCATGGAAAGAGTGATATGAAGATGCTAGTAGGGCATATGGCTCAGGATTTGAATCCAGATGCTCAAGAAAACCCATAGTGTGAGGATGTAGCACGGGAAGACGACGGGAATGTGAGAGGATGGAAAATTGTGGTTTAAATAGATGGAGATGGAATAGAAAAAAAACAAAGACAAAGTTGATACTGTGGTGAATGATAAACACCCCAGGGTGGCACAATATGTTGCATCCAACATAAATGTATGCCGGCTGGTGAGCTGGGTTGCTGCCTATACTCTGCTGTGCTGAGCTGTTATTCCCGCACTGTGATGTGCAAAGTTTACGCTGCCGTTTGTGTGCTGTGCTAACCTGACTGTGTTGTTTCTGTGCTACGCTGTGCTGTGCGGCGCAATGCTGTGCTGCGCTGTGATAAGCTGGCTACGTTGTTTCTTTGCTGTGCTTTCCTTGGTGGTGACAGCCTCAGCCGCTGACAGGTCCTTTAAATTCACCACTGCCAATTAGAGTCACTCCAGACCTGGTGGTGGGTGCGTGGTGGAGGAGGGGAAGTGGAAAAACTGCCGGGACGATGGTTGCAGGCCTGACAGGCCTGATGTGGAGATGGAAATGCGGTAATTTGGAGTAATTCGGCAACTCGCTGGCGCTTGCCTTGCCTGCCTGTCTGTCTGTCTGTCTGTCCGCTGAAATAAATGGGGTCAGCAGCGTGTGATCGGCAACTTTCATTTATATGTAAATGACCCCATCGTTGCTGCAGCAGCTGCTGTGGAAGCTGCTAAGTCTGTACACACAGTGAAATGCTGGGCCTGAGAGAGAAAGACAACCAGCCTGGCTGACTCCTGTCTCGGCTTCTGCCGTCCTTTAACTCTGTGTTGCCTTTTCCCTGCCGCTCAATCTTTTGTTTCACTGCCTCTCTGCATATTACAATATCACAACAATCTACACGTTACTACGTCACAACTATCCGTCTTTCGCAATGTTAATTAACTTTTGACTTGGTATGCAGCCAGTCCACACCGAGGTGCAGTGAGAGCACACATTGTAAAAGGGGAACGTATATCCAACAGTGATGCAGCGGTGCAGGTGACGACTGTTTTATAAAATGCTCATAGGTTACAAGCACATGCTCAAAAACATTTGATCAAAGGAAATGTGTGGAGTTTTTATGGCACAAAAATGCGAAACAGTCATGAAAAACCAACTTTTCCAATATCTCCTGCGTTTTATGAGGTGGAAATACTCTGACAATATGAAGAGCAATTTATTTTGTGAATTGTCTTTTCTGCTGTCAGCACAAGAGGTGTGGGGCATTGACTAATATGTATTTATAATAATAATTTTAATATGGATTCATTTGTATGAATTGTTTTTTTATTAATCCTTTTTTGTTAAAATGTAATTTAACAGAGCCCAAGGTGACATCATCCAAAACCCAAACATAGTATAATAATAATAATACAAACAGACATGTGTGCTCAACAATTATTAAATTATCAAAGCCATTCATTGTATGTCAATCAGCTGATTGATCAACTAACTCTAAGAGAGCCAAAATCTTGCAATTCAAATCATGTTTTATCTTTTTCCTCTAATCAGCGTTTTTAACATTAATTTGACATGCGCATTATTATAATTGAATAGTATTGACCGTGTTAGTTGTGGCTGGTCTTGTGCCTTTCCTGAGAAATACTGCAGAAGTGTAGAGTAGTGTAGCAAAAAGCAAACGGTGAACACAGTGGAGCAGATCAGATAGTGTATCGTAGGGCCTGGAGGTGTGTTCGCTTCATTACCTAACTAGCCATTGTGCTGATGCAGAACCGGGGTCCTGTAAATTCCTGCCTGCTTGTGACACCATAGATAATTACACTTCCATAAATAATGGAGTGTGCCTTGCCCACTTCCTACAGAACTCTCCTAATGAGATTAATATACAGGGAGCAGCTGAAAACACTTGGCAGGTAAATCTTAAATCTTTTTTTTTATTAAAGTTAAAGGAACACTCCGCCCTAAATTAACAATGCTATAAACAGCTACTGGCAGTGTATTATCTCCTGAGGCAATTTCAATGCAATCTTCTTGACCGCAAAAAGGATAACACCAGCAGGAGGACACACGCACTTTGCACCCGTTCCTCACCAAGTAAACAAAGTAAGTCATCATTTTAGGGTTCATTTGGAGCGGCTGAGATACAAAGGGCAAACTTAGGAATCTACTTAAATCAGTTTGATCAGGTAAAAGTTTACAATTCTCCTCCGTTTCATTGTTCGGTGGTGGATTTTTCTTATTATTCTTAAGGATAATTGGCCAAATGTTGACAGTGTAACATCGTGCTGAGATTCTTCTTCAGTGCAGCTACGATGCTGTTCAATGGCAGAGACGCTATCTAAAACATCAATGGGTATCTGCAGGTTTTTGGTGTCAGTCCCTCAGAATAAAAGCACAAAAGGATTCTTCCAGGCTCATGTCTTTGCATTGACAGAGGGAAATCTATTTCCAAATACAGAGACGTATTCATTTATCTGCCAGCAGTCATTGCTACACTATGATGCAATGACGCAGTATGTTTTGAATGGGGCATAACTTTTTCATCTGAAAGAAAGGGTTGGCACTATTGCTATTTTTGTCTATATGTAAAAACAGGAGCCGAGTTTCCTTTAAGAGCGTCTCATCATGCATAGTGATCTCCCCCACAAACCTCAAGGATTACTCATTAGCTCTCTAATTGACAGTCCTGGACACGTTAAAGTGAACTTTTATGTATATTGCTGCACCGCTTTTATATTTTTGCAAAGCGCGTGAGTCATGTTTATTTGCCATAACTAATTCATGGATTAGATGCCTTTGATGATGCATTGATTTCATTATCAAAATCTTTAAGTTATCTTTCATCTAGGAGTGTGTCTTTTATCTACATCTAGTGTTGGAAGCTGAAATATGTGGGAAGATCTAATTTGGTTCTCTGGGCTGAACTGTTTTGGATTAAAGTTGAGTAAATAATTAATGTGTTGAAATAGTTCCATCTGCTATATATATATATATATATATATATATATATATATATATATATATATATATATAAATATAAATATAAATATAAAGAGAGAGAGAGAGAGAGAGAGAGAGAGACAGAGAGAGAGACAGAGAGAGAGAGAGAGAGATTGCAAAGATACAGAGGAGAGTCGTCTCTGTTGTGAAAATTAAATACCTTTCAAAAACTTTTTTCTTCCGTTTCCTTTTTGAGTGAGCGATCTGAACGTGTCCCAGTCTGGCGCAAGATCTGTTCAAAGTGTGATGATAATCCCAAAGAAGACGATTCAAAGAGGGGTTTTTCAAAAACCCTATCTAACTGTGCCAGATCTAGGTTGTAAGCCTGTGTGTGTGTGTGTGTGTGTGTGTGTGTGTGTGTGTGTGTGTGTGTGTGTGTGTGTGTGTGTGTGTGTGTGTGTGTGTGTGTGTGTGTGTGTGTGTGAAGTGATCAATAAGGACTAAAATAGTTTGCAGGGTTACTATTGGGAGGAGGTACCATGTTTCGCACAGTAGTGAGCCAACACATAAAGTGCCATTCTGTCGCTCATGAAAATACCTCAGAGAGCATTATGGACACACGCACACACACACACACACACACACACACACACACACACACAGTTTCCACTCTATTATATTCACTCTGCTCTCCAATTCTATCCCAACTGCCAAGGCAATAAAATCACAGCACACTGGAACAGTGGCTAATAAATATGATTTGTTTGGACACACAAACACATATATAAACAACTTGTTTTCATTTAAAATGTGCAGTTTTGTGCCCATTTTCACATGAACAAAACACATACTGCCGTGGTCCATGGTGATATTAACTAAAACTGAAACACACACACACACACACACACACACACACACACACACACACACACACACACACACACTAGTGAGTGAATTGTCGTACAGCAGTTGTTCTTAAATTGGACTGTGGACGGTCGACTGTGCTTGAAAAAGCATCCAAGACGTTGAAAAGCAGCTTAATTACATTAAAAAAATAAAAATGTGCGCTCAACAAACTGAAACTGACCTTCATATTTTAAGTGCCACTCTTATCAAGCAAAGTGACATTAAATAATCTTTCAAAAAATTGGACAACTGGAACTCGAATGTTGAGTTACGGTCAAATGGTTAACAATCCAAGTATGAATGAGTGCCTCACGCGCCCACCAACACGAGGGTGAAATGGGAAAACAGTCTGTTCTCAAGACATTTTATATTCCCCAGTTCAAGGACAAATGAATGTGGGAAAATTCTCTTGAAGCCGGAAGGCAGCTGAAGTGTGTAGCATGTGGAACATGTAAAGTGTTAATTATCATATTAATATCTCACATCAGCATCCCCCATTAAAACTTTTCACTTACAAGGTGATGCTGATATTGTTTCCAGTGATTATCTTTTACGTTTGCTGGTTTATTGCCGTACGGGAACATACACGCAGACGAATGCACGCTTCTGTGTATGAACGTGCATGTTTCCATAAAAACTGAATACAGTACACGGTTCGGTACTCTGCACACTCCACATACTCCACAACGACACCACACAGAGGAACTATTAACACAATAAACAATGAGGTTTTTTTTAAAGAGGATAGGGACCGAGTGAGGGGGAGATGAGAGGAAAGAAGCTGTGTGCGTGCATGTGTGTGTGTGTGTGTGTGTGGTGTTGGCCTGCCTTTAAACTCAAACCCACAGCTCCCCAGTATCCCATCACTGGCTAAGGTAATATTGAGGCAGAAAAGAGTTCCACTGATTGCCTGAACACTCAACCACAATGTCTAGCTGTGGAGGGGAAATAAAGAGAGGGCCTAATTAAAATTTCAGGGGTACCAGCTGGGTGTCTGATCCCCCCTCCCGGTGTCTTTGTGTCTGGATTGAGACACACTCACCTTGAGTTCTTCATTTATTAACCTTGACAGAAACAAATCTGCATCCCCAATCACAGTACCCCAAAGCGTGGATAATGGGGCGAGTATGCAAACACACAGAACATGCACACACACACTCCCTCATGTATCTACACAAGGCCTTGCACACACGCATACCAATGTACACAATTCCACTTATACCCACACACGCGCACACGCACACACACACACACACGTCTGTACAAGGCCGTTCTTTAATGAACAGCTTAATGGGCAAAGAAAGATACAACAAAGCTGTCTGGGAGGACTGTTTGTAGTGAAGTGATCAAATACACTCTGCAATGGTATCCTTAGCATGAATAGCTATAAGGATGAATATGAAATCAGATTCATTTTCACCTAATTAAAGCATCATTTTGCCACTGGAGCAGCGTGCAGAGACTGGAAAACTAATTGTTCATCACTTATCTATTGTAAAAAGGCAGTTGACAAAAGATGTAAGTGTTGCTGATTTAGTTTTGTGCTCGACTGCTATCTCACAGCTGTTCTATGTGTGCGTGGAAACTGAGAGCTGACGGCGACTGCAAGTAGAATTAGGAGGAAAGCAGCACAATATCTGTCCATATATGTCCGTGCATGTATTGGAGGGTGGATACGTGGAAGTGGCGTTTCCCCAAGGAGTTGCTAAATTGAGGGCCGCATCTTCATTTGGCCTGCCGGATGGCGACCTTGCAGCCTCGTCTCTGTGTGCTTTCGCGACTGCCTAATGAAGACTTCAGGGCCGGGCAAACAAATTCTAATAAATTGCTGTGCTGTGACTGAAAAGTAGGTGTTCTTCCACCACACACAAATGTAGGAAACACATACTGTAGACACACAGTTGTCATACATAAAATGCTCATCTATTAGCGTGCACACACACACACACACACACTCATTGAATATTAGACAGTGCATTAATTCTCATCAGCCTGGGAGCAAGAGTGGATGTGACGGTGTGTCCTGAGAATGCCTCCTGTTCAAGAGCTGCTTCTCTCTCACAAAACATGCTCCTTAATAAAAACATCACAATCAATATGTGATATCCCAAGTGACACCTTTAAGGAAAAACACGCCCACCTATCGGCAAACCTTCAGCCGATCTCACATGAGAGAAAAAAGAAGAATTCTACAGATGAAAAGATATGCACACATGCACGTAGAGGAGGGACAGCTAAATGTTACTTACTTTATACCTGCATGTTTGGTTTGTTTCTGCAGAGTGTGTGTATGTGTGTGTTTGTCGATAGCGGTAGTTGTCTCCACAGCGATGCCTGACCTTAAGTTAGGTGAAGTTTTCTTTTCGCTTCACTTAAAGGAGAGTGACATTTAATAGTCCCCGCAGGTCAAAGAGGGTAACAAACACCAAATAAAGGCTGAAAGATTGCCAAAAAAGAAAAGAAAATGCTCTCTCTGTGTACTTGAGTGAATCAGTGAGTAGGTGTGTTCCTTTTTAACACACAAATTCACCACCATTCAGATGATAATTTGAAATTCCACTCGTGTCATCCCTTTCTCGTTTTTAATCTACTTTCTCTTTTACTACCCCCTTTTCTTTTTTTATTGTGGACCCCAACACTTCTTTACTGCTACCCGTCCTCTTCCTCCTCCATGGCAATTAAGTGTAAGCAGTGGAGAGGTTGAGAGACGGAGGGATAGGAAAGAGGAGTGATGGCTCAAGGCGTGCCATGCGCTCCAACAGACAGACCCTGTTGCCATTGGCCACTGTAACAGATCCCCGTCTCTGGAGTTTTAAATGATTCAAACATTTGCCCTTCGCTGTTCCTGTGGTGGGCAAAGATTTTCCGTGTCTCCTCTCCTGCTCACACTCTGTGGAACACACTTTCTCATACCAGCGGCACACTGGCTGCTTCCAAATTAGAGCCTAATCCAAAATGCCAAGTACGAGACACCCGTAAAATATATATAAATACATCTCTGTGTGAACTATTACTGTGTGAACTGTTTTGACCCCACACAAGAATCCGAATCAGGAATCTCTAAGAATCAGAATCGATAAGCGGAAATGGAATCATTACAATCCAAACGATAACCAACCCTACATGCTGAGCAGTTCACTACTGTCCCATGTTGTTTGCTACATATTCACCTTTATGCTTTGTTTCCTTAGCTTTTAGGGATGGGAATTGATAAGATTCTGTTGATACCGATTACATTATCGATACGATTCTTTATCGATTCACAAAGAAAGTACTTCCAGGGAAGACTCCAGACAGCAAACAGCCTGCTCTCCATGTGAACAGTAGCCTAATAAATGCTGGATACAATATAAATTTGGCGATACAACTTTTAGCGACTACTGACAGGCGACACACGTAATGCAAGGCCGTCGCAAAATTAACCAGAAATAATAATAACCTACATCTTGAACCTAAAGTCTGGAACAGAGAGATGCATTTGGATATCATTGGCGGTCCTTTCTCAGATCTTGGCAGGCACGATGATGGACTATAAATGAGAAGGAAAAAAAAGTACTGGGTACAGTTGACAGGGCTCCAGAGCTCCAGAGAGGTAAGTAGCTCATTCCCCACAACTAAGCAGATGAGGGGAGACCAGGGGGCAAACAGCAACGCAGCTGCGCAACAAAACTCCCAAGCCCTACTGACTGACAGCAGATGAGCTTGCAGTAAATACATTAATTACACAAACCAAGGCCAAGCAGAGCTGAACTGAGCCGAGCCGGGTTGAGCTGAGCTGGGCCGAGTTGTCTCTCCCTAAGCTGAGTTAGGCCTCAGTGCAGGGCTAGTGGAGGATGCTCAGGCTCTGCGGAGCGTGCTTTGCAATCCCCAGACCTCATTAAGATGCAGAGAGGTTCTGACTCCTGTCACCTGTGAGCTTTTTATATCTGGCATAATCTCTTAGTAGATATTTCTTACATCCAATAATGAGCAAGTTATTACTCCATACAACAGAGAGAGGGAGCAGAGAGGGGAGCAGGGGGACACGAGAGTAGGAGGGAGGAGGGAGGAAAGAATAAAGGGATAGAGTGAGAAAATATAAAGACAGCTGAAATACAGAGAGACAGAAAATCCACTCGGATTTAAAAGGCAGTAGAGATAAGAAGGCGTCCCTATTTAGTTTGGTTGTTAACATCAGCAGTGTTTACGGCATTATGACCCTGGTAAAAATCAAATAACTTGACAGGCCACTGCCTACTGCTTATTCGGGCCTCGGAGGGAGCGGAGGGGGAAACGGGAGCACAGAAGGGGAGCAGCGCCGCCTAATAAATACATAAATAAGAGCATAAATAAACAGAGCATCAGAACTCTGCCTGACATGGCAGAGACAGCACCTGAAGCATTGGAGGACGAGTCATCCTTCTACTCTCTCTTCTCTCTGCTGTCTGCATTGATTGATGAAGCGGGAGGATCAAAGGCTGCTGAACAGTAGTACTCAGGAAGATGGAGAGATAGAGAGGGAGGGAGGGAGGGAGGGAGGGAGGAGAGTGGAGGCGAAGGAGGGGTAAAGGGGAAACAGATAGAGAAGTTCAGGGCCCTGCTGTCTGTCAGTCAACTCCACAAAATGACCCTCTAACTACAGGGCTAAGTCAGACATTAAGGCCTCCAGAGTCAAAGAGGATTCACTCATTCTCATTCTCCCTGTCTGTCTCTCTCTCTCTCTCTTTCTCTCTGTTCACCTCACACCCTCCCTCTTCTCTCTCTCCTTTATCTGTTCTCCTCTATGTCCCATCCTGAAGAGGGAGGAGCAGGGCCAAGCACCATTAATCTCCTATCTAATAACACTGGTAATGTTACACATTATTGGAAAGAGATGGGCAAAATGAACCAATAAGTTATCTGATATGGGTCTCCCCTCTCCACGCACATTCCAATCCCAAGGACATTTAGGCAAACGAAGAGACACAGATGCAGCGACTGAGGAGGACAGAGAAGGAGAGAGAAGGAGAGAGAGAGAATGAGAGAGAGGAGAGCGAGAGAAGGAGAATTAGTAATGAAAAAAGGGTGGGCAATGTGAAATATTTCCTGCTATCGACCTCTTGTCCAGGGACATGCATAGATTTCTGTATGTGGAAGATAAGTGTCTTTGATAAAGTAGGTTAGCATTGATTAATCCATGAAATCTTGGGGCTGTGGACTTGAAGTTAATGAGTAAGGTTTTCTATTTTCTCTGCAATCTCTCACGACATACGTTTTCAGCACAGCCCGGGGACCCTGCGGCCGCAGCACGCCAGCCCCCCTCATTTCAGATGTCTGTTATTTTGGGGCGAAGATGGCCAATCAATGAAGTTGACATTTGTTACTGTGAAGGATTCACAATGCAATCATGGGATAGGGGCTGTAAGGGCCTGCTAGGTGCATAGAGAGGGGGTGGAAAGGTCACGGCTAATCTAAAGGGAACAAGAGTTATTTATCCATACACACCAGAATAAAAAGAAGATGAGAGACACAATCTATATATACAGCTCCGGGGGGGGGTTATGGAGGCATCGCACACATACAGGCACACACAGATACATACAGAAACAAACAAAGCATCCTATCTGCTGCAAAGTAATTTCCCCCCTATTTCAATTTGTAATAAACATTGTGCATGAAGTGACCTATCTCGCGGCCCATCACTGAGTTTTGTAGCAGCATTAAAGAGCTTACAAGGATGAGGAAATCTGAATACGCCATTAAACACTCACCCTTGTATGAGGTTAGCCTAACCCTGTTTGAAAAGTCCCTCTGCTTCATTTGTGCTGCGTGTTTTCCTGCCACATTTAATACGCTATGACAGTTTTCTTTGCATGCAGCTGTGGTGAAGGAAAGCAAAGCAAACAGCACGTTGGCTGTACACATCAGTCACATTTAGAACAACCTTGAAACAAATAGCACTATGGACGCATCCTCGGGCACAGAGTGCTGGGAGAAAGAAATCAAGGGAGACAGACAGGCGGGCATTGCAGGCAGCTTTCTCTTTCTTTCTCTCTCTATCTCTCTAACTGACTGTACATCAACACCTCTGTTGCCCACACTCGTTCACATTCTAGTCTCTCCCTCCTCTCACTCACATTAATCAATTTCTCTCTCTCTCTCTCTCTCCGCTGTAAATCATCCCTCTCTTCCTCAACCTCAGCAGCAGCTGTGCGGAGGAGGTAGAGTGGATGTCAAAATATTTGGCAGCCATCTCTAGTGCCAGTGTAGCATTTTAACCTCCGTGGTTATTACACATACACAGGTTTTTTCTGACATCCCCCCAGGCATTAGCCTTGAAATCTCCCACTCTCTCCCTCTCTCCATTCATCTCATCATTATCCTTACAGCAAGGATACACAAACAAAAAGCTCACTGCTCAGCGCTCTGTGAATGGCTGAAGCTTTACGCCAAACACAGCATGCCCCTAATCCACCAGTAAGGCAGAGGGCTCACCTTTTCAGCTCACTGCCACCACTGAAGTGGTACAATACACACGCACTCAATCTTAAGTCTCGTGTACACCACGCCCCTCACTGCACGTATACACACACGTATGCACGAACACGTGCAATACGTAGCTCTTTTCTTGGGCGCACACACACAGATATCTTCAGTAGCTAATTATCTAATTCCTCCTTTGGCTTGGTGAGTGTGTAAATCATGTGTGTTGCAGGAAGTGTCTGGCCCCAGGCTCTACCTCCGCCATGCAAACACGCACACATACACACACGCAGGCGCACACACTCACACATAAAGCATCTCCACCCTTAAGTCTTTGTTTCAATGCTTTTTGCAGAGGAGGTGCAGGTTATTCCAGGAAGAGAAGGGAACCTCACATGGGCCTCCTGACAGCCTGTGTAAATCAGATGTCATAGAAAGATCTAATGGTGCTACATGGACTTGATATACAGTGCTGTGGTGTGCTGACAGTTGCATGTACTGTGCACACACAGTACACGCCGACATACGTAAGACAGACACACACGAGCACAGCCAGCATGTATAAGCCAATGAAGTACATAACGTGAAGCTTAAATGTTGCCTTACTCAGCAGTACAATAGGCATATGCCCCCTTTGCTGAACTGAATGTGTGACACAAGAAGCTATGAACACACGCAAACACAGGTTGACACAGCATGTGTGAACAATCTCCTTTGCCTAAATATGAAATATGTTCAGTCATTCCTACAGCTCTACTTTAGCAGAAACACGGATACATTGCAAAGTTATTTATCTCAAGTCTGCCAGTAATAATCCTTTACAGCTTAATTTCCATAGAACGAGACAAATCCTCAACTAAACTGAGGCAATTAATTTGTATTTTCACTGCAGTTTCACCTGCATCAAGGATCCTCTTGTGATACTTAGCAGTAGCATGTAAAAAGGGAAGGTCAGTGCAATCACGATTAAAAAATAACCTGGATACGAGCTGGATACAACATTTTTACTTCGTCAAGTAGAATAAGATGCGAGGAACAGCAGAGGACTGAAATTATTGTTTACGTCCCATAAGTATGCTCACGACAAAGCATCTGCAAGCACATGAGCATTTAAAAAAAAGAAAAAAAAAGAGAAAAAACATATTTGTCGTGTTTGCGTTTTTAGTTTCGTTATGGCGAGTCAAGGAAAGCGAGGGAGTCACAGCTGGCACCGTTGTGGTTAAGATGCATAAATATTTCTCCTCTTTGCTGCTCCATTAAAACCTGTTCTCCTCTCCTGTGCCCCATTACCACTGATCCTCCTGTGTTCTTCTGTGTACCATCAAAGATATTTCCCTGCAGTCCGTAATAGACTAAATAACCATAAAAAAAAACACTTGTTAGCATACTTCTTAGTATACTGTGACACGGCTACCACAATACACCAACAACAAAGTGTGACGGTGAAGCAACGAGGGATTCACGGCTCTGGAGGGTGGGCTAACAACATCTTGGCATTATGTACTGGAACTCCTATATGCAGCCAGTGTAAGGGTTTGTGCAGGATTTTGAAGTGGATTATGGAATGTGCCCAGAAAAGCTGAACTATTGAGTGAGTTGTGGTTTAATGCAGAACTGAGTATACGGACTGATTTTTTTAATATATTAAATCGAGATATGATACATTTTACATGAACTAAGATCATATTAAGGTTTCACAGTGTGAATTAAATGTCCACTGGTCTGTTCCAGCTGCGTTGGTTCACACAGTGTTTATATATATATATATATATATATATATATATATATATATATATATATATATATATATATATATATATTATTTATTTTTTTAATATATATACATATATTTATATATATACATACACATATATATATATATACGGATGGGTGTCATTAATAACAATAATGACAAAAGGTTAGAGACAAAGAAGACTTGAAAGCTCGTCGGTTCAGAAGAGCTCACCAAGTTACATTTATAATTCAGCCCCTCTGCCTGATGCATACTTATGCACATCATGCTTCAGTCTGACAAGTGATTTGACAGAAGAACCGAGCACATATCGTGATGACCTGTAGGCTCACCACCCTACTCATAAATATTTATAGAGAAGCCAGGAGGCCAAGGAGAGTCATTCCAACCTTGTGGAGACCCGAGTGCAGTACCCTCGAGTCAGAAATCGTGTTGTTCATCATCTTGGATAATAGTTTCTGCTGCAGGTGTCATGTTGTATAGTACACAATGTAGAAAGAAGAATGAAAAGATAAATAAAAGTCTCCTCAAAAGTGTGATGACTGCAAAAGAGGCTAAGGATACAATTGAGGAGGGAGAAAGCCACACTTAAAGCAAAAGAGTCTGAGGATGTGAGATGAAACGGTTGGGGTGGGATAATGAAGTATAAGTATATGGAGCTGGTCTGAGAGACAGAGCTGGATGCAGAAAGCAGCTTACTCACACTGGTGGTGAATCATTGCACCCTGCCTGATAAGCTCTGACTCACTGAGAGGATGGGAGAACAGAGGAGGAAAAAGTAGAGCGTGTAAGGTGGAAAACGAGCAGAATGTGCATGTGTGTGCGCCCGCCCATGTGTCCACCACATATCAGCTACATACATACATATACTCACTGCCATGGATGCACGAACATGGACCCATGTGAGTCGTCTGTGTGTGTGTGTGTGTGTGTGTGTGTGTGTGTGTGTGTGTGTGTGTGTGTGTGTGTGTGTGTGTGTGTGTGTGTGTGTGTGTGTGTGACAGTGAAGGTCAGTCGTGTGGGTGTGTCTCAGGCCTCCCAGCTGTGGCCCGGGGCTAAGGAGCCATCACTGTCACATCTCCTCGCTGCTGTGTGCTGCTGGCCCTGCAGCACGGCAGCACACAGAACTGACTCACACAAATGCACGCGCACACACACACGCACATGCACGAACGCACACACACACACACACACACACAAATCATCATCAAAACAGTCCCTTTACATTCCTGCCATGGAAAGCATAAAGCATGTCCCCTCTCTAATGTGTGAACCTGATGACCTTGTCCACACTTATTCAATCACGAGTGGAGAGAGCACAATTAATCCAGCAGCCTGCTCCGTAGTCTCGTCTGTGTCGCTACAGCTCTCTGCTGTATTCAGCAAATATGCACAAAGAATCTCGTCTGGAAGTTTTGTGCTTCTACAAGCACAAAGTCAAACAGAGTGAAGGTTTAGAGGTGAACACGACCTGTTTGACATGATGCCTCAATCTTCAACTCTCTACACTGGTATCTCTTTGGGCTTTCTCTTTTCTTTATCGAAAAGTCTAACTCTTCAAAATTGAGTCTGAATTTTAGGCTTCTCTACTGACATGCAAGTTCAAACCTTGAAAGAGGAACCTTGAATGAGACATTGTCAGTGTAACACCGTAAAATATGACTTATTATATTATATTGATACAACCGTGAGAGTGAAAGGCACCCACCCAGTTAAGGTGACTGCCTCTTTCAGAGAAATACAGCAGGGGGGTTGGGCCTCTTCCACTCCCCTTCAAAAAAAGAAATATATGTGACCTCTGGCCATTTTGTACACCTGAAATGGGTTGATGCTCTAGCATGCACCTCAGTGTCCCTCTCTCCCAGCAAGCCTCACACACTGGCCTTTTTATGGCCCAATGCATGGCACATAAAAAGGAGAGCACATTGCGCAATTACCGCCTAATTAACTGGCCGATATTTTATGTGGTCAGTGAGGCCGCAGACAGACTGCAGATAATTTGCCAGGATTTTAGAGAATGTGTCTTACTGGGCCGCTCTCGGGCTGATTTACAGACCTCCACAGCTAATTTGTGTGTGTCTATGTGTGCGTGCATTTGTTTGTCTACATGCAAGCTTGCTTAAATAAAAGAGGGCACAGACTGTATGTGTAGGCCATTTGTCTGAGTCATGGTTTATACCCTACACCGCTCCCCATCCTCCTCCCCTTTCCTCCTTCCATCCCCACCTCTCGCAGCCCTTAACAGCAGCAGGTTTGCATTGGGATTTGAGGTGTAATTAAATTCAATAAATAGGCGAAGGTGAAGAAATAAATCAAGCGGAAACTGATAAACAACAGGAGATTAAATGCCACTGAGCCGTGCAAACAAATATTTCAATAGAATTTTCAACAGAGGGCATACGGGGGGGGCCCCTTGCAAACCTCAAAACTTTCTTGACTGAAAGTCAGCTCACCAAAACCGCCGCTGCTATAACTACATTTGCCGCAAACGTCCTCGTTGACATTATAATATGACTCACAATAAGGAAATAAATAACCATTTGAAGGACATAGATTGTAGGAGATGACAGGCGACGTTTCCATGCCCTCCATCTTTCACACACACCTCATCATCCTCCTGCATCATCGCTTATTCAGAGGCCGGCCAACTCTTTATTAATGACTATTGAAGTAGCAATTAATGCTGCATAATACATGAACTACAGCTGTGCAAATCTGAATAAAGTTTGATTAGGTGCTAAAGAGGAAAGGGGAAATACTGGGGGTGCATATTAATGCTACCGTTTTAGAGGAAGGGGGATCGGTAGGGGGCTTTGTGCCCGACTGGCCAGCTGAAGCCAACAAATCAGTTACCCAGCCAGTGCTAAAAGTCAGTAATAAAGACCAAAGCAAGTCAGATGGACCAGGGAGGCCATAGTACCCTTGCTCCTGCTCAATTTTAAGCAGTGTGAGATGTGAGTCATAGTGCCTTGGTTTACACACCGATTTGCTTGCTCTACTCCATACCGCACCATACTGCCCTCCTGGGCATAACAAGCCTAAGTGCTTAAAGTCCCCAGAATGGAAATGAGGTCTTTTTTTAACAGGCATCGTTCAAGGCCACACCTGGTGCACTGAAAGCACCCGGGTCCACTGCTCCATGAATTAATGAAGGATCCTAACAGCACGGAGGTCAATCTTTGACTCCGGCTACTCATTTACAGGCCTCAGAACAGTTATGAGAAACCCCACTGAAATGTCTGCCTCCGTGTGTGTGTGTGTGTGTGTGTGTGTGTGTGTGTGTGTGTGTGTGTGTGGTGTTTGCCTGCTCATTCTCCCTCGATCGCCTCGATTGAGACATGCGGTCCAACCCCAGATTAAAATGACAAGGACAAAAATGCTTCCACCCCGGCCTTTTGAAATGATCAACCGTGTTCTTTCTTCTCTCCAATCCACTCTCTTTCTCTCTTTCTCTCTTTGCTTCTGTGCTTTCGCCACTCAATAAATCTTTAATTCCTAAAAATACAGTCTCTAGTCTTCCCGCAAGCTCTCCCTCTCACCCTCTTTCTCTCTCTCTCTCAATTTCTCAGACTCCCTCTCCCACTCTTTCCTTCTCTTTTCTCCTCCACTCTTGTCCTCTTTTGAACAGCTGCTCTGCCTTTATTATGTTGCTCTCTCTCTCTCTCTCTCTCCCTGTCTGGCCTTTCACTCTAATCCTCCAATTGCCTTTCACATGCACAATATTCCCCCCTGAGCCCCCCGTTCCTCTGACAGGCTTTCACATATTAGATTAGGCTTAGCTTTGTTTATTTATTTATTTAGTTGAGGCTATTGTCTCTGAAACTTTTGCCAACCCAAATTCTCCCAAAAAAAAACGTGCCGACTGTAATTTGCAACTCGTTTCTCTTTTTCCGGCCGCAACATTCTGCTACATATCAATTTGGCTCTCATGTGCTCTACTGCAATCATTCTTTGGTGCTAGTTTTTGGCAGTGAACATGGCGGCACTAACAGAGTGTTTCAGAACAGGCTGTCTAATGGAAGCTTGCAGCATTTTGAGGTTTGCAATATTATTGGGTTGTAAAAGAAATACACGGTAGCAAATGGGGTTGAGCAATCACCCCTTAAGCCGGCCACCAGCCCCTCAGTCTAATTGTGGTAAGGAAATCCAGGCTGACCCTTTAACGCAAGGTCCATGCATACTGTCATCATGACGCTTTTATAGACCTGACCTGAGTTATGACTCGCTCTCTGATAGGCTAGCGGTGAGAAAGATGGAGAGAAGGTTGAAAGAAGGGTGGGAGGGGGGAGAAGAGAAAATAAAACAGCATAAGATAGAGCAATAGACTGCTAAAAACGTCAGGCAATGACAGGCGGACAGAGGAAAGGGTTTCCAGTCAATCATTATAATGAAATAAGTAATTTACCTAAAGGACAGTGTAGCTCCAAGGGACTGTTATTGCAGCGCTCTACCCGGGTCTGGCCTTTCAACCTTACCTCTTTGGCCCATTAGCCCTGGGGCTGGCCTTCCATCTCTGTGCCTATCTCTCTAACCTTTCTAGTAAGCAGGCCCAATCAGGAATCAATAGCCATGTCACGGGGAACCCATGCTGCTTTGACACCAGTGAATACGACAAAAAAAGTCTATTACACGGCAGTTATCTCCATTACTGCTGAGCAACTTGGTCTCGAAAAAAAAGGCACAGAATGGAGCACGGCAGGCTGAGGAAATCAGTGACTGTGGTGGCGGTGACAGGTTGTGAAGCTCTAATTCAGAGCAACATGTCTGATTAACCTGTATCTCTCCTCTGGGATCTGGTCTGTGTGCCTGGCAGAAGACAGAACACAAAGACAGACATTCTCCAGAACAGGCGGACAGACGTGTTTCTGCTCATCGTATTCTCAGAGATGTACCAACACCTACAGTGTTTATACGATGTGTCACTATTCTTGCCGAGCATATACCGTCCTTAACCTTTTACTTTGCAAAGTGGGGAGGAGTGTTTTTCCCCACTCTGAATACCCATTTGTCTTTAAATAACATACTGGATAGGTAGGCAAAGGTTTATAGTATGGCCAGCAGTTTTAATTATTTAAACTTTGTTTTTGAAAAGTCTTGCTTTTTTTTTGGTGGATGGCTCTAAATACTAAAACACTCGTGAGCCGCAGCTGCTGTGAAGAAGTCAGGAGGTGCACGTCAGAGTGGTAGCAAATTCAAAACAATTTGTTGTTGCAGTTTTAAATGAAGCTCTTGGGAAATAACTGCTGGACTGATCCAAAATGTATAAAAAACAAAAAAAATCTGAAAAATAATTCCTTTAAGCTAAAGATTGTGTTTCCTTTGTGTTCAACAGCGTAAGGGCACAGCCACACGATTAACATTCGCCTCCCGTTGGCTTCCATTTTATGCGAGCGGTCTCGAGTCCATAGTGTCTCCATGACCACAAGAGGTCATCAGGCTCGTCAGGAAAACATAAGCCCAGGCAGCTTAAAGCAGAACCAATGTTGATGTTTTTTTTTGGTTAGGACAGTTTCAGATGTAGGCTACATAGTGCATTCGTGCGTCGTAGGGTTCATGCAGAGGGAGACCTATGGAACAGGAAGCATAAAGCAATGTGACACTGTTCATTGGGTCTCACCTTGGCCAGGTGACCTTGATCAGTCAGGGCATCAGTCAATGTTTAATTGCAGAAATGTTATGTGTGTGTGATGTGGTCTATTCCCAGAGGGGGAGACTCTGTCCTCGGTGGGTTTTCCTCTTGTGCTGTACTCTGATCACTTCCTGCCTCTGGGTTGCTTTATGACACTCATTTGCCTGATTAGCTAAACAAACGCTGACTGCTCCCTTACTCACCTCGACAAACACACAGGGAACTTCCTCTGTTTACTGCCTGTGTATGCAGACTGTGCACGCGCATGTACACTCACGATCATATTTCCACACGTAGCGCTTAAAAATGAACAATGTGCAGGCTGGAAACGATCAGCTGGAAAAAGTGCTCATAAATCATCACAGGGTCTGAATCAGAACACAGTAACATTAATCAATTTAGCACAGATACTGTACAATTAATGCAATCTATTTATCTTCATTTAATGTGTGGGATGAGCATACTGTACAAGCGCCATGCTTTATAATGTTTGATCGGTTTGGGATGAAATAAAAAGATTCTTTGTGTACACAACATTCGTGTTTACGGTATGCAAATGGCACATTGGGATCCTCCCACCGTTGAAGAATCCCGACATAACGTTTGTCTTAGTAAAATACAGCCTCTGATGCACGGAGCTTCTCTGGTAATGAAAGCAATAGGTCTCTGTAAGTGGAAATTGCTTTTCCAGAGCTTCATTTTACAGCCTGGTGTTGAATACACTCCTCTGGCAACTCCTCTTGAATGTTTCATCACAGACCAGATCCCAGGGGTTGGTACAACCCCCCTCCTCACACGTACACACTCACTATAAGGGAGCCTTCGCATCATGCATGTGGAGGATATGAGAAGTCAACTGGATGCCATTTCATCTGCAAGGGGAGCGATTTGATTGCATACTCATTATAGGAGGATACAAACATGATAGAATGTCAAGCCAGGCCAGCTATCGTAGCTACAGTTAGCCTGGTGTCTGAATAGCTTTTGGGAGGTGTCAAATTATCCCGTCTTATCTTTGGCTTACATACAGTTCTCATGTGGCCACACGTTCATGGTGACATTTGTGAAAACATACCATCACAACATTGTAATACCAATTTCGGTGCTGTCTTAAAGGCGCCACGTTTACTGCGTTGATTTCCCTGTTTGGCTGCAGGTTGTGTGGCTCGTTGTAATGGCTTTAGACAAGTAGGAAACCACAGGAGGTGAAACATAATAAGTATGCTTATGTTCTTGCCAAATAATCAGTCATACAATCTTAATATAATTATGACATCCGTGAATACTAGCCACTGCCAAGAAGATGCCAGATGGCTCATTGAGCGATTGTGATTGACGCATCTCAAGTACAAAAACAGAGTGAATTTCTTCGACTCAGTAGTTCAACAGAACTATACAGTACATCTGTCTCCTGGAACAGACAGACAAGACAAGACAGAAACAGAGGCAGTGGAGCCTAGTCTTTGAAGAATGTCAGGACTGTGTCTAGATTGAAACCAGCTACCTGGGGAAAGCCTGTGTGTGTGTGTGTGTGTGTGTGTGTGTGTGTGTGTGTGTGTGTGTGTGTGTGTGTGTGTGTGTGTGTGTGTGTGTGAATTAGTGTCTGTATACAAGCTGTCTTTATGCATGCTTTGCATGACTCCTGTCAGTGTGTGTGGGTGTTGGCACAATGTTTGTGTAGTGTCAGGTAGAGGAATTTACATTAGTGAGCAAGAAGTAAATGTGCGCTGCCGCCTCTGAACTAGTCTTCAAAGGAACGCCTAGCAGCTGCTTTCATTGTGCTGCACACTGGGCCATGACTGTAACCCAGAGGTGGGCAAACAGCGGTCCTTTACCAACAACTCACACACATACACAGATACATAAAGTTAACACATTAAGATGAGAACATGCGAGTCACATGCATGTTAACTCTTAATGAATGCATTCCCACTGAATAGTTGGTGAAGTTCTCTAGTCAGGCCATGTATGAGCTGAGGAGGTCAGCTGCACTGATGTTAGGTCATGTATACATAAGATGTTCTGTACCATTAAAAAAATACTGCCTTGAAAAACATGTTCTTTGGAATAATGTGTCTTGTTATAACGTGAGAGTGTGCAGCAACATCATTTGCATTGTGTTGCGAGGGTCGACAGTCGCATGATTTCACAGCATTTCATGTTTACAAGATGCACTTTTCTCTAGAGAAAGGAATAAAAGTCAAAAGTCAAAAGTCAGATGTTAGTGGGGCACGTACGCATGATGGATTAAAATATCTGCTACACAGAATCTGGTGTGGACACTGCTGTCACAGCTAGAATTGAACCCATTGCTCACAGGCCAAAGGCTGCGATTCACAAAACAAACTTTGTCTGCACTGAAATCCCATCTCCAAACACATGAACACTTGCAAAAAAAAAACCTAAATCTGTGTGTCCTTTGCTGTTTGAATATATTGTATATATATATATATATATATATATATATATATATATATATATATATATATATACATACACACACATTATGTAAATGCATATAGGGGGCCATATTGAATGAGAATGAAAGGAATAAAGAAGGAAAGGGTCTGATGCTTCAAACATAAGCACACAATAAGGGCTAAAGCATTCAGCTTTTAATTAACATTAGCCATATCAGCATGGAGTAATTTGAAATTGTCTTTAGGACTTCAGAGAGAAAAAGTGAGAGACAGAGACGTTGAACCATTAAGCTCAGCTGATAAACCAGTAATACCGGTGGAGTCACTATCTCTTGCTATAATTTTGATCTCTTTCACTTTGTATTTTGCTTCTTTTTTTAGAAACACATGGTGCTTCCCTTCCTTCCTTCCTCCCCCTTATCCTTTTGATCCAGCCCCCTTTTCTTTCCACATTTCTCTTCCTTCAAGCTTCATCTTCCTTTTCCATATTTTTTTTCCCCCCTCCATGTTCTTTATTTCTTCTTGCTCTCAGCTTTTATCTCCACTTCATACAGAATAACTGTGCGGCTTGGTGAGTATAATGAGGCTGTTCCTTTACAACTTCAAACCTTCCCTTTACCCATTTGCCAGGCTTCTAAAACAAACCTGCGACAAATATTTTGACATTCAGACACAAGGGAAGACGTGTGCAACGATTCGAAGCATTCCCACACATCTTCTGCAAAAAAAAAAAAAAAGAAAAGAAAAAGTAACAGGCAGGAAAAACCCTTTAACTATAGAGTAAATGAGAAAGAGAGCCCAATCAAATGCTGATGTGCTTTTCTTTTCCCCCCTTTTTTTTAACTGTAGTGAAGTCTTTGATCCTGATATTAGCTGTCCACTGTGGAATTAGTAAGCATAATACTGGAGCGTGTTTAGAGTGAGAGTAATTAAAGCCAAGAACGGGCTCTATATGTTATGTTGTAAACGATTTAGCAGGCCAGCGGTGTACCACATTGTCATGGATCACAGTAAATTGGCCTGGGCAGCTTGTTGTGCAGATACACAGTCACTGTAGCACGTTCATAACAGTAATTGCTATGAATGAAACACCCATGGTACGGCATAGCACGCCACTCCACGATAAACTTGATTATTATGGTAATTATATAAGTATAAAACACTTTAGCATGACGGCCTGGATTTATCATCACGATTGCTATAAGTGCATTTACAGAGCTGGGAATTGGGACTATTCAAAAGGCCAAACCATTGAGTTGATGGGAGTTTAGCAAAATTAGAAATCCATCTAGAGAAAAGGCAACCTTCTTTCCATTGTGATCATAATCATTTTTTCTTGTTCTGCTATTGATTTAGCTGCGAATGCTCTGGTCGCTTTTTGCTCCAAAGGACAGCGAGGGAAGGGAGTGGTTGAGGCAGGATGAAAAGATAGAGGGATGGTGGGATACGGGGGCGGAGGAGGAGGGTCGGTGATGAGTCTTGAGCCGCCCTGAGCAGTAATGAGGAAGCAGTAAAAATGAGACGGCATTGTGTTGTACTTTAAGGTAGTTCATCTTTAAAATGAATAGTCCCTGAAGGGCCAGGTGGTTAATGCCATTTATTAATAGACAGACAGGGCCAGCAGTTTGGGCTGTGGCCCTCTGAGAGCCCTTAGTTAGGATGGAGAGAGAGAGTGTGACTGACTAAGAGATAAAAAAGAAAGACTTTGGGCTGGGGGGGGGGGGGGGGGGGCCTGCAACTGAAGGACGGGATGGTACAGAGAGATCGAGCTGAGCCTGCCTATTGATTGCCAGGATGAGCTATAAGGGGTGTTCGGATGTTCCCAACTGCCAATAAAAGACATTTCTTATTTCAAATTGATGGCATTAAAGATGGGATCAACTCTCTAATGCCAGCTAATCACCAGAGACACTTCATCCCAGCCCTTTAGGCCAAGGTCAACGGTCAGAGGCCGGGGCTTATCTGAGAAATATTTGTGACTTGATCATTAAATAAAAAAGGGCTACCAAAACA
This sequence comes from Cottoperca gobio, assembly GCF_900634415.1. NCBI lineage: Eukaryota > Metazoa > Chordata > Actinopteri > Perciformes > Bovichtidae > Cottoperca > Cottoperca gobio. Next base: position 23,481,004 of record NC_041358.1, read on the forward strand.
TGAATGGATGAAAAATATATACATGTTGTTTGTGCATATGTAAGAGTAGAGCATGTGTGCCCATCACCCCCCAGAGCAAGGAGCATTACCTCCTTGTTAGCCCTCTCCGTGCCCTGCCATTTGTCATAAACTGGGGGGGGGGGGGGCTGTCACAGGCGGGCTGAGGAAACGCACCACACCGCAGCAGCAGCAGTGCAGCTGCCTGAGCCCAGCAATGAGCTGTTTTCACTGGGAGCCAGAGCATCTTTAGCTGCCTCCCAGGACACCGCACAGCGACAGCTCTTGCCAAATTGCTTTCATTACGTGGGAAGTATCAGTCTTGATAAAAGATCCAAACAAAGGGAAGAAAGGTGGATTTCCTGTGCTGCTCCACCTGGGCTCTGATAATAATGTTGGTGTTGGGAGTAAAATATCACCGCTGCCATTTGCACACATCTAAATCTTTGAGTGTGGAACGTGTCGGTGTGCAGCTCGCTACAGGCCATATTGCTATTGATTGGTGGAATGATAGAACAATTTCTTACCTGATGTTGGAGATGCACCAGAGGCGTTGGCATGGGGGAGAGAAAGAGAGAATTTGATTAGTGGTGGCCTTGTAAGGTATACAGTACATGCTCAATAGGGAAGTACGGGTATACTCCATTATTACACTATTGCAATCAAAGTCGGCAAACTCCTCTCCGAGAATCAATTTCACATTTCCTCTGTGGTTTTGGCATTAAGTGATAAAAAACTGCCATGAGTGCAATCAGACACTTTTATATAAAAGATCCTAAAGAGAATTTGACTGTTTCACGCTCTCTTAGTGAAGAGCAACACCACAACATGAGTCAAAACCCCAAAAGACAGATTTGTAGTTTAAGTATTACAACATCTTGCTTATTTACATGTTGGTGTGTGTTGCAACTGTGACTTCGTGGCTGAATAACTGAATAACTTTATTATGATTCTTAACATGCATAGCTAATATTCTTAATCTACTTATGCTATGTGTGGATGTGTGTGTTTTAGATGTGTATTAATTGTGCATTATGCATCCCATTTCATATTTACTCCCCTTTCTTCTACTTCCTTCATAAGTTATATGCATCCAGTCCCAGTGATAAAGACAAAGGCATTTTAAGCCACAAAGCGGGCTGAATAGGAATCCTCATCCCCCCTAAGCCACACTCCAATGCCCCGTACAGCCCACTGACACTCACTAAGGATCTGAGTCAAAGTCTTGTTCTCATATCCACAGGAGCCTCCCACCACAAATGTGCTTTAAACACATAAATATTCATTGGCATTGCACATAACCACTATCCATACGCCAGCAGAAGCAGCCATCTGCATTAACAGGACTCAAGCTGTGAGCTAGGCTCCATCCACCAACCTTCTTCGTACATATATACATCAGTGGGAGCCTGAGCAAAGCAAATCCCTAAATCCAAAGCAACCTACACTTGGCAGGTGAGATAGTGAAAATCACAGCTTGACTATTGATGGTACAGTAACCCTCTGCCATATATAGCTGTTCCACATGATTTAGTTTGGAGTGTTTAGTGGGCGAGTGTTACTTTTAAATACCTCCACACAAAGCTGTAGCTTGAAGAATGTAGTGTTTGGTTATGTTTGTGCACTTTGCTGCTTGTTGGCAGTATAAAAAATATGGAGAACACTTATTATGTACAGTTTTAAATATGTTTCTGTCAGTTCCTGTGTGCTGGTTCTCACCCCGCTTCACCTCGCACTGAGTACACAGCAGTGTATTCGTGCAACATAGCAGGAACAAGCTCCAGGACTATTCTCACACTACATCTTTGACCGAAATGACTGGATCCAGTGTAACAGTCAATCTCAATGTACGGGCATCCTAAAAGTTGCTTTAGTAAATGTGTAGGGAAGTAGTTGAAGACCTGTGGGAAAAAGTTTCCCTTCGACAAAAAAAAAAAAAAAAGGCGTAAAATTAGAAATTATGCAATTTTTCACGCAATGCCCAGCCATGGAGAGACCCAACCTCTGATCTGCCTAAACTTTTAAGTAAGGATCATCCTCTTTTTTTCAGAACCTGTCACTCAGAGCTCTCTCAGCTGACAGATTCCCTTTACAGATAAAGCCTGGGGATCTCCAGCCAGATACCGTGTCACTAGAAAGCCGTTTTTCCCACAGATTACATCAGCCTTGGTTTTTAAAACACTCAGGCAAACAGGCACCGCAACACACACATACAAGATGATCACAGCTTTGCCTTTCGGTAGCCTGCGTTATTAAGAAGGCATAAAAGTGATGCGCGGCGAAGGGGTTAAATTTCCCTGAGCCCTAGCTTCCCATACGGCTTCTCCGGAGGACTTCTGTGTGTAATTATTTAAAGGCCTTGTATTACAGTCTACAACAGCAGTGATCATAGAGATGGAGGGAAAGATAGAAGAAAGGATGGTTGGATGGAGGGATAGAGGGAGGGATCAGGCTCCCGCTGAGAGAGAGTAAAGCCTTCCAAGTCGGTCCTATGCAGAAAAAAGGGTGGGGGTGAGTTACATGATGTGGGTTACCTCCATGTTGCCATGCTGTGAGGTTGCAATAGTCTACAGCTAACAGCTGGCTCCCGGGATCAGCCACAGGGATGAACCAACTCCCTGTGAAATCAGAAATGAACCAACAGCACCATTGCTTACGCATGCGCACGCACATATATGTTGGCCCTCGTCAGGCTGCTAATTCTGATGCAACAACCTGGAGCTACAATGCTCCAATGATGATAAACAAACAACATTTTGGATGGGGAGGGACGGATGGAGGGCTGGATGGAGAGGAGAAGGGAGGGAGGGAGACAGTGTGGCAGTGCTGGGCAAATAAGACTCAGGGGCTTTTTCTTTTTTTTTTCTTACATGAGATAGTTTCGGTTCTTTTAAAATGTATGTTTGAAGTTGGGGCTCAGCTGAACACAAGCTGTTTGAAAAAGGACTGATGCAAGAGTGGAGCAGGATATGAGAGAGAGGCCAAAAAAGAGGAAGAGGATGGGGGGTTGGGGGAGGACAGAAAAAGGATCCATGAGAAAAACATGCACAGACACAGTGAGACAAATATATGGAAACAGCATGAGGTTATATTGCAAGACAAGAAAATAGATGGAGAAAGACAGAAAGGAGGCCTCCAGTGGTACAGGGCGGATGTTGCAGCAGAAATTCAACATGCAGCCAATTTGAAAAGAGATTTGTTTTTTGTTTTTAATGAATGAAGACATTTTGTGCCAAATAGGTAAGTTTCAGTGTGTAGGACTCCTGAAAGAGAAGCATTAATATTCTAGAGCGTTCTTAAAAAAGAGGCCCAAAAGGGATAAGAATGAAACATAAAATATGATTCAGTAGATTGTGCATAGATTCGGTTCTTGTTAAGAAGGACTCATGCGGGAAGGTCAGAAATGACAAACTGTCTTTTTTCCTTTCTACTGTCCAAAACACACATACACACTCACGCATAGACACACTCACACACACACACATTTCTGTGACACTTTAATCAGAGCGTGGCATGCTCTCAGTTCAGACAAAGCCCAATCAGGGCGGTGATAATTTGGCCTCTCCTTCAATCAGCAGCACCGTAATTGCATCAGTCACAATCTCCATTTCATCTTTCATCTCTGTGTCAGGGTGGCGGACAGGAGACAGAAGGACACTCTGAGGCTCAGGCCTATCATTAAAACAGACAACCAGCAAATCCAGAGGAACAGACAAGGAGAACAATACAACAAATCGTTGTCGTTCCAATAAGCCTCACTCACGCCCTCCCGAGCATGAACGTTCATGGCAACATTTCTTTTGCCTCTTTTCTACGTGAATATAAAGGCTTGTTTTCAAATAGAGAAAGCTATTAGTGCGTTAGTAAGACTACAGAGCTTGATATCACAATATAATAAATACAAACAACATAGAATAATTGGAGTATATCAAGTCAATAACTGCAGTCTACACAGGTAGACTGGAGATAAAACATCAGTGAGAAAAAGAAAAGAAACCATGCTGTTATCTATCAAGTCAAAGCCTCTGATTTCAAAATTAGAGTATGATGATGACAATAAAAAGAAATGCAATGTAATAATTCACTAGCGCTCCATATATTAACGAGAAGATAAGGAAGAGAGCAAAGAAAGAGTGAAATGAGTGAGTGAAGATAAAGGAAAGGAGGGGAGAGTGATGGGTAAAGGAAACAATGAGGACTTCATGACTTCTGTTATCTTTTGGCAAAACGAGTCATATATACATTTTGCATGTAACGTAATGCATACGTCATGTCAGAGAAATTAGCGTATGAATAATTAATGGAACATTTGACATTTTCATAGGAACCAAAAAGGCATCGAGAGAGAGGAATATATTATATATTAAAGATCAGGGGAGACCAGGAGATGAGGATTCACTCCAGGATCTATCGCTATTACTGCACACGGTACACATTCATTTACAGAGAATTAGCTTTAAATGCTCATCATTAATTTCACAAAATGTTCAAAACGAGTAATTTCCCCTGCGGAGCCACGTTCAAAAATAGTGAATTCAATTGCCGCAGGAATGGAAACCCCACCTGGACCAGGACAGTCCCTCGCCTTGGTTGAAGGAAATGAACAGATTTGTCCGTGCTGTGAAGGAAATATCGCTGATCAGTGTCTCAAACACTAAGCAGAGCCGAAACGCTGCCGAAATGAGGAGATTGACGCCTGGGCGATGAAACCTCCCTGATCAACAGATACATCTGTGCTAGCATTCATGCAGAACACACACACACACCGGACAAGCACATCTCTTCTTTTCCTGTACATACGTAACCCAACTAATGGATTAATGGTGGCCAGCGTAGATAAAAGCAGACAGAAGGATCAATTTAGATGATCTATGAAAGTTATTAGTAATGACATTTATGAATATTTTATGGAAGGTAGAGAATGTCATCATACATTTTTATATAAGGAAATGAGGCAGGAATATAAAACAAACAGCATTAAACATTGAGCGTGGCTCCCATGTCAAAAAGGATTGTGCCCGGAATAATGGGGGAGTTCACAGGGAAGAGGGGGCGGAAGGAAAAGAGACAATCAGTCGTCCATTATATTTCTGTTTCTTTGTAGGAATGGAAAGGTCACGCCAGTGTGCCTAACGACCATCAGAGAGGAGGCCAGGGATCACTGAGGGGTACCAGAGTGTGTGTGTGTGTGTGTGTGTGTGTGTGTGTGCAGGATTGTTCGCAGGTTCCTAAAAGGTAAGAGCCATCATCATTTATTCATTGATTTGGTCTGTCCCCACTAGTTGTGTTGTTCCTCTTATTGTCTTACTGCATTCAAAATAAAAGCCAACTAAATGTTGTGCATTCGTCTCGTCCCGGCCTTCTCGTGCATTTGCAGAAGTTTCATGAACAACGGGAGGAGCCAACTCAAACGCTCAACCACATGGAAACAAGGACGCCTGCTCCTCCACGGTCACTGCACGGTGTACTTCTACTGTCTTGTCCATGTGCTCTTAAAATGCAGCATGTTCTGCATGCATACTGCACTTGCGGTTTAGAGAAAGCCTACTCTTTCCTCAAAAGCTAGTACTACCTTGTTCTCACCTTCTTCGATCCATATTTACATGACAGCGAGTGGGCCGGTGTGTATCCTCCAGTGTATCCCGGCTATGTCGGGTGAGGTCTATAAAAAGAACAGCTGATCTCCGGGTTCAGACGGCCGGGCAAAAGTAGAAATAAAGAGATATTGCTCATTTTCATTGGGATGGCAGTCAAGCAAAGACGGTGAAATGCACTATAAATACAGGTAGAGGGGGCTGACATTTTTACTTCAGACTCTAGACAAAGTGCAGCATCTGAGGTAGCACGTACTGATGTCCTTGCCTCAGTTAGTGTATATCACTTTAAAGGGGCTATATTTTGCCATTTAGCGCTTACGTGAGCAGATTTCGTAGGGACAGGACAGGCATGGAACATCTGGATAGCGTTTAGGCTGTTTATAAAGACAGGAAGTCCTCTCTGACCTGTTTTTCACACTTCATTTAATGCCATGGATTGATGTCAAATCTCTCCGTGTGCGCGCATGTGTGTGTGTGTGTGTGACAGAATGTGTCTGCACTTGTGTTTCTGTGGATGCAGACTAAGTTCATGAACTCACATTACAATGAGGAGGAAATGCTGCCATACCATAATTCCCACATATGCGCACACACACACACACACACACACACACACACACACACACTTAACAAAAGCTTTACATTTTAACTACACTTGACATCCACCAACTTAACATCTCTGGGCAGCCTAATTATTGTCCACACGCATGCGGCTTTGAAGGAGTGTGCAGCTTTGGAGTGTCTTTCCTTCTGCCAGTGACAGTTGGTTTGTCAGGGGCCAGGCAGAAGAATAGCATGTGGCCAAGGGGGAGGTGATTAGCATTCACATGGCACCTGTTGCCAGCCAGTGTGCCCATGCAGGCTACAGATAATTACAGTGATTTTGTGGAGGAGAGGAGTGCAGGGGTAATTGTAGTCTTGGCAGAGCAAAGAGAGAGGAGAGAAAAGGAGGACAGCACTTTCACTATCTCACGCCACAGAGCTGTTGACGAACACGCTTGTGTGCACGTGCGCATTCATACACACATACACACACAGATATAATAAGGGCTAAAGCTGAGGGCCATGCAAACACACACACGCAGGCATACAAACAGATAACAAATAAAAACCATAATTAAGCCTCGGTTGTCATAGCAACACCTTGCTGGACGGATGATAGCGTTAGGCTAAAGCGGCACAAAACATTTAGAATGGTAATCAGAAGACCTAATGGCACTGATGTCTGCTGGGCTGCTGTAAGTAGACGTGCCAGGACTCTCAGCTCGTTGCCGTAGATCTGCTTTAATAATAAATAAATAAAAAAACAACCCTCAGCCATAAAACACTTGCCTCTGCTCACTCACTTAGCAGGCTTGTTGTGCCATCACTTCAGCCATTACAAATTATGTTATTTAGTAAATGTCTGCTGCGACACCCGAGGGATGGCAGCGGGGGTGGGAGTCGGGGTGGATGAAGGGAACCTATAATATTACATAAAGCGTTAGCACGGTGTAAAGCTTCAATGATTGGTGTTAAGGTTTTCATTACACAAAATGAGTAATTGCTTGTCATTTGGAGCTGGCATATCCCACAATCATCCTCACTTCTGTGCCATCAATCAAGCGTTTAAGTGCTGATGACTCGGCTCACATTTAAAGCAGGGCAGCCGAGCCACAATACACTGGGGAAACTCATTGTTTGCTTCGTTACTCCTCAGAGCTCAGCTACAGTGCGCGTGTGTGTTCCCGTGTTTATATGTGTGTCTTTTGTCAGCGTGTGTGTAGTTAAGTGCGCTTATGTGTGCGGAGGGAGATCTGAGATCGGGATGTGGTCTTGCTTTCCTAAGTAGCACTTCATTGCTCAGTCCATAATGTGCCAAACAGTGCTGTGAAGTAGCACACCTAAGGGGCAAAGACGATAAACTATACTGTTAACTCATAGAGCGCCACGTGTGTGTGTGTGTGTGTGTGTGTGTGTGTGTGTGTGTGTGTGGGGTCTGCGTGCAAAAAGCAGACGAAAAGTTACTGGGACTTTAAAATTTAAAATTTAATAAGCTCCTCGTTGACTGTAAAGTAGGCCAATTTCCACACACACATACACACACACAGCAACACTCACAGACACACTCAATTTGGACGATGCTGCTGGAGTGGGGCCACAAATTTGCCCCATCTGTACCAACACAGCTCAGTGATCTGGGAGTTGTGGTGAGTTATCATTGCTTATACCCCTGCTCATGACCAGCAGGACATGGGGGAAGCAGCCACTAACACACCCCCCCCCCACCCACCCACACCCACACACACACACACACACACACACACACACACCCACTTCTCCCCAATCTGCAGGAGAGCGACGGAGGGCAGAGCGGGACATGAGATGAGAAAGAGGAGGGTGGAGGGAAGAAGAATCACACCATGCCAGTCAACCAAATGATTTGCTCAGTAAAGTAAAACTCAAGTGGAACAACAGCTAACTCTCCAGTCGAGCCTGAGCCATCATCTCTCTCTCCCCCCTCACCTCTCATCTCCCTCCCTCATCCCCCCTTTGCTCCCGATTCCCACCAAATCTCAAGCTTGGTTTGACAGCAATAAAGTGTGCTGCTCAGGCAGGGAGCTAGTAATACACTTTTTTTCATACAGATCATTTTGGACTGAGATATAGCCAGAAGGCAGAAGATGAATATAGTGTACAAAACGATGACAAGGAATGAGTCACAAACTACCGAGAAAAGACAAAGACAGAAATATTTTAAGACAGTATTAGTACAACGTTATAAATATGAGCATTTGATTTAGTACTCTCTACTACAGCCTATAAACAACCATCATTCACATTCTGAGAAAAGGCCATGTATTCCAGTTGTGTCAGAAATACAGCTACCTCTTGCCGTAACAAGCTCCTCTTTGTTTATCCACTATGCACTCGGAGCACCATGTTGAGAGATGTCTGACAAAGTTATACTCCTGCTGTAAGAACGGGGAATCGACGGGCAGACGGACGGGCAGCATGAAACTGAGCTAGAGCCCAGGGCCAGGGCAAAGTAAACAGGTATTCATAGCCGGTACACAGCCAAAGCTGAGGCAGAGCGAGATCAATAGCTTAATGGAATTAGCCTGGCTTTGAAACATGACTGCCAATTGTATTTACTGAAGGCTGTTTATGTTTGCTATAGAGCCCGACTCAATATTTAAAAGCTAGGCAGAGAAACTTGTCCAAGCCGACAACAGAAAGAACAAAATCTTCACTGCTGCTTTAACACAACAGCGGCTGTCTGCAGCCATTAAAGTCGAAGGAATAGCAACAAGATATAAGGCCACATTAAGTCCACAGACACGTCTAAGGCTGTTTCACTTATCATGCAATGTCATGTCTTATCTAATGTACCAACAACAAGTTTGCATCAGATTTAATTTGATCCATAGTCTGGACCTATTCCCACCGAGGCCATTTATACCAGCAGCGTCATCAACAACATTGTTCTGTGTACAATAGTGAAGCGCAAGAACATTGACTTACCCATCCCCATGAGAATGTTCGCAGATGTGAAAATATATATGTGTGCATATCTTCATTGATACAGTTAACTATAAGCAGGCTTGCTGATTTTGTGGACCACAAGACTTACATCTTCCTCTGGTTAGGGTGAAGTTTTCCACTTACATGTAGTTGCATTGGTTTGAACAAAAGGGGGTAACCAATGACTAAGCTCCTGTACTGCCGCTCCTAAGCCTCTGTCTGTGAAACCAGCCTGCCACCAGAGAGTAAATCCCCCTTACCTCTGACAGAAGGCAGCAGAGAGGTGACACACCAAGATACCCATACTGTACACAGATATAAATACACACACACATTTACACAAAAAGCCAAGCTCACCACAGGGATGGCGGGTGCGGGAAGCGATTAAGGGCATGGAACAGATGCCCACCTGCTCCCCCTGAACCTGGCCATGCCTTGGCTATGCCAGGGTGCCCAGGGTTGCCCCTGGGTGCCTTAATACACTGTTTCCATCTGTTGCCTGGAAAGTGAAGGGCAGAGATGTCCAAGTGCATGGGCATTACCCCTCCTCCCTTGATCTACATGTATCTCTCTCTCTCTCTCTCGTTCTCTGTCAACCCTTCCTCTCAAAGCCGGCAATATCTGTTGCATCCACCTACCGATCCACTGTGAGAGGAAAATTGTACATTATTGTAATAATACAATGTCTAACTCGTCCCTTCAAGCCATCACACCAACTAAGAAAAGGCTCCAGCTTTCAGCTGACAGACCAGTTCTGTGCATTTAGCATAATGATGGCATGAAGGCAGGGAGGGAAGAGATGAAGAAAACTGCCCAGCATGTCTTCTTTGATGTAGCTCAATCTCATCCATTTATCAAAGAAAGGCCTGTATTTGCAAACTGAACAAAACAGCAGTAAGATGAAAAAGAAACAGTGCTGCCCATGTGTAGAGTGCAGTGTGTTTACTGATAGGATAAAACATTAATAACGACATGTAGTGCGCTGAACCGCCTGTCCGTCAAATTTCTCTCCTTTACTGCAGTTGTAAATGATTATTATCAGCACAAAGCCTGCCTTTATTCTAATTACCTTGTAAATAAACTTGCTTGTCATTACTTTTCAAACCAATTACAGGCTGCCTAATGGAAGCACTTAATTAGCAGACACTCTACCGGAAAAAAAGAAAGAGACAGGGGGGAAGAAAGGGAATGAATAGAGAAAAAAAAGGGAAAATGTTGGTGGGGGAGGGACTGCATTCACTGTGTAATTATACAGTCATCAGATGTTTTTTTCGTCTCCTCTGCTGTTTTGCAACGGTGCCACAATAGAGGTTGGACCTCTCTCTCCCCTCTCTGTCTGTTAAGCGGGCGGCTGACAATGGAGCACTCGGCAGGCGGTGACCCGGACCCCCTAATAGTGGTGTGGCAGCCGCGGCCCTCACAGCGGGAGAACAGGAAAAAGCAGAATACTGCATGTTCGCCAGCCCAACCGCCCCCACTGCCACCCCACGCCTCTTCTAAACTACAACCCCAATATCTTCACTATCCCCTCCCCTAAATACCCCATCATCACCCCTATTCAGTGCAACTAAAGACATCTTCTTCCTGCATAATAATGTCATCAATGCCATCTGACGACAAGTCCAGCTTTGATTGATTTTGGGAACAGCCTGTTTCCATTTTATTGTATTATTAATTAACAATTTGGGATCGGGACTTTACTTCACAGACTTTGCCCTCAGAGAAGCTTTTAAAAAAAACTGCTTGACATTATACAAAGCAAACTAAATAAAACAGATTTGTTCGCAGACATTGATACTGCCATGTTTGGGATAATGGCAGGCCTTTCTTTTGACTGTCAGTGCGAGTCACCATTATTATAATTAGAGTCCATTTTCCGTGACAGAGAGCTTTGGGAAAGGGGATGTCCCTCTGTCATTAGCAGAAAATGTTCCGGCCCTAGTAACTGCCTCCTGAAAGGGTTGTGACTAAGTGGCAGAGGGAACAACTGTCCAGTATTTCCATAGTATTCCTTAAGCATCGTCTGAATAAAGGATGAATGAAGGAGAAGAAAATGCAATATGGCACCGCACTCTTGACTGTTGGTGGGCGAGGAAATGGAAGACTCAAAATCATGCATGCCGCTGTTAACTGTGACATGTATTCCCCCATTACATCCTCAGAGATGCTCAGAGTAAGTGTGAAACGCATTAAGGAAGAAAGAGGAAAACAGCTGTAACTATCTTTAAGCTGACAGGAGGCGCTGGCCTATTCCACAGAGGGGGAGAAAAATAAATGTTTCTTCAGCGATGCTGTTATCAGCCACAGTCCATCTGACTGGGGAGGGTAGGGAAGGAAAGAGGGAGGGAGGGAGGGTGGGGGAGTGAGGAGGTAAGGGTTGTGATTACAGCCATGTTAAGACCTGAGAGAGATATGTACCCACAGAGATTAGGCACTCATCATTCACAGAAAGGTAGGGATGGAAGGATCGAGGGATGGAGGAATGGCAATGGAGGTGGCAGCCGTGTCATACTGGTGTTTGGGGTTTAATATAAGAATTCTGCCAGCATAATTGCGTTTCGGCCCTTATCCTCGGCTGCATCAGGACTCGTTTGGCGACAGTTTCGGGTGCCTTATCTGCTGCCATTCTCTCCCTATCCGGACCCAATCAAATTTGCTCCGGCTAGCTAGGGACAGGCAGAGGAGGGTGGAATATAGCAATGATAAGCAGGGGGGGTGGGGGCTTGTATTTTCTTTCTTTTTTTACGTGTGAGGGATTTTTTTTTCTAATTTGAAATGAACAGTTAGCTTGGCATGCTTATCTTGCTTTCATTAGTGGGCTGTCATACTGTGAAGGCAGCCACAGAGTAAGGTAGGAGTGCAGGCGGGCAGGGGAGAGAGAGAAAACGGGCAGACAGGCTGTGAGAGGAGTAGAGAGTCATGCAGGTAGGAAATAAAGAAAGATGAGCAGGAAGGGGACGAGGGAGGGAGACAGCTAGCTCTGGGAGAGGAGATGCCGGCAGAAACAAAGACAGGGGATTATAGACAGCATGATGTCGGGTATGTTCTCTGAACAACAGCTTCCTAACAGCAACATGTCAAGAAGGACTCACAAATGGAATGATACACTAACCTAATAAAGGCCGACATAAGAATGTAATCTATATTTGTGAATGTGCCTACAGCAAACATAATTACGGCAAGTACAGTAGGCCGAAGTTGAACCGAAAAGTCGATTGCTTGTGTTTTTATGTCGCTGTGCTCAGCAAATTACTTGGAGAATAGATTGCCGGTACTACCAATGTCACCCTCGTTGTATGAAACCAGAAACTCCCCTAAAGTCTTACATTATAGTACAGTAATCTTTATTTGAGTCAGAAGATCAGCTGCATTAAATCACAATGACGCCTGTCGTCCATTAACAGGCACAATATGATGCATCAGCCACCTACCAGGGGCCTCGAGCAGCACATACCACAGCACCCACACAACACACGTGCACACACATACACACATGCTTTACTAATGTGCTATTGTGTAGGAGGTCTGAAAGCTGCCTGTGCAGTTTCCATTTTAAAATGTATTCTTCCTAGGACCATGAAAAATCGTCTCCTCCATGCTCCTGCCATTTTCCCAGCATTAGTCATGGTCCCGTCAGAAAGAGAGAGACGAGGACGCCGCATAGGGTGGCAATGTAAATGCCGCATGTACCGCCCGACTGTGTATGTTTGCGATGACTAAAATGTGCATATGAAGTGTCATATTGAGACTTTACTCGCCACACAGATCAAGGAATTCTGTTGGTTGAATAATGCATTTGAGAGTGAAAGCAGGGGGGGGGGGGGGGGGAATCCATTTGAATAGGAAAATTAAATAAATACACATTGATAAATTCTCAAATTAAGGAGAAGCCCTCAGGGCAGAGAGATAGGTTTGAGTTTTAAGGTTAATTTGTGCGAAATAAATACAAAACACAATTACACTGGCCTTGAAAAAACCTGCGTGCTCTCAGATGTGCAGTAATATAAGTGAACATGTTCAGCAGTCTTGGGTGAATCCCCCGTCATCCTGATCTGAGTTTGGCTGATTGCAAATGAAAAGTTGCCGTGTGCGTGCATGGTTTAATTACAAAATAAATTGATTTCTGTCTCCATCATATTATCACCTTCTGAATTAATTTAACATGAAGGATTAATATACAGGTGTATCATGTCATAATATAGTACAAAAGACAACTCATCTTTAAATGCAAATGCTATGTGCTGTAAAGTTACTCTTATTTTACCTTCATTGTGACACGTATATGTCATGGTGCTGCCTACTTGGAAGACCTTAAACAACTCTTTCATTTCATAGTTTTCCAAGCGAAATAGCGCCCAAGTTGATGCAAGAGCTGTTGTGCATGGCATTTTATCAACCGAGTGTCAGGGGGCAAATGCATCATAGATTACAGAATGAATTAAAATGAGCTGAAATGAGCATGAAGTACATTTTTGTTCCTAGCCTGCAGTTTGTCTATATTTGGGCATAAGAACATTTAATAATGCAATCACGTTATGCAGTTGCACTTCAAAGTATTTACTGAATCATCGCCTGGGGTTAGGATTTACATTCTGAAATGTGTTTATGGATGAGGCAGGTAGCGGGTGGATCTAATCTGACAGATTGGAACAGAAGAGCAGAATGTATGCTTGAACCAGGTGAGGGTTAGCATAGCTCCACAAGGCATCAATCTCCATGACAGAACACGACAGACAGATGGAAAGCAAGTGAGGCCCGGGATGGAGAGAGTAAGTAAAGACAGACTGATAGATGGGGAGAAAGTGAGAGTGAAGTGAGAGTGAAGGCGAATGTAAAAAGGAGATGAGGGCTGGCTAGATCAATAGAGAAGTGTTGCCATGGCAACAGGTCATTGAAAACCATCATTGTCATGTTTGTTTTCCTCCATTTTTCAGCACCATCTTCAAAATAAATAATGTAAAAAAACAAAAACATAAACGAGAGAGGTGCCGTTTCAAAAACTAAAATGGATGCTACGATGCGGATGCAACGAACGCACGAGCCTTGGGGCCTGAAGTGACATGGCACACCTTTATTTTTAGTATGTTTGAAGCCAACCTTCTTGTAACAATGGGTCCCAGCCTTGAGCTGCGATTGCTGTTTGTAAATTAAAAGGTGGATGGATTAGGGCAGGGGTGTCAAACATGCGGTCCGCGGGCCAAAACCAGCCCGTCAGAGGGTCCAATCCGGCCCGCGGGATGTAAAAATGAGTTGTTTTGATCATAAAGTAAAAGCCTTTGTAGAAACACTGTGATCAGTAAGTTGTAACACACATATGTAAATGATAAACTAATAATAATGTTGAAATTGCACCTTTTCACGTTGTTCATAATGTTTTGTAAAAAGATTAGGTTTGAACATTGTCAGAATGTACTTGTACGTTTGTGCACTAAAACAAAGGGAAAAATGTGGAGTTGTCGTTATTTTGTTGCTGTGATTTCCGGCCCACTTGTGCTGTATGTGGCCCCTGAACTAAAACGAGTTTGACACCCCTGGATTAGGGTAAACAATGTCCAATCACACTGAAGAGGCCTCGCCTGCAGGTTTCTGCATTCTAGTAATCATGCCTCAGACATGGGCGGCTACACCATATGTTAACACACTCATCCACCACGTACACACAGTTTACACAACTAAAACCAATGGCACATTTAACGCCGTCAAGACTTTCACTTAACAACATTACCACCCCAAGTTGCGTTAGTACGTGAAGGTAGAGACTCCCCGCCAGCACCGACTGTAGTTATTAGTTCCCTGAATTCATTCTGAAGGTAGGTCGTGTACAGCTGATGCTCTAATCGCCTTGGATCTATGCGATCCATTTTTCAGCTGGAGAGAAGCTGCCGTCTTCCCTGGGCCCAGATGGTGTCATTACTGTGGTAAGGCTGAGTGATTATACACCGCGCACACTGGGAGAAACAATGGTTGAGAGTTCTATAGGCATCTTTCCTGACACACACTCCCTCCCTCTCTTTCACACTCATCTCCTCTCTTTTCCCACATTTTCTAGTTTGCTTTATCATCTTATGTTATTTTCTTTAACAATGCCTATATATTTCTATTTTTTTTGGTCCTCTTCAGTTTTGTCACTTTCATCCCCTCCCTGCCTCTCTGTCACATTCTTAGGGATAGACGATGAATACAGAGAAGTCTAAAAAGGTTATGGGTCCACACATCAACACATGAATATGAACTCGCCCACACACACGCAGCCCCAATCTCAAGTCAGCGGTGGGTTGAGAGATAGGGGCAGCTGACTGGAAGCCGACAGGGTGGCATAGTCACAGCGCATCAACCGGAGCTTTTGTTGCCATGGCAATCTTGTCTATCCTGGCTGGCAAGGACAGAGCTGTGAGCGGAGTAATCTCTAAGACAAAGGTCAACAAGTTGAGAGAGTGACGTAGAGAGCCGTGACACACCTGTCACACCTCTGACAGACCAGGAGTCAAGATGGAGAGGGTGAGAGGACAGAGAAGGATGAGGAGAGGACAGAAGAGGAGAGAGAAAGGTAGTGCAGTGAAGGAAAACATTACCATGGCTCCCAAAAAAATGTATGAAACAAAATATAAGATAAAGGGAGGCAAAAGAAGCCAGTGGTTTGAAACACAAAGGAATGGAGTGAAGAGTGGGCTCGAGCGGCAGTCTGTGATCCACTGGGAATTGGGGAGTGGGGAATGGAGGGGGGGGGGGGTTCAGATTTTGTTATTTTTTCCCTTTCATGGTCTATTTGGTTTGCCAGACCATGCAGCCTCCATCCCTCCTCCCCTCCCCAACAGCAGTGCAAATTCAGGTTTGAGGCCAAAGCACCCATACATAGACCAACACACTCACACGGAGTAGATACAGTGTCACGCATGTAAACACACACACACATGCACATGATGTGCACATAAATGACTACAGACGTGGACATTTAATGCTTCAGAGTATTACAAGATGTCTAAATTATTAATAAAACAGGAGTTACGCTTAGCATGTCCTGAGTGGTTTGGAACAAGCTTTCACACAAGGTTATACTTATAACACACACACACACACACACACACACACACACACACACACACACACACACACACACACACACACACACACACACACACACACACACACACACACACACACACACACACATCATTCCAGTGAGGACACACATTCCTAGTTTTCCTTCTAAGCCATTTAATCCCTCATCGACCCACTCACTATCTGGGACTCTCGGTTGCACATATACTGAACATCCTCTTTACTTTTTTTCAGATGAGCGATACACACTTCTTATCCTTCTTGTTTTTGCTTTTCTCAAATGCATCCCCCCTTTCACTCATCTCTACTCTCTCTCTCTCTCTCTCTCTGGTCTTGGCTATCTCGTCAGCCATACAGGAGCTTCTAGACCGTGTTCTTCAGACCACATCCCACCCTTGACACTCACCCTCTTCGTTTTCTTGATTCCTCTCTCAATATACCAGTCTGTTTTCTAAATTTCTTGTCTGTCTCTCTCTGTCCCCGTTTCCCCTTCTTGGTGACAGAGAGCCTTCCTCATCTCCAGCAGAAGCCCACAGTTCCCTAGCAGCAGCATCTGCTTATATAACTCAGTTTGTGTATTTCGGATGGTTTGCTCCTGGTATCCCTCATTTCTTTCTTCTGTTGTTGTTCGTCTCATATCTCCCTGTCGTAGTTGTTCCTACCGGCCATACACTCCACATTCTCCCCCACCTGTTCCCTTCTGCACTCTCTCATTTTAATGTCTTTTTGTATTACAATTGTCTGTTTCTCTCCACCACATCTCTTAGCCTTGCTCCCTCGCTATCCGCCCCCATCCATTTGCTGTCTGCACTCATTTTCATTCTCTCTTGTTCATCTCCACTCTTGCTCCACTCCTTTTCTTACCTTTCGGTCTTTTCACCCCTCCCTTTCTCACATCCTCTCCTTTCTCACACTCTCTTACAGCATGTTGAGATGGAAATCGCACAATGCCAGCGAGGAGAGTGGTGCGGAGGAGTGCCATTTCTACATAGTATTCACACTTCCTCTTGAGAGGACGCGAGAGAGCGCTGCAATGTTTGGAGGGAGAAAATATGTGGCAGTATTTGTCACAGACGCTCGACTGAAAGTTTCTCTGTGTAAACACATAACGCCGGTAACTTATTTTAATAATTTATAGGGAAGGAATGTGACGATACTTCACGAGACGGTTAATTTGCGATGCAATAATACGGCGATTGAAATCCGTGCAGTGAAAAATTAATTGCAATATTCTTTTTAAACAGCAGAGGCCGCCATTAATTTTGACTTTGCTTGTTCGACGTCGTACGTCACATTGCGTCACTAGCTGTATCTGGTGCAAAGACATGGCGGCCGCAGGTGAATATCTCTCGAGCTCCTTTCAGTTAAGATTCATTCAATGTTCATCGTTCAGGACGTTTTTACTTGAGCCGAATCATCAACAGAGATCTCCTGCTCTCCAAAACAAGCGAACCACGCGAACCCACTGAATGAAGCAGTTTCATGTTCACTTTCACAGAAAAAGGAAATATGCATGTAGTTTTGTTCTGAAAACAAAAAATTAGTCCGTAGATTTATGTCTGAGAATCGTATCGTTACTCATGAAAGTATTTTAGTTTGAGTCACGTACAAACTAGTTTGACTCCTGAAATCCAAAATTTCAATAATTTGGTTCCATCCAGGGTGCAGCTCTGGCAGAGGTAGAGACAAAGTGCTTCGACGTCTCATAAGGATGTGAGGAGCGGCACAGGGGGAGTAAGAGGAGAGAGAGAGAGAGAGAGAGAGAGAGAGAGAGAGAGAGAGAGAGAGAGAGAGAGAGAGAGAGAGAGAGGTAGAGAATTGGTAATGCACTCCCCCAGCATACAGCGAGCTGCATGGAGGAGTCAGATAAGACACCCTGGCCCCTGCTCTGACTGCTGGAGTAAAGCTTCTCCACCGACGCGAGCGATGACTGCAAGGCTTTGGCCGACGCTTCGCTCTATCCATCTATAGCCCAGTGATGCCTCTATTACAATGGCTGCCCCACAGCTACGTGGGCCCGCGCCAGCTGCACAGGATTATAATTAGAGGAACCATGAAGTGCCCTGGACACTGGCAATTGATCTGACTGACAGGCCAATATTTCCACCAGGGAAATAAACCTTGGTTTGCCACTGAGGCAGAAGTGGGAATGTCAGTTGGGAATGGGAGTGTTGTGGGTGTAAGGTGAAAGAGGGTGAAAGAGGGTGAAAAGTGAAATGGTAGAGGACTGGACAGGGGGATTTGAGATTTGGTTTTTCTTTGTGTTTTCCATTCAAAAATTACCGAAAAATGGAAAGTTGATTGAGTGCATATGAGCAACAACAGTCTGTGTGCATGATAGAGACTGCCTCCTATTCACTTTCAATGCAAGTTGAGGTGCTGCTTTTAATTTAAACAGTGAAGTCTCGTCTATTGTTGCAAGTTACTCTTGATTTTAATAATGTCTAGCCTTGACAAGGGTCTCCCAGCAGATATGCGAGCAGGCGCAGCCGCATCTGAAGAGGGGAACTACACTTAACATTGTCAAACCCATCTGCTTTTCTATCTCTCAAAAAGCAATATGTTGTGTGGTGACAGTTTTGTATGGGAAGACTGAGTGCTGTTTTGAGCAAATCCAGGTCAGCCTGACAAATATACGGGTTTGTGTCGACATTTTGGGGTTGTTCTAATGTTTGCTTCTGTTGTTTCCTCTGAGGCTCTGGGGAGGCTTTCAGCTTGACAGCATCACTACAGTTCCCACAAGTCTGCTGCTAGGTCACATGCCCAGAGAGAGCGAGAGAGAGACAGCTGGAGTATGAAATCAGAGCGAGAGAGAGGGAGACAGAGACAGAGAAAGAGAGAGAGAGAGAGAGGGAGAGCGACAGAGAGAGACACAGAGAGACACACAGAGAGCGCAAGAGAGAGAGAGACAGCTGGAGTATGAAATCAGAGAGAGAGAGAGAGAGAGAGACAGAGAGACAGAGAGACAGACAGAGAGACACAGAGAGAGAGAGAGAGAGAGAGAGAGAGAGAGAGAGAGAGAGAGAGAGAGAGAGAGAGAGAGACAGAGAGAGACAGAGAGAGAGAGAGAGAGAGAGGAGAGAGAGAGAGACAGAGAGAGAGACAGAGAGAGACAGAGACAGGGAGATACTTCAGAAATATACTTACTCCGGGTCTAGCATGAAGTACCCACGCACAGACGTGTGAATTTCTGCCTGTATTAAGCAAGATGGTTCTGTAGGAGGTACAATGTTGTTTCTCTTATATTAGCATACAGTATGGTACATATCAAACAGAATTTTTATCTGGCAACCTAGTCATTAATGTACTGCATGTTTTCCACTCAAAGCTACTTATTTATGTTCTGTGCAGCGCACCATTAAAACTTTAATAATAAAAAAGCTTTTTTGATTCAATATCAAAGTCTGAATGTGACAGAACTTCACCGGGAATTTTATTCACTGACACAAAGCAAATATATGAATATAGGCATATTATGAACAGACAAAAACAGAAACACTGAAGGTAAATAAAATTAAAATAACAATTTATCTTCTTGAGGTATATATTAAGCACTAATACATATATTTTTATTACAAAAGTTAAGCGATGAAATTTGAATACATTTGAACTGTCCATGTTTTATTTAATGATATAAATTATGCAATGGAACATTACAGATTAATAAAGTATGAATGCAATGAAAGAAAAGAGGAAGCGTGGATGCAAACTACAGCCTCAAATTCCGTAAATTCTAACACTTAGCCAGATGCATTATAATAATATACGATATTTATTTAATTAAACAGCGTTAGAAAGATTTCTATATGAAGTGGAAGGATTGTGATGCTCTATCCTTTTGAGTCAAATCTCTTTCTGAAGTCTGTTGCACAAACAAACTGATGTAATTCAATGCTTAAAAGCTGCAAATGTTTGGATCATAATTGCATTTTTCCATTCATAAAAAGCACTCGTACTTCTTTTGAAACTCTAAACTTGCAAATGAGTTTTAGTTTAATATGACATATTGCATTTACTTTTGAGAACTAATATATATATATATATATATATATATATATATATATATATATATATATATATATATATATGAACACTGTATTGCTTTTAACCAGAATCCCAGATTTGAGACTTGAGCAAAAAACTATCTTATAGATTTATAGACAGTCTCTGCATCATCTTTACGGGACATAAGAAATATTGTGATTTCCTGCAACTCCTTTGTGGCCTTTGTTTTGTGCCATGTTGTTTCCTTTCCTTCCTACATTGCCCTCCTCTTCCTCTCTTACCACACAGCCTTCACTCTTCCCACATGCCTTCCTCCATGCCTCTGCTACCCTTATAGCATCAAGGCTATTCAAAGCGGGTACCCAGTGAGTGCTCCATGTGTCATCTGCCATGGTGATAGCAATGCATTTTATCTTTTCATCTTCAAGCAATGCCTGCATTATCAGTGTATAAGACGTATGGCAAGACAATATTAATGGTTTCTTTCTCCCGTGCGAAATGGAAGAGGCCTTAGCAAAACAAACAATCTGCTCTTTCTTCTCAAGGAAACTGAGCAGGTATATCAAAGGAGAGTAAAAAATGACCACTGTGTGCGCTGTTTGTCTCTGCTGCGTCATAAGAGGGATGGCTTTCTACAGCGAGAGCAAAGCGCGTGCTCACAGTCTCAGCTGTACTCTGCATGAGCAGGACCCACTGTTGAAATGTGACTGCGCAGCATGGAGGCATAAACGAGCACTGACACAATATAAGATGATGAAGCTTAGAGTAATGCTTAGCAAGTATCAAAACGCTCAAGTAAAGCGGTATGTGATGCTGACAATGCAGAATATTAATAAGATAAGTAATAAAATCAATTGGATTCTTAGATTTTGTGTTACTGTGCATTGAATCATCATACAGTATATCACCAGTGTCAGCAATATGTTCGATTATGCATTCCCCCTCTCAGTCAGATTCAATATCCACTCAGAGTCAATTTTTAGTGGTATTAAAGTACAAAGCATTTAAAGAATCTGAACACACTAAAGGTAGTGACAGTTTTGACCACAAAGCATGTGCACGGAGCGACTGGCTGTGTGGAGCTCGAGGTCTGTTTGTCAGGAACAGGGCATGACTATAAAGGACAGAGCTGTCTCTCTACATTAAAACTAAATGTACTAGAATAAGGGGCTTTCCATGTGAATGAGTTGGTGCAAAGTGATTTAATTTATCATGCAATGTGGTGGACTGAAAAGTAAAAGTTGAAAAAAAAGAGAAAAGGGTTCAGGGGGCAAATGAGAAGAAGCTGGATTAAAATTAAAGGATGGAACCCTTTTGGCTAATTATAAAGCATAAGCTTAATTGGACACCAAAACGGCTATTTCCTATCCGTAATCCAGTGAATGCATTTATATCTATTTTTTTTTTTTCTATCTGCTCTATTTATGCAGATCTAGATTTTAATGAGCCTCTGTTAAAAAAATTATGCACAGAGAGAAAGCAAGTCTGACGGAGAATAGGTTAGGAGAAGTGCATTAATAAATTACCCTTCCTGTCTGTATTCATTTTTGTCAGGAACTACTTTACCCTGCTGATTATATGCCTTCATTCCAGCTTGGAATACGATCTAAACAGGAAGGTGGGGCAGATTAAATCCCTTTTTATTTATTAGACGTAGACGTTTTAATAATATCGGTTTATTGGAAAGCCAACGCTGTATTCAGCTGTTTATAATTCTCTCACAGCCTGGTAATGTATGGAAGAGCGATCTGCTCGTGAGGAGATATATTACAGCGAGAGATGCTTCCCAAGCAAGTTATTAAAAACACTAAAGCATTAGCTTGTGGAGCGGGGGCTCACTCCTCCTTCACTCTCCTGATCTCCTCACTGCTCTCTTCTCCCGAGATCCTAAAATTAGACAGAACATCCCTGACACACACACGCACACACACACACACATACACACACACACACACACACACACGCACACACACACGCACACACACACGCACACACACACCTATTTATAGAGCATTCCTATAACAGTGACCTATTTCTTTGGTTTCGGTCTGGGCTACACATTTTATATAGTACATACTATGGGAGAATAAATTAGACAATGCATTACGAGGTGCGTGTCAGTTAAGTTGAGCTTTACATCGACTGGTTTGAAACAATATTAACAAATTGCTACACTATAGACTGCTACCTTGGCCTATATTGTGGAACAGATTCTTTGTCGGCCGCCCATTGATACAGAATCCAGATATTGGATCACTGTCCTGTTTTTAAGCAGGACTAATATAAAGGAGTTCTGTCTGGTCTTTGACAGAGTGTTTGTAGGCTACGCTCTGGCTCCAGGGAAGCCTGCGGCGCTCTAGCACCCACAGTCCCGCAAGGAGTGCCAGCACCGCTGAGAGAAGAAAAATGGAGTTGGAAATATATAGAAAAGAGGTAGGAAGAGAGGAAGGCACAGAGCGTTGGAGGAGAAAGTGAGAGACAGAGAAGAAGGATAATGTACAGAAGACAAGAACGTGCTTTCAGACACACCCTTAACATATTTCCATCCTAAACATACAGACATAAAGAATCGCACATCCCGTGTGACTTACGGTACTCAAAAGCGTGGTATAATGCATCATCACTGTAGCACTCAAAACACAAAAAAAAAAACACAATGTGGACCAAAGATTTTTAACTTGTCAACAACTCAGGGAGAGCTAAAAAATAAAATACAGTTACAGCCGGGCCCACATGGGTCCAGGTAATTCAAAAGGAGTTTGGCGGCATGACAAAAGACATAAATCAAAAGGTATGCATTTTGGTTTATACAAAAGGCTGAGCTAAAATTACAGGTCAGAAAAGCAATTACTCTTTTCTGAGGTTGTCAAATCGAATAAGAAATGTGTTTTAGACAAAAGACGTAAAGCAGTCGACTCGATGGTGTCATAACATGCTGCAGTTTTGCCCCGAGGTGGTAAGAAATGTTTTGCATGGCAAAATAAAATGTCTTTATCGTGCATTTCTCACAATGCATCACACACTCATGTCTTGAATTGTGGGCCACTCCACTGCTACTACTCATTGTCTCTTGCATTATTACTAGCTGCTAAAGACCAGATGGAGAAGAACAAATTAAGTTCAGAGTAGAGAATTGGACAAATGCATAATTCATAGTAAAGAGGAAAAGACAAATCAAGAAGAAATGGTGCTGAGGCTACTGTTCATTTCAGCACCATGGACAGCACCACAGCCAGCAGAGATCAGATTTTATTTCAGTGAATCCATTGTGGTACAAAGGTTTCACTGTTTGTGTTTTAGTTTAAGATATTAAATATACTATCCCTAATCGGTTGTGACATGAAAACAGCGCAGACCACAACATACTGTGTTAGATACACGTGTCACACATATTTGATTTGCGGCTTAAACATATAGCTACATGACAACATAATTGCGACTCCACTTTCGTCGGCACACCCTGTGATTATCCTGCCGGGAGAGAGAGAAAAAAAAAAAAAAAAAAACACACATAAGCAAATAAACAAACAAGCAAACAAGCAAACAAATTAAAATAGCAGGCTACAAAAGCATATAGCCCTGATTTTGGAAGCCAACACTCGAGTTAAAACCTCCATCTGTTGAAATGCATTCCCGAGGTGCTCCTAGAAACTGTGAACGCCCACACACAGAAAACTCTGCCAGGAGAACAAAGACAAACATTTCAGAACCCCCGTGCACCTCTCGCACCACAGCGCATGGAGAAGAAAAAAAAGCTTTTCCCCCTGCTAAATATATGGGCTTGACGTGGGAGCGTGTGGGCTGGTGAAAGCTCAAGATGCAATGCTTTAACTTCAACACAGCTCTACAATGTTACGACAGCTATAATTTCTGCCTTACTCCTTCCAATATTCACTTTCCCACAGCACGTAGCCTAGTTTGGTAGGATCCATTTCCCCCTCACGATATTTCAAGGGGAACAAGGAGAAATAGCCGATGCCGTAAATGTTTTCATTATTTTTTTAGTAGCTATGTAAAAGCAGAGTACATTGATTCTATGTACTTAAATCTCTGGATACTCCGTGTTCCCCTGCCGTCAGTGTTCCTCTCCGTAAACATTCGCCAACATCTCCAAAAAAAGATTTCTATACAATAATAACCACAGCCCCCCAGTCCATTCATATTTATAGTCAACATCAAAGGGAAGAGGAAAGGCATTAGAGCCCATTTTGGCTCAAGGGGAGAAACCATTTCCATAGTTTCTCAACGGGAGAGTAAAACTGCCTTCATCCTGTAACCCATGGCAATCCTAAATCACCCAACCGCTGTGATCAACAGTCAAACAAAGACATTTCATTTGGAGGCAGTGATGTTAATTTGATTAACTCTGACCTAATGATTCCCAAGTCGAAAGGCCTTCAGGTTTAACGCTCCGGGTTCAGAGACGCACAAGTTTGACTGACAAATTATAGGAGCAATTTCTGACTATTTTCTGATATTTTTATAGATTAAACTACTAATTGATTAATCAAGAAAATAAAAAGCAGACTAATCAATAGTAGACACATTAAAAGGAATAATTGAATTATAGAGTGCCAGAATCAGTATACGATGTATAACTTTAATGCAGGAACCCTCCAAAGGATGCAGGTTTCTAGTGACTTGCAGAGCTGAGTGATGTAGTTTTAATCAGCACTATGATAAGAATGTTATTGAAATGATATCTATATACAATATATCTTTAATATGCAATACATGAGACCAAATGCTTTACAAATGCAAAAAGAAAAACATTGCATATTGTGTTAATTTAATTGCAATTTGATTGGAATCTTAATTTGGGATAGCTAAGATGATCAGATACGAAAAGTATAGTATAATATTGATTTGACGTTCTTCCCTAATTACTAACATGTATGACTCGCAAGCAAGTAATGCTAGTTTAATATAAACAGACAGTGATACCTTTATGATTAATTCCAACCCATACAGTATCTGTAAAATGTTTACATGTTTCATTCAAGTCTGCATTAATATAACCAAAAATGTCATCACTTCAATGTCAGGGGACGCTTTAAAGTAAATGTTTATTCATAGTCAGAGCATATTTGAAAGATTTGAACGATCTTCATCCCCAATATGTCGGAACAAGACGTCCCCACGACACGCACAAAACCTTCTATTAACCTCTGGCCACCCATTACTGATGCCAGCAACAGAATAACACACACACACAAAAAAAAAAAAAAAAAGCACAAGGACATCCATTTTTTTTTTTTTTTCATTGTGTTTGCAATTCACATAGTGACTCTCAGAAAGCCCATCCACCTCTCTCTGTCAGAAGAAATCCATTAGTCAAACCAAACACTGACACTTAGAATGTCAAACACACAGGTAGCACATCATTTGTTTCACAACAGTGTGATAGCTCCAAATGGTGACTGCTGAGTAATGTCTGCCTGATGTAGGAGAACGCACAATTTGAAATCACCCGAGGAGAATATTTAAATGTTTGTGTTGTTTTACATTTCAGGAACAGATTAAGCCTATGGTGATGATTATTGTATACATTATTTACTATGGCATTGTGTAACTAAGACTGAATCTCAATGCAAGATACTTTATTCAAGAAAAAAAGTAATAAATATATATATTTCAGGGACTTTACATCTGTGACCACAAACATGTGTTGACAACAAGTGCAAAGCATGAAAAAGATAAATATGTTTCTATTTTTAATTGGTGTTTTTGAATGTCCTCGAGTCGTTCTGAAAAGCCTTCTGTCTATTCCCGTCTTCCAGGCAATAAGAGAGGATGCAGCACCCAGGGCTTTGTTGTTCTCCCTAATGTGAGTTAATCTGGACGCTGTCACATCAAACACAGAGACATCTTAGGTGGTATGTAGATAGTGTTTATAGAAACTTAGCCCGGCTCTGTCCCGGTGGGCCTCTCTCGTGCCTTTTCATTTGGATGGAGGCAGAGAGATTGGCCATCTTCAAAGCCCTCTGTGTCTCTATATATCGACCATGCTCTTCTGCAGCCCTAGAGGCTTCCTATTAGAAAGGATTTGTCTTACAAGCTCTGTGTGCTGCCACTCTAGGAGAAAAAACAATTTGGAAAAAAAAAAAAAAAAAAAAAAAAAAAAAAAAGATGTTACTAGGTGTGTTGTTCTGCAGAAGTCATTTGTCAGAAGATTTTTGACTCTATCTTTGTAACAGCTATCTTATCCACTAATTTCAATCCGATGTCGTCGGTATACGCTGCGGCTATAAAGCCATATCTGACACGGCAAGATATCACTGCGTCTGACCGACAGACCCATGTCAAGCTATCAAACACACACTTTGCCGCCATAGCTCCGTTCACATGTAACCCAGGCAATATGTCATTGTTCTCGTTTATTGCAAGAGGGAATAGCTCTTTCTGCCCATTTGGTTTGCAGCGACGGAAAAAAAAATAAGCCTGGATTTACAGCTCAGTGATCCTGTGTTTTGATAGGGAAGGGCTGAGGTTAGCCGACATTTCTTTGATATTTGTAATTTCTTATTTTCCTTCAGCTGCGCTCCATACTGATCCTAGATAACCTGCCACCTCTTCTGCTTTTATTACTCTATGTCCTATTTCTGTAAGCTATAGCCAGCCCACTATCAAGCATCTTCAATAAAGGGGGGGCTAGGTTGCAAAAGATAGCGGTGATGACAGAGAAAGAAAGTGCAAAAGAGAGAAAGAGAAGCTGAGAGAGAGAGAGAGAGAGAGAGAGAGAGAGAGAGAGAGAGAGAGAGAGAGAGAGAGAGAGAGAGAGAGAGAGAGAGCAAAAAAGAAACTGCTTTTATTTTCTCTTCTTTGCCACAACCTGAAATATACTCAGGCAGTGTAACTATAGCTGGCCAGCCTGTACCCACAGGGCTCTTGCTGTGAACGGACACTAAAATAAATCTGACATAAGATCCTGGTCATTCAGCAGACACAGCTTAAGTGCTTTTAGATGTGTCAGAGGACATGACAGACTTTCACTGCTCTACTGACGATTTCTATTTCCTCCTGTGTAAAGTTAGTTAACAGTTTTTCACTAAAAACAGATTTTCAGCGGCTAAAGAACCCACCAAACTTCAGTTTCTACATCATGAAACATGTGCAAAGCCTTTTATATTTATATCACCGTTTTCTTCTTCTCCTCTTTTGAGCACATTACCAACATCATCTTTTAGCGCCCTCCATGGCCGCAGAAATGTGTACAATGACACCCCGAATACACGTAGCATGGATGTGTGTCTTTATGCACATGATGCGGATACAAACAAGACAGAAACCGCTCGTCAAACCGTCGCTTTACAGAGCCACTAGTGGTCAAAAGCTAATGAAATACTTTAAGGTCAGTCAACCGGTAGGATGAGAAAAGACTAGGAATGAGAAACTGTGGAGAAAGAAGTTCCGAGATGGAGAGGAGAAGATAAGAAGTGGGTTGGACAACAGGCTCTGCCCTTTCCCCACTTTTGAAAGAGGGGCACTGGAGAGAAGTCTTTCAGGAATATATTAATAACACGGCAGTAAAAGCACACCCATGAGGCGAGTGGGTACAAGCTGAACCCATCAAATTAATCTGAGATAAATTTGCAAGTCATCATCATAATTTAAAATGTTTTAGAGACGGAATAAAAGATCAAAGAATAAAAAGGAACTAGTCTGATGACAAAGATGTACAATGAGAGGCAGGAAAAAGAAGAAAGAAAAAAAAGAGTAAGAAAGTGAGAAAAATGGGGAGAGAGTTTGCATAGCAGACATATTTTTGATAGACAAAGAAGAGGCCTCGTCAGGCCAGATAGGCAGACAGACGCATAGAAGCAGACAGCCAAACTATATATGCTGCCGCAGTGTCATACAGATTGATAGATTCATAAATACTGAATCAAGAAAAACAGGTAAAATAAACCCAGTAAATAAATGTGCTGTCTCGTCCTCTGCCCCTGTGCCTAATGGATTGTGCCTGTGCACATCCTTGCTTGGGTTTATATTTATGTGCGAGTGCGTTTCTATATATTTATACTCGTTTAGGCGGTGTGGTGTCCCACCCTGCCATGGCAATCATGTACCTGATCTCCATTACTGATGTAGTGTTGATGAGGGCGAGAGACACTCACAGACACATGTGCATGATTATGCTTATGAGCTTATTCCATGCACTCACATTCATGTGCCATATTCTATAATCTAATATACAAGTAGATTAAGAAAGACGAGTTACATACTGCATGTCATTAAAGAATTGCAATTTTTCATAAAATTAGTTTGAAGTAAAATAACGACAAGGCAAGTTAAAGACCATTCGCCGTGAAACAAATTCCAGGTGAAACATTTACACTGATGTAGTATTGTCGTTTATATTCAGACGGAGATTCATCACCTGCAGCTGCACACAATCAAACAAGCAAACTTTCAAGGTGTTCAAAGGCTCACTACCAGTAAGTGATAAAGCAAGCCTGGCGCTCCCTATTAAAGCAAAAATAAATCATGAAATTAAGTAACCGTTTCCTCATATTTCATCTATTTTCCTACATGTCTGCATTTCTTTTTTTAAGTACAAAAAGTAGCACAACTAACTAATATTCTTCTCACGATTTTTAATTTTTCCGTGGGTGGATATCAATCTGCTTGTGGACCACAGTACAGCCCATCTGTGTGAAATGGAAAAGTTTGAAATTGCACATTTCTGTCCGAATCCAAACCAAATCAACATTTTCTCACACACTACTCTCGGTCAGCAGCAAGTGCATGAGATGAGATGCACTGAATATGTACATGTAATACATAACACTATCTCTACAGCTATTATACTCTAGTTTACCAGCAGTACAATGGCCTACAGTATACACCTGTTATACTATGTTATACACCAGTGACAGCTACACAAGTGAACAGATATTTGGTGAGTAAATAGTCAAATCTTAGCACATAAGGGGAAAAAACAGTTGCATGAAACATATGCTATGCTTGGGGTCAGTGTTTTATCCAGAGAATTGCTGGAAGAGGTTTTATGGGCCGCGTCAATATCATATATTAATATATTGACAAAACAAAGGAAACAATGGACGCTGGCTCCATATGAAAAACGTGAATTATCAGGGGGTGTGCAGGGATCAAAGCTACATAATTGCTCTGGTTCTTAAGTCTTTTGTTGCATTTTGATTCTCCTGCCTGTTAGCTTTTTTTCTGTGCTCCTTTGTTCTTTAAACCAGTCCATATATTCTAATATGAAAACCTGAAAGGCAGAGAATGTTCAACTGGTGAGCTCCACACTGTCAACCTAATGGTTGCCACCTTTGGACATCGTGGGATTCAACAAAAGAAGGGCCTTAACTGTGCTGCTTTTACTCCCCCATTCATTCAGTACAGGTTAGAATAGTCCCGATCAGGAAGTGATCCATTAATAGTCACATTTCCTACTTTCCCTTTCACTCTCTCACTCCCTCCATGTCTTAATCTTCACAACTTAGTGATTCAAATATCTTTCCGCTTACTTTTTGACCCGTCCCTATTCCTGCTCTCCTCTCACTCTCTAATCTACACATCTTAATTTTTCTCTTCCTCTTCCATTTTCTTTCTTCTACCTAAAAGCTGACTTCATAGAGCCACCTCCTGTCTGAGAACTTGCAGAAAGCACATTTAAAAAAGGATGCAGACCAGCGTGACTCTAAATTGCATCGTCCAAAATGTGCCGTATGTACGTACGTGTGCCACAGCTGTGCAAGGAGCCGAAAAGGGCCGACAAAAGTGAAAGACCACACAGTATCTGTGCTCTGCAGCCTCACTGTCACGCACACACTCATACACACACATAAATGCAAAGCTCTGCACAGTGCCAACAAAACTCTGCAAACAACACCACAACTCAGTGATGTGTGTGTCCCTACAAGCCCTTCACGGGGTATCGGATACAGCCCGGCTATGGTTTTGGAGTTGTGGTGGGAGTGAGGGGTAGAGGGGAATTTAGTGTTTCACCTAAATGTGAGCTTGCTGCCTGGAAGACATCCAGTGTACTGTTTTACTCTGAATTATTAAAAGCTGCCTCTTATTGCAGCTGGGACTGAAATAGTTTAGAGGCCACAGACTATAGCTGTTGGCATATAACTTTATAATTTATATTCCTGGCTTTTCTGCAGCCATCCAGCTTATTGTTATTTTCAACACAAACGCTTTAAGGCCGCCATGATGGACGAAAACATAACTACTTAAATGAAGTGTCAGGTAAGATTCTTTTTAAAAAGTAAAAGAAACTGCTACAAAAACACGTACAGAATCAAACAAAGAAGTGTTGGACGCGTCGACGTGTTTGATCGTGCTGGTGCTAGCTCAGCTACATCCAGTGTCCTGGTGTTCTGCAGGGCAGACGACAGAAGCCTTCACCGCCAGCTATCACCCCCGACACCGGCTCCCTTAGCGTGCTCCACTGACAGCCCTCCTCTGCAAGTCAAATACCCACTTCCACATGAGCAGGCCCATCACTAGCATTCCCCATACACTTGTATTCCATGTCATTACCCCCAGGGACACACACACACACAGTTCCTCTCCTCTGCTCTACCCAATGCCTCATGCTGCTCCCCTTATCTGGGATGAGAAGGGGGCCGAGGCTGGCCGATGCGTTGGTAGCCATGAAGGAGGGCTGCCACAGGCTGTTTCCACTCATGCCTCCTGTCACTCACATTCCTCCCTTTGCCCTCCAGCCAAGTGTACTGTATTTCATTAGTCCTGATTTTTGCTGACAAATGCTGGCTGTCGTGCTGTGCAGCCCCCTTACCCTCTCTATGGACACTACACCAAAGCACGGCTAGATCTGCCTTACAAATGAGCTCCCTCTGGTTCCGCGACACAAGTGTGCCATTTCAATTGACCCAAGACATACAGCACATGCTGTGTGTCTATGGACAGTAGGATACACACCTGAAAATGCACACAGACAAGAGAATGAAGAACTGAAGGTACGACTTCAATCTTCCTCTTCTCTCAAATATTCTCCCTCTTCATCTCCCTCTAATCTCTCACACACTCCTTACTCATTCCATGCATCCCGAAGGCACAAGGTCCAGCCAGTGAGATGTCAGCTCTGATTAGCCACATTGGGTGATGCGTTTTAAGTGTGTCCTTCATTATTAAGTTAAGTGAAATGTTCTGAGCTACACCAGCCTGCCGTCTTGTCTATTTGGATATCCAGTTTTTGTAAGCTAACCTTTTCTCGTCTCTGTATCAACATACGCTCAAGGACACACACAGACACACACACACACACACACCCCTCTATTCAGGGCCATAGTTTATCATCCAAGTGAGCACCCCTCCACTTACTCCCACTCTTTCCCTTTATGTCTGCGGGCAGTGGCACACCTGTACAAGCCTGTACAGGGACCCACAGATGGATTGTCAGTCAGTATCTGGGCCTCTTGCACAGGTCTGCACTGCCATGCCCACCGGCCTGAAATACAACCAGACTCATCTGGTTCGGCCCCGCTGGTACAGGTGATGCGTCACAGTGCCAAATTGACATTAGATCGTTTGAAAAGCGCAGCATCAACATGAGCCAGACCAGCACGTCAGTATGTCGTACAGCCAGTGACATTCAGAGTAAAAAACAAACCTACCTCGACATACAGTTTTCCCCATTTCACACAAAAAAACAGCTCTATAACCCAGATCACAGCCGTATCACATGATTGAATCTCACAGACAGGCGGGCGAGAAGTCTCCAGCCACAACCAGAAATAGGTTAAACAGACTAAAAATATCCAAAACATTAATAATTCAGCTTTTTTTGCAAACCTGTGCTTCAGAAAAAATAGCACACTTCTCACTGTGAAGTGGCTTAATAAGCAGGGTGTGCTGTGGATTATTTGGGTATTTTAAAGCAACGTCTCCTCCCCAAGAGTCGGTTAGCGAGATGTGCCCTGAGCAGTGGGAGGGGAACGAGCATTGTAATGTCATCAGTGCTAATGTCAGACGGGGTGAAAATACGGTCATCTGTAACTCCAATAAAATTCTTGAAGATTTTAATGGACGACTTTTACTCGTATATGATGACATCGGCTATTATATACTGTCATGTTTGGCTGTAATAAATTAATATAAAAAAAGAAAAAAAAGTCTACCAATATATCTCAATACTGTTTTGCATTATTTTCACACAAATAATTTGTTTAATGCAACTAATATTTGATTGTTACAGTTTTCCAACAGCACTCAAGTGTAGCTACTAAAATGAGACCATTGCATACGAGTACAATACATACTGTATGAAATTAAATTTCATGATGAAACACATTTTCAGTGGGTGTTGTTTATTCTCCAAAGGCAGGTGCAGAGTGCAGATCCTGCTCTTTTTTCCAAATACCCTTGGAAGCCAATCCCCCGGGGAGAAGAAGGCTTCTCTAAATATGTGGCTAATCTACCACAC
This sequence comes from Cottoperca gobio, assembly GCF_900634415.1. NCBI lineage: Eukaryota > Metazoa > Chordata > Actinopteri > Perciformes > Bovichtidae > Cottoperca > Cottoperca gobio. Next base: position 23,513,587 of record NC_041358.1, read on the forward strand.
AGAAAAGCGCGTCGAACAAAGGAGAGGGTGTGTGTTTGTGTGTGTATGTATGTATGTATGTATGTATGTATGTATGTATGTATGTATGTATGTATGTATGTATGTATGTATGTATGTATGTATGCATATATATATATATATATATATATATATATATAAGTGCATGTTCTAAGAGTGTGGAGATTCAAGTCCCTGAGGAGCACTCTGGTACAGCAGCTCTTTACTGTGTGTACATTACACCAATATGCTGTTACAGAAGACGCACATTAAAATTCGCACACTCACAGAAATCAAGTTGTTGTGCTCACATACTGCTACTGCCACGGCAGTATTATTGTTGCATGCGGGTGCACCACTGTGCAACCTATAATAAGTATCCGTTACAGTTAAAGAAATAAAAAATAAAAGTCTACTACAGACCTTCAGACTTGTTATGACACCACCTGCTCTTTCTATTCATCAGGGTAATTTGGCTCGGGTAATACGTTCAGAGACAAGCCAGGTCAAAGACATAAAACCATTAGAGTAGCAGTATGTACAAAGCCCTGTTTATTTCCATGTCAATGCATCAATAAAGGTTATGAAAGCAGACTCCTGTAGCCTCTGAGATCAGCTGCAGTCATCCAGTTTATTGTAGTGCTGAGTTAAGCTGGTGGTACATTTCTTTATGAGTGTTCAAATGTTTTAACAAACATCTGGATCGCTGCTTATGTGTTTGTTAATTACAGGAGGCACCGATACCTTACAAGAGTCAAACCCAAATAAAACATTTAAGTTCAGTCAGAGATGCCTTTAGCTAACTTAAAAAAAGGAAAAGCATCTGCTGGACAGTAAAGATGCTTTAAATTCAAATGTTAAATTAAAACAACACATATCTGTTTATTCTATAAAGTAGAAAAATATATATTTTGGAAAAGAAAAGACCTACACCATGCCCGTTTTAACTTCCAGTCTACTATGATCTTCTTCCTGAGAACAAACACACACACACACACACACACACCTGTTACCCAAAGGCTTAATTCTAATGAGTCCCCACTCCCTGAATACAAGGCCTCCAAACCTGCCAGCACCGATTGGCTTCATGCTGACCAGTCAGCTCCACTCCCGCCCACCCACCCACCCACCCAACCCCTGCCCACTCTACACAGACACATACAGTACACACACACATACAGTCATACAATATACTACACTCATATTCTACAACCTTCACAGAGAGTAGCATTGAATGATTCAGCCTTTGCGACAGCTAGGCCGACACACGAGTGAGCTTGGCTATAGTTCAAAAGTTTGGTTGTATGTTGTGTTTGTGTGATGCGTGCAAAGCCCAATGGAAGGCTAGAAGGTTTGCAGCATGTCGAGGAACGGCTCCATCACACGGCAGCCTCATTTCCCCGGCACATGGTTGGCTACTCTCCGCAACAGAGCCCTGCTCCGCTCCTCGCTTCTCATGCATTCTATAATGACTAAGGTGAGCACTGGCACATTTACACAATAGCACATACAAACACGCATAAATTGATGCATGCACATGTATACAGACATACAGGAGTCCACGACGTGCACTCACACAGCAGATTAACAGGTATGTGTGCTGCACAGCGCAAGAGTAAGAGAGAGACAGAAATGGAGACAGAGGGAGACGGAGGCAATTGAGAGGGAGGGGATCTACTTAGAGTGTTGACATTGCAGGAGCCCACATGTGTGTGCCGAAGCATAATCTTCTCCCTGCTCTCATTGGGTTTTTAATGCGAGTGCGATTTCCATAAACCTGCCTCCTGAATCACTGCCAGCCTCTTACACTTTCCCCAGGTCGAGCTGTACTAATACTCAGAGTAAATGCATGCCGCAAACACATTTCCACCGTTGCCTCTCCAAGACAATCACTGTTGTACACAATGCTAGCATGACAAGAAGGGGAGGGTGGCATGTTGTTCTGCGCTACAGCAAATAGACTTGCTGCAGCGGCTGGGATTATTTCTTGGATCGGCTGGATTTGAGGAGTGGCAGTGTGAGGACAGAGTTTGAGGAGGGAGGGGGGGGATTGAGGGAGGGGGATAGGTTGGTGGATAGTGTGAAGGATGCAGGATTTCGCCATGATGCCGAGCTGGATGGAGTAAATCTCCTGCGGACTTGTGTAGCTGAGACACTCACAAACACACACACGCCAACACCAACTGCTGTAGAAACAAGCACGAGGCTTTAACTGGCAAAGTGTTTCTATGTTTTTAAAGAACAAATTATGCCATAAAGGAATAATCAGTGTTCAGGTCATCAGGGGATGCTCGATTTTACTTGGAAAGCTAGAAAACAGATTCCACTCGTATGGTTATGTAATATATAAGGTATCGCATCTTTGGCCAGCAGTAAATAAGCACGAAACAGCACACAAATTATATATTCGAGCCTCAGTGTCGTGGGCGGTGCGTGATCACGGCAAGCTGCCACGTACACATGTTTTTCTTCCCACCTTTATACACTGATATCTGTATCTACATAGGGCTGGCTGCAATGCAAAGCCAGCTTACCACACACACATGAACAAACATACACAGCTAATAGAGCAACACACACACACACACACCTGGTACACTGTCAGAGCTTCTCCTATTTCGGTGGCCAAACTGATGTCAGGCACTCGTGTCCCCAAGGTTCCCATCACACTTCACCGCAGGAATCTATATTCCAGTCCAGTACACTTCCATTAGGCCATACTGTTCCTTTCAGCAGCTAATGTGTAACAGGGGAACATGGATAATAACATCCAAGAACACAAGCACTCTTTCTGATAATAAGAGGACACTGGGTTGTGTGTGTTTGTGTATAAGGCAACTAGTGCCTCAATGTTAGCATCTGAGAGTGCGCAAACGGACGGCATTGTATTACGATCGATTGATACTTAACTTAGAACTTCAAATACAATCCTAAAAGTTTTTATTTGTTCATTTAAAAATGTAATAAAACTTGTAAGAAAAGATTTTCGGTACAATTTATAGCAGTATAAATCCAATGTGTCCATGTACATGGCTTCTCTATATAGCAGTTTAGGTTTCCTGCAGAGTAAAGTACATACACACATCAAAGAAAACAATGCAAGTATGTACCAGAAGTAATGCAGAATACATGACCATGACCAAAATCTTAAGGGTTATAACCATCACTATACTATCACCAAGTATATGAAATATGTTCTCTTGCAGAAGACAGGGAATTAATGTTTTGCCCAAGGACACAGGGTGTGAACCCAGGCCTTCCATCTAAAGACTTCTAACACTTCATCTCATGAAACTGAAAGTGTCTGCACGCTGGTGTCCATGTGCATGTGTATGTGTGTGTGTGTGTGTGTGTGTGTGTACGCGGGTGGACTCGCTGTTCAAGTAAAAGGGCCCTGCATGAGATTCAGAATATCTTATTAGATGGTGCAATGTTCATCCATGGTTCCACTCATTAGCATTAGTCCAGCAGGATGGTGATTTGAAATTAAGTCAGAATATTTAAAATAACATAAATAGGTAACCGCACGGGTCCAAGCCCCCCCTGCGAGATAGCGGCAATTCAGGAGTTAATGACAAAACGCAGATGTATAATAACAGATAACTCATCTCTGGAGTATTCCTAGTTTACATTAATTACAGCGTAGCCCCTGGCAAACTGCATATCAAGCAGGATTTTGCAAACAAACAACTGGCATGTCTACTTACCATCAAGCAGTGAAGCAACAGGGGTCATATCGCAAAAGATTTAGAAACAGGGAGGCTCAAGAGAGAAGGACAAGCGAGGCGATGGGAGGCAGTCAAATGCACATACAGAAACACAGACAACCCAGAGCAGCATGGCATTTATTGTCAAATGTGCTGTATGATGTTTTCTTGTTATCTTGTAGTAGAGCTGCAGCGAATGTCATTTTTTTGACGTTCAAAGCTTCTATTGAGGTTTTTCGAATGAAGCTTCAAATGTCTGTCATCATATTTCAGGACGTCATCGCCCTACAACATTTTTTTTTTAAATAGATGTTTCGTTATTGTGGTTGTATAAATGTAATCTATGGTGATGTTAGATTGCTGGTGATACAGGTGTGTGCCTCCCTTTGTGTCGGCAAGCATGAGAGCAGTCGTAATGATGTTTTTTAAAGGCTAAACGGCAAAGAAATAAGGACTGAAGAAAATATGTTGGGACTTTTGGACTACAACGCTCTGGAGTTATTGGAAGTTATTGCATCATACGAGTCGGCAACATCCCATGCGGCCACCACTGGAATCTAATTATACGATTAGAATAATATACTAATAATATTAGGCTAATCTTTTGCAACTTTGCAGAAACACCGGGTTTAAACAGAATGAATATTATTATTATAACTATTTAGGTACAGCCCTATGTTATTTATATTATATAGATAATTATTGGTCTTTAAATTAAAATTAAAATAATGAGTGCATCTCTGCTCAGCTGCTGGTTCATCGGTAGGGCTATGTGTGGATGCAGTTTTACAGCACACACTCTGTTTCCTTGGACCGCTGGTGTTTGTGTGTGTGAGTGAAGCTGAAGGGAAGGGAACAGCAGAGCAGACTCGCCTGTGAGGCCTGACACCCATCAACGTCTCCCTGTTACATTTCTATGACACGCTTTGTCTCAGGAAGAGCAGCGGCCGATCAGCAAAGGGAGAGAGGGGAGACAGGAGGATGTGGGGTGGACAGGATTGGGTGGGGTAAAGGGGAAGTCAACGGGAGGGCTAAAGTACGACTAAAAGGTTCAAGAAAAGGGTTTTATTTTTCAAGCGTGTGTGTGCAGAAAAGCTTTTAGAACTTGTGTGTAGAAAATGCAGCTTGCAAGGCTGATTTGCTAATTCTGTACACTCTCACTGTGCCATGGCTGTACAATCATTAAATGTATTTTTTTTTTTTTTGCGTTAACATTAAGTGATGCCGTTTATAGAAACGTTGTTTACAGCTCTCTATTCAGAGCCCAGATGGTTTTGGAGATCTTCTCTTCTCTCCGAACACACAAAGAAAAAAGGAGGCAGTTCAGGGAAGAGCATCAGACTTGTTAGTGTCCATGTCAGCGCCCTCATGGCCCTCATTTATACATTCAGCCACATCAACCATTCAATGCCAGTGGTAGGTCAACCCTTACGGACGCCCTGCCAAGCTGGCAAGGGGGGCTGTTATTAATGACTGAGACGAGAGGGAGAAACTCTGGACAAAAACATAAGTAATCAGAGAGCACATTGCTGAACACAGTTATAACCTCTCATGAACACATCCTCTGGCATTATGTGAAATAACTTTTTCCCTCTTTCGGTCTTATTATTTAAATGCAGAGGTAAAAGGAGGAGAATAACGCCCTCCAGCCTCGCGCTTGGCTAATTTGCAGGATAAATGAAACAACGTGTTTTTCCAGAAAGCCACCAGAAAAATGTTCAAAGTTTGTGGTATTTGCATTGCAATGTTTACCTGGAACATGTGCCTTTAGGCCGGGTTTCTCTGCCTCTTTGTCTTCTATCAAACGGGGTGTTTTGGGGGAAGGGGAGGGATGTGCGGATGTTTCTCCCTGGTGCACGCTTGATCTGACCATGTTAAGCCACGCTGCCTCTGTGGGGAGCCACTTCTACCCACCGCTCCGTCCTCCCGTCTCTTACTGACATTCTTTTTCTCACAGATACCAAATGCATAATCACCAAAACAATGAGCGAAAGATAACTGCAAGTAAATACAAATACCATAAGCCCAATTGAACATGTAGTAGAGTGATTTTCTGTTTATCAAATTCATTATTTCAATATCATTAATCTAAGCTCTGTTTGTCTGCAGTGCTTCCCGCACGTAGACTTCATTTGGGGGGCCGCCCAGGTAGATTAACTGCCGCCCAAGTATATTTGGCGACCTATTTTAGCTTTTTATTTTATTAAAAAATGTTATCCGTCTGAAAGAGGGATGCCATCCGCAACCGATCACCGAGTGGCGGCAGGATGCAGCTTCGGGCACCGCTGCCTTTAGCTGGCGAGGCTGGACCTGACGCGGGACTACGGCCTGACATGCTGCAGCACCGCACATGATGTTCACACTGTAACGTACAGTGTGCTGCGAGCTGTGTAATTCCTCGGTCTGACAGGTTTCTAGTGACACATTAGGCACACACAAGGTTCATTCCCATCCAGAGCTGGCAGTTGTTGTCCCGAGAACCCCCCTTCCCCCCATCCCGAGGTTGGCTGACACCACCCATAACTAGAATCTAATTCTGTTGGAAACACTGAACCGCTTTCTGTTGATAGCAAATTTGGAGAAATGCAGAGCTTTGTCCCCCAAAAACTGTCATTCTGCGCTGTTGCTTCAAAGTGTGTGAGTCAGAGTGGGTCTGATCAATGCTGGCAATATCCCCGAGAGAATAGACACATGGAAAAGTTGAAACCAGGCCTTTAAAAGGCTGAGCTATTGATTGAATTGCTTTCCAAAGTGTTTTTCATCTCTGGGACTACACGAGGAGAATGCCGGCTGGTGTGCAGCCGGGTGCAGATGGCATGGTTGACCACCATAGAGAGAGAAAAGAGAGGGAGTGAGAAAAAGGAGGGGGGGAGAAAAAGATAGAGAGACAGACACTTACCCCGGGCAGTGTTTTCTGTTCATGGAGGGCGTTCTGGGCTTTGATGGCAGACTCTCGGGCGCAATAGGTGAGGAATGCACAACCTGCAACAGAGGAGACCACATATTAATGTAATTAGAATTACACATTTTAAAACGATGCAGCAGGTTAATAAAAGAAATATCAACAAAGAATATTAGGGCAGTGATGAAATCACAAAGCATTTGGAAAATTAGGAAATAAAGATGTTTGGCTTGTTTGAATATAATGAGTTCTTATGACCAGATACTGAGCAATTAAGAAACCAAATCTGTGTCGGGGGTCTAATGAGTTAGTGGAAAGACAAAACTCCTTGTAAACATTTCTTGGAATAAACAGAGCAAGTTAATGAAAACAGGCAGCCGTGCAATACACTAAGCTACATGTGTACACTTTTTCACAGGTGGCAAAGGCGAAAGGAGAATAAACAAAACCGCAATAAAATAAAAAGTTTAGAGATGAGCTGAGAATTCTTTTTAAGAATTGCCAGGCCTGTCCAGCCTCCCCATCCCTTGTGCCATGTCCTGTCAAAAGCTCCTAGCAGCCTGGCCAGCGTCCCCACTCTGAATGGTTGTGACAGCAGCGGAGACAAAAGAAATAGGACTGCAGGAGAGTATTGGGGGTTAGAAGAGGAGAAGAAGAAGGGACGGGATCAGTGTTGGGATGGAGGAAGGAGGGAGATACTGACAGAGAAGATGAGAGGACAGGATGTGGTGTTAAAACTCTCCAGGGTGAATTCTGCCATGCGTGCACACACACACAACATCTGTCAAAATCACTGAATGCATAAAGAAGAGAAGAGGAGAAAAGAAAAGAGAAAAGGCAGGGAGGACGAGACGGAGAGAAACCAGATGGAGTATTGAGGCAATCATTTTCCCCTTGACTGTCTGAATAAATAGATTTGCTTGTGTTCTATTAATGAGGTTCATATGGGTTACCATGCATCATATTTCTGCCACTCTGACCATGGTTTATTATTTATTTTGGATCTCATTTCAACAGCCAAATGTATTCAGTGGGTGGTGATGTATTAAGCGTCTTTACACGGACAATATTCCAATCTGTAGTCTTGTTGCGTAATATGAGATCACTTTTACCCATCTAAACATTCACCATCCATTTCTGTCGTGTGCTCATGCTGTTGTGCTTTGGTGACGTCTCCACTGTAACCTCCACAGGACTGCATCAGTAGGAGGGTTAAAACGCTATGTCAGTGATTGATCCATTGATCGACCTGTAACCTGTTTTGCCTTGCTGCTCTAAGGTGTCAGCACATGTGTGTGTGTGTGTGTGTGTGTCCCTGCACACACACCTGCCTTTATACAGACAGCGTTTGACCACTCTTATCTAAATCCCATTCAATTATTTCTGTTCCATGTTATAAAGCTCCTCCTTTTGTTTGGGACAGTCAGTCTGCACCCTGCCATGCTTTTCAGTATGAGAAAGACAGATAGTGACGGAGTCCGTCCAGGGTTGTGACCTTTGAGGTGGCTGACTGTAACACTGGTGTCACGGTACAGCCCTCCCCTTAGACTCCCTAGTCCCAGCAACCCTAACCTAATGATTTCCAATGGCCACCGAGCAAATCATTCAATCACGCACACTGCTGTATAATTCCCTTTCTCTCTTCTGCGTGTCTCTTCTCTGAAAATGTCATTGTTGTTTTAGGTTTGTTTGTTTCTCACATGGTTGAGGGTAATAGGAGGGAATGGCTCCATTTTTGGTGGTTGTTTTTCTCTCTTTTTTTTTTTTCGCTCTCTCTGGGCTTGTTGTTGTTGTTGGTTTACTTGACAAACGCTGGCCTTATCTCTGAATAAGAAACAAGTACTTTGCATTACAATCACAAACACCATTTATTTGTTAATGTGTAATGCATAGGGCATTGAGAATAAATTAATAACAACCACAAGACTAGCAAACAAAAGAGAAACATGAACTCCATTTAAATGTAACTCTGTGCTCTTTAATGTATGGCTTAATAAGAATTTGCAGGCCACAGGCGAAAAAGCTTTAACAACTCCATAATTGGAATCCAAACACGTACAAATTGCCAGTGCTGCATTGCATACCAAGTGCAAAAGTGTGTGTGTGGGGGGGGGGGGGGGGCATGATGAAATAGTTTGAAACGCAACAAAAATCCGCTGTAATCAGAGCCTGCTGACACAGCAATGGGGGAAGCCTTCCCATTGTGAGGCGATGATCCTTTGCATCATCTGATAGGAACCTAAAACAGCCTTATCTCACACATTGATTTTAGCTCCAAAGAACAGAAATTCCTCCTCTTTGCTCCCTTTCCCTGCGCTTTGTCAACGCCAACTGCACTAGTCTGGTATCCTATTTCTTAATGATACATTTCTGTGTGCGCGGTGTGTACTGGGTAATAGGGCTGAGTCTCTCCATCTCCACGGTGTTGAATTCCGAGTAATTAAAGAGTCTTACATGGAGAAGAGCGAGTGAGTGGGTGAGACAGAGAGACAACACCAGAGAGAGTTAGTAGCTAGTAGCGGAGGGTACTGTACAGCTGTATGTCCTGTTGATCAAATGCATGCATACTTAAACACACAGCTGATCCTCTAACCGTGTGGAAGCATTGGTTTCAGGCACACTTATTCAATTAATTCACAAATATATATATATATATATATATATATATATATGTAGATATATATATATATATATATATATATATATATATATATATATATCTATATATATATATAATGTATATATATATATATATATATATATATATATATATATATATATATGTAAAAAAAAAAAATATATATATATATATATATATATATATATATATATATATAATAAATAAAAGACTAGACAGTGTGTATTCTATAGAATTTATCATTTGGGTTGTGAGTTTACAACAAATCCTCATATACTGTTTTGTACTAAGACTAACTATTTAAATTATAAGTGAGAGTAAAATGTTTCTACAAAGATTTAATACCAAATTTTACAAAATGCCCATCCATCATTAGTTTTTCTGTAGCGATGACAATATCATTCATAAACACTGCAGTCAAAACTCAAGTTGATTTTGAATGCAAACTGACATTTTGTCATCCACTACATAATCAAAACCTGTTTAAAATGGCAATTTAATAAAGATTAGAATTGGCACCCAGCTTTTACCTACCTACCCAGCTGTCACATGACCAGATACATATAAACATGAGATCTTTGTATACAAATGAACATGCATACAACAACAAATATGAACAGATATTACTCCACCTATTAGGTTTCACTGCGCTCACACACACACACACACACACACAAAGACCCAACCGCTGATGAAAAACATGCCTCAATCACCTCTGTTTAAGAAAGCTATTCACCAAACAGATCAATATTGGACAACTCTGCAAAAAATCTTACAAATATGCCCTGCAAATATTGTTAAGACATGGTCACGGCTATGAAAATGAAACTCAGCTCTTACAGAAAAATCATTATCAGTTACAGTAAAATACAGCCAACACTTACTTTTCCTCGACTAATTATATTTGTACTTGTAATGACAAAGGGGAATAGTGCTTTTTAGACAAACCATGTTTACCATGTTGTTATTGTTATTGGGAATCATGGGCTCATGACTGTTATTCAACTTTTGCACAATGCACGGTACAAAAAAACTGTTTAAAACTACATATATTGTGTCCACCAATGTATACACATTCCAGTCTCTCATTCAATACCATAAATAATAATCCAGTGTATAACTGCTGGGATGTCCCGTCACAGTGGTAAGGGAAAGCAGGGGCAGGCTCATTATAAACATCAATCAAACCTGTCTTACATAAATCAAAGCCAGAATTTAATATCATTCATAAATTACCGGAATATAAGCATAAGATTAATTCCCTTTAAAAAACAATATATCAATACAAACACCCTTAATATAATTAGCTTTCAAAATACACTACAATCTACAAACTGAATTAATACACATACGTTGATGATAAAACAGTATTTGACTTTTATCTTTTCTAATCACCATACTATGGCAAACATGTTTACCAACTAACCATACCTGAGTAATTGCACACACAGCAGTTATATAGCATAATGAAAATTAGCATAGCATTCACTACCTTGAAGCTAGCTAACTGCACTGCTCACTTTCCTAGCCAGACACTTTAGCATTGCCCCCTAATGGCGTACAATTAATTTAGGATACCGACCTCGTCATGACCCACCAACTTCGACAAGCTTTCACACGACGACGTATTTTGGTGAACAGATCCGCATATTTTCATTGAAAACGAACTATTTTTATCAACATTTACGTTACTTTCATATCGTTCGGCTACAGTTCGTCGCTACACAACGGCATTAATTTCTGACGCAAAGCGCAAAGCGCTCGCGACGTTCGCAGGCAGGTGTCATGTGATTGACTAATTCAAATTAGCTTTATTGGCAAGAAAGCTAAATTACATGTTACATAGAGCATCTTTGAAATTGCTGAATAATTACTTTTTACACTCGAAAACAAAGTAGATATTTACAAGATAACAACAACAAGACATAGAGAAATGTGTTTATAGCAAGACTTTCTTTAATTATTATGCCTAAAGAATATTATTATTATATTAAAATTAGTTACTTCAAAGCCATGGGCTCCTAACTTTAAATAATGGTCCTTTTGTTTTGTTTTCCCTATCCATATCAATTTAAGTTTGATTGTATTTGTGCTTTTCTTTCTGTGTGTTGACATTTCCTTTGATGAAATTTTACAAAAAACTATCTACCTTGGCCGGTAAAGGAACAGTGTGTAGGATTTAGGGGGATCTATTGGCAGAAATGTACCACAAGACCATCGTAGGTTCAATGATATTGCTGGTAGGACCATGAAGAGATTCATTTGTGCCACTGTAGCAACTTACAGCTAGAAGCTTTGACATCGACAGGAGGAGCTCAATATAAAATCCTACTCCTACATTGGCACTGGGCATAAATCGTGTACTGCAGAACCGCCAAATAGGAATGCAATTCCATCGGGACTGAGTTGGTTTTAACCACGTCTCTCTTTTCACTCAGCCTCTTTGCTCCCTTTCCTCCATCTCCTTGCCCCAAAGGAGCTAAACAGCCTCAGTGATATGAAAAAGTGTGAACTTGCCCTCAATGTGGCATTTTCTTGGCCAGAAAGTGTGAAGGTAGCAGAAACCAAGCCAGTTCTGGCACCAGTCTCGCCTGCTCCCTCACACATCATTTGCACTCTTTGGAAAATGCTATCACTGTGGGGAGATTACTTGCTTACTTCATTTACTGCCATGTGGGGCTCCCGGGGAACTGATAGCCTTTCAGAGGGGTCGGAAGCTGAAACACACATCATCAGCACTGATACAATGTGATTATGACCTGAATCATTGCCAGCCAGGGAGGCAGGAGGCTCAGTGGCGCAGATTGACCGTGAGGGGGGTAATCAGTCTGGTCTCGGAGAAGCTTTTAACTCATATAATCACTCCCTCACCTTTGAAAAAAAGACCCTCGGTCTGTTCACACACTCAAACCATCATGCCAATGTTCAGGGCGGGCAGATTGAGGGGGGACAGACAGAGAGGTATAATAAAGAAGAGCTGGAGCATAGAGTTGGCAGGGGCTTTCCAAAATGCTCTCATTCATTGTTCTGACAACAATATTTTCTCTGCTCAGGCCTAATGGGCTTGTAATGAGCACTGTAATATAAGCAGTAGCCTAGCGTAACCTGTAAACCTTAATTAAGTCAGACAGCCACCTTAAAGGGAGCCAGCGCCTGTGCTCAGTCACCATCTCATGATCCTGAAGCTGACTACACTCTTCCATCACTCCTTCATCAATCATTCCATCCCTCCATCTCTGCTACATCCAGCTCCAAATGCTCTTCCATTTCTCCTTTCACTACCCCTCCCATCATCCCTTCACCTTGAGAAATGGCTGGGGGAGGATGAGCGTCGCAGAGCGCAGAGGAGCATCGATGTCCATCATGAGGGCAAGAAATAGTCCCCGGACCCTCCCTCGTATCCTCTCTGACCCCTGAGTAGGAGACCTCAGCAATTGATTTGTTGCTACTGGCTCACATAGACTACACTAAAGCCTCCACTCTGCAGTCAAACAGATCTATAGGCAGCACATCCTGAAGGACTGCCTGTGTGTGTGTGTGTACGCGTGTGAAAGTGTGAATTTACAAAACACATACATGCACGTCTCATGGCGTGCATTGTCGAATGAGTGTGACGATTAATTGCTTCTGAAAGGCTGTGTGTATGTCTCAGGTTCATTACTGGGAATAAAGAAGCCGTCATAACAATGAAGAGAGAGAGAGACACTTTCACGCTCACAATCGACTGAGGTTAAATAGTTCTCTCAGGGCACAAGTGGTTCTTCATATATAATCAGACTGTAAAGTATTTCTATCAGAAGCTGACACAGGGCTATATCGTGTAGGCGTAGCAGCATTAGCAGGGCTGAAAACAGTAATACAGTTCCAACTAGTTCCTGATAAAGTTCCTGAGATAATGCTCTTTGGTGGTGTGTGCCGTTCCAAGGGGTGATGTGATAGATTGCAACTGGCCACCCATTCCCAAGTTGGCCAGAACTATTTCAATGTGCGGTTCTGAATAACACTTAGGATATGACACTTTGGCCACCGCCGCACTGAGGTCTTTAAAGTAAGCCTTGGATTTTGTAGACTATCTGTGTACTTCATCCCTCTTCTGGGCACGATCTATAAATACATCTAGTGGCCTGCATCCCTGATGAGCTAGCTAATTGACACTGTTAATGGATGGAGTTTCACAGAGCTGTAAATAATGTGTAGGTTCACACTTACTGCCTCCTGCCGTGTTACTTCTGGGAGGGCAACACGAGTTTACCTGCCAAGTCCTGTCGCTCCAACCCTTCGTTTCTGCCTCCCTCCCCCAGCCAAGTCTGCTCCGGCAAAGGGATTTACACAGAAATCAATAGAAGTTTCTCTGAGCCCCCCCCCATTCAAAGTCAGAAAAGTGCATTTCCTTCTTTTCATGTACCATAACAAACTCTAGGAAAAACAAACAGGACCAGGCAAGAGGAAATAATAAAATCACTTTCACTTGGCTCACGCCCATTGCCTGCTGCCACAGTGCACAATATGCTTCCACTTAATGAACCTAATTGACATATTTGATGCAATATTTCTAACAATGCTTGTCCTCTTTTGAAAAGTGAAAGGCATTTAAACCTTTGAGACAGATCAATTGATCATAGGATTAAGCCGCAATCACAGATGACTGGCAGCTGCAAACTGACTGGCTGTGGACTAAGAGACGGATCAGGTTCTCAGTCACTTTGATTTTACAAATTGAAAGATACCTTTAAAGACAACGCTTCAAAGGCCCAGAGTTTTCTCAGATGGAGAGATTGAAAGAGGAATGAGGAAGAAAGACATGTGAGGGGCAGAAAAACCACACACACACACACACACACACACACACACACACACACGCACACACACACGCACACACACGCACACGCACACACACACACGCATTCTTCTTTGTTTTACTGCGAGGCCACCTTGAGAAGAAAGATTGCTTGTCTTTTTAAACAAGCATGTAATGAGTACTCTGCATCTTATATTTGTTATTTCCATTCAATGCATGTACTGAATTCTTTCTTTCTTTCTTTTTTTATCTCATGTCACCACTGAGCTGGAGAAGAGTGAAAATTGACACTAATGGTCTGACTAACAAGCATGCACGAGGGTGTTAACTGCATTGACGTATATTTCCTATAAATGTAAATATAAAATAGAGTTCTGCTAATGAATCTATCTTTCCTTCCAGCTATACATCAGAAGAATGGCAAAGAAAGAGCTCTGAAGTGAACCCGAAGAGCAGACGAAACAGATATGAGAGCCCATCAGCCATTAATTAATTTAAGTAGTCTTTTTTAATTAAGCCAGATCCTCCGTTGAATAGTGAAGCACAGAGCGGATGCCATGTTGGAAACCCATATAAAGTCTGCATACGCTGCTCACTCAACCACGTCAACATTTGATCATCAAAAAGCAAACACAAATTCAATCTCTCATCTGTGTCTTCTGCACTATTTGGCACATAATTTGCTTGCATCACGCTAACAAACAAAAAACACATCTCCAGCACAAAGCTCCTGACCAGTTTGTGTCTCTGGCGATAAAGCACAGAGACTGTTAGCTACAGCGTCGCCGCTTCAGCGGGAAAGATAGATGGAAGCGGTGAGGGAAGAGATGGCTGTGTGATGTAAGGGATGGGGTGTGAGGAGAGTAGGGGGGCCAGCGATGGAAATGATGGGGACACGGCCCTCCAGTCGCCCACAGATGCTGCCTCTGTCTCTGCCTCGTTCGCTCCCTCCTTTTGAGCACAGTATGGGAGCAGTCTTTTGGGGGAGGCTGGCAGGCAATCAGTGATGTCATGCCAGCAGTGCAGCGATGGCAGCTTAACCTATTTTCGGAAATACCACAGAATTTCTATTTATAACTGTGCTGAGCAGCATGTATCTTCACACATCCCTCACGGACCTGAGCAGTCATAGACATTTTCCATTTTCTAAAATGTGTCTTCGTCACAAATTGGGGATCTGCAGGAAAAAAAGGTGTTGATGCTTATAGTGATGTCATAATTACCATTTAGGGAGGTGTTATGTCTGTTATTCATTTTAATTGTTGTTACAGCGAATATAAGCATTTTTATTTTTGCTTACATTGGTCATTTAGGAACATTAACAGCCATAAAATCATAAATCGCCTCTAAGACCAGTTGTAAAAGTCGTCGTAGTTGCACTAGCAGCAGCAGCAGTAACATTAGAATAAGTATTACTCGTGTTACAAGAGAGATTTTCTCATGTTAACAGATTTCAAGTGATTATTTTATACATCCGCCAAACTTGGCCTCTGCTCCTGCTCCTCCACCCTCCAGCCTCCATCCGCCCCGCCCTCCGGTGTCCAAGCGGCTCTCAACCTGTCAGAGGGTTTCCTCCACGTCCCAAGCTGAGCCATCACTCTACTCTCCCACTGCCTTGAGATGAAAGCAACTATTTGTTTCTGCATCTCTGACAAACACTTCATCTTTTCCCCTCCACTTATCCATCTGTCCATTCATCCATTGTTCTGTGCTCATGTGTCTGTCTGCCATTTGCCTTGTGGGCCGCGCTGCATGCATGTGCCATCCTCCCTGTCCAATTCGCTCGAGTGACAGAGCTAAGTCATAACCACACAGCTTTGTGTCTGCGTGCACTCCCAGGCAGATACATGTACAACATTAATGCATTGTTCATTTACACCAGCATCAAGGGCTCAACCATTTGGCATTCAGAGAGATGTGACAGCTTGACTAATCTGTGATTGTTTTTTGGCCAAAACATGGGGGTTAGCGAGCCCTCCAAGGGCACAGTACTATAAGGCAAGACAAATAACTTATTATTTTCCAGGCTTGTACAAGGCTTTATCGCTTGAGTTCTCCTGAACCATTCCAAAATGGAGAGGGATTATCACAAAACATTGCATTAAAATCTCCTCTCTCTCCTCTCCCTTGTTATTTCATTTTCCATCTAAAATGAATCTCTGCCCAGCCAGGCTCAAACACAACATTAAAGAGCTATTCTAACAGAAACCGCCAACCCCCACCTCCCTCGCTCCCTCTTTTTTTCCCCCTCTGTGCCTTTATACCCCCCTCCCATAAGAGCACACTCTGCTCTGTAGGCAATGGCACTCTCTGCTAAGCTACCCATACAAAATAGATATGCTTCTGTCCCTCTATTAAGACTAAGGAAATAGCTGTTGTGACCTTTGTGCATGAACAAGAAGGCTGTACGTCTCTAAAGACTCTCAGAAGAGAAATGTGACCTACAACACAAAACCAATATAAAATAATTCAAACTAAATTTCAAAAGTCTACTCTGAAAATGTACCTCTTTTCTTGTTGTAGCAAATGAATTAGTATTATTTCTCGAATAAATGTATAATAGAAAGCTTTTCTTTTTGAAACATAATTTATGACTTTATTATATCCCAACAACAATCATATCATTAAAAGATTTGTATCAACAAACTCTGGGACGCGTAAGCAAACACCATGACAGAAAAACTAATGGGTTTACTTCCAGGTAGCCATGGGATGAAAAACCTTTTAAAGTGTCTTTAACCCTTAACACCCTTTGCCATTATAAGCATGCCTGCAAACATGACGCTGTCCACGCTCTAAAACAAACCACCACAGAGCTTCATTTAGTCCATTTAATGAAATGCAGATGTAGTGTATAGTTTCATAAACTGCGATGAAAAAGCTCCATGTTTTCCCTTAGACCTCAAACAACATCTTCCCATATCAGTCCCTGCTCCAGGCACCTATTAAGAGCAAACATATTCCAGAAAGGTCAAGGAATAACGGCACTTCCGACATACTGAAAGCATGATATACTGCAAGCCATAATGAATGTTGCATTTGCGCAGGAAATCAATCCATTTGAAAAGGCTCTCTTGGGCAGGAATTAAGGAGAACGAAGCGGAGACAGACTAAGAGCCAGGTGAGTTTGGTGAGCGGACACTAACCTCCAGGCAGAGTGCGGCCTTGTCCGCATCTGAGATTGGCAATCTCCTTGGAAAACCAACAGAAAAGAGGAACAGAGCGACGGAGGCAGCGCTCCTCATCCTGAAACCACTGCTGTCTGTTACAGTAAATCAGTAATATCATCCCAGAGTGTTGTGTATGTACCGTCCATATCACTTCTACAGCTCTGTTTAGAGTCTGTAAGTGAATTTATCCCATCTGTTTCCCCAGGGGGGACGCTGTCCTACAGCAGAGCCGTGATCTTTGACACTTTCCATAAGGCGCACACAATACGGAGACGTGTAGATGCGCTCTCACTTCCATCACGTCGAAGATGAGAGAGAGGCTTTAACAAACCAGTGCTTAGTTTCATTAATGCTCCTGCACTTCAGGCATCACTTCATATATGAAAACTGCCGTCTCATAGTAATATCATATCATATTTTGGTTTGATGCATATTCTATGTTCCAACTATTCCTGTTTCCTTCATTTTCTCTTTTTTATTGGGAGGGCAACCCACAGAGGAACGCTATCCATCAGACTAGCTCAGAGGGAGAGAAAAAACATAAACTTGAATAAATATTTCATTAGATTATTCTGTGATTTAATGTGCTTCTGCTTGGCTGGGGTCTACGGCAATATCTTTGGTCCATTTATAAATGCATTAACACATTGACACCCGAGACTAGTTTAATATTGATACCCGGGCTGAGTTGGCGGGCAGATTGAAGCAGTGTAGGGATGTGTTGTCTGTCTGCTGTGCTGAATCACACCTGCAGAGAAACATTTCTTTCTTCCTTCTCTTTGAGCTCGTATTACTTTACTGCACGATGGAAGATTAGTGAGTGAGTCTCAACCAGACAAATAGAGCAATTCAACAAAAATCTACACTGAAACAGATGAAGCATTGGTGTAAGTGCTTTGCATATACGTCCACTTTGTCAATTCGAACACAAAAAATGAACAAAAGAAAATCCAGAAAATAAGCCTTTCAACAAAGTTTCTGGAAATTTGGGCCGGTAGTTTTTCCATAATCCTGCAGACAAACAGACAAAGAAACAAACCAAAACTGAAAAGATAACCTCTTTGGCGGAGCTGATGATAAGACTGAAGCCTTGGTTTTGCATATATGCATGTGCATAAGCGTGTGTGTTTTGCATGTGCTATAAGTGGAAGCTAATTAGAGCCAAAGTGAGAAGTTTTCACAGTCTGTGATAAATTCAACATCAGGAAATCCTCTACCTATTAATACCAATTGGGCGACAATAATTGGCAGGCCATCGACAGCGTGGGCAGAATTAATCATTTGAAGAGGCAGACTAGACTGAATTTTTAATTGGCAGAGGCAGCCACTGTTTAGGGAAGCAACCAGCTGATCACCCCAGAGACTGCTGCTTCAGACAATGCACATTTGCTAATCCTCTTGAGTCAAGTTATTATGGCCAAGCATTATTATCACGCTTTACAAACTAATTCCATGTTTTCCCTCATGGTTTGCCAAGGAGAAAAAATAGTTGCATAAGAAGGGAAAGAAATAATAAACACACAAAGCGGATGAAATTAAAATCAAAATGACTGAATAAGTGCAGTGATTACAAATGCACAACCCTTAGAATGATGAGTGTGTGTGTGTGTGTGTGCGTGTGTGTGTGTGTGCGTGTGTGCACACAGTCCATTATGTGTCAGTCTGAATGTGCCTGTTTGAGGCTGCTGTTCCAGTGTTTCCACCAGGGTCCATACTCATAATCCTTCTCATGATTAACTATAAAATAACTTCATCAGAGATCATTGACACATTAGCGATTTGATTATGTATTGTGAATTGTGTCGCCTGGATTCATTACATTCTGAGACATTTAATTTGATTGAACAGCACTTGTTTAAAATTCTAATTAATTTGTTGTTTCAAGAATAACATTTTGGATTAAGTTGTTCTAATAGTTTACGCAGAGCAGAGAGTTGACCTCATCTAGCTGCGTAATAAACAAGCTAACATTTGTGAAATAATGTCTTTTCCTGACACCATCATCGGGTGACAATCACTCAGGAGCTATATACTGCAATCATTATGCAACACAGGGCAATGACATTTTAGAATATGCACGCACACACGTGCACACACATACCAATGAATGCCAAATGAGTGCCACACTGAAGAGATGTCTTCCTTTCTACACACTAAGAATATCAACTGTAGCGTTAGCCACCCAGCATGTTGCTTCATACAATATGTTGCTAATGGAAGCAACATATTGTGATGCATCCAGTATGAAACCTTCATAAACCTAAAGACACCATTTGTTTTTTATCCAAACGTGATCACACAGATTCGAGGAGATTTTTGAGATCTCCTGCTAGTTGCTAATTTTAAATTCATTTCCTTTGTTTCTGTTACTTTAACGTCACTTATCATAATCTAAGAATTAATATATATGGCAAAAAACTAATATCTGTCTGTTTTTGCAACGGCCTCAATACAAGGCTTTTGACACAGTTGTGGACAACCATTGTAATGGTGGCAAATGTAATATATTTAGTTAGTGATTCTATATATCATAGAAGACATTGTTTGCAAATGGCATTTACATTACTGTCACAGATTGTCATTTGTCTTTTCTAAATGTCACTGCAATAAAAGGCTTATCTCCTGTACTAACATCCCTCACATATCAACATCTGCTGTGCAGGAGAGCAAGATGGGGAATCCAAAGGAAGGGGAATTCAATTTAGAAATACTGTGTCAAAACGATAGTCGTGCTTTTGGTCAGGTTACATTGTATTTAGAAACACAGACATGAACGCACATAATAACCCAGTGACGTTATGCAAAAAGAATAAAGCGTGTGGTGTTTGGACAGTGTTGGTTTCTCTGTCTTTGATTCATGAATATGGTGTTGTAGACCTATGTGTTCAAATTATGACTATAATGAAAATAATAATTATCACATAGAGAGGTTATGTTTCACGTCCAACATAGATGAGTGCAAATAAAAACGTATTGAACAAAATAAAAGTTGGTTGAAAGTGGTGACGATGATGATGATGATGATGATGATGGTGGTGATGATGATGGTGATGATGACGTCTACACTGCGTGGATCGACTGTGAGGTGGGACGACGACGACGACGACGACACATATTGAGAAATGTTTTTTTTTCCCCCACCCAGGAAGAGATCTACACGCATATCTTTAATACCAACTTCATTATGGAAGGTGGAAGTTGTCCCTGTGTGAGCGGATGTACACCCTCCGCCTCCCTCAGCCTTCCACAAGCAGCGCAGCATCACTGCCCACTCTCCGTGGCGACGTCCGTCATCTTGCGACAGTTCTTGCGCCCTTTGGAGACATTGTGGTATTCAACTGATTTCGCTGGGTGTCGTGTTTGCACCCAGCCCCATTCGCACATGGGGAGAGATGTTAAAGAAAGCGTACGGGATGAATAAATGATGCCGCCCCTCCGCAAAAAGACGGGACTGGCAAGGGAGGGCTCTTTAAAAATGCATCCTTTCCAAGCGCCTCTGCCCCACTTAAGACCATGTTAGGAATATTTGGATGAAATTCAGAACATGGGCAAGAACAGTTTGTCACCCTATCCTTAGTGATACTGCAAGCGCTCCTAATATTTGTAAATCTCCCATATCCGTGTAATCAAAAATGTGGAATTATCTAAATGGAAATAGAAATGCTCTAAAATATTAGATAAAAATAACTTTATAAGCAATCATATCTGAGACAAAATAACAAACCTCATGAATGTTAGATGAAAGCATGCAAGCAATGATGCACATGATGAATTGTTTAGAATAGTAGACTGATATCTAGGTTAAGATTAAATGAATAAAAGTGACAAATAACCGTATTTTTTTTTTTTTTGCGTTATTGTTTCAACACAAATGAGTTCAAAATGTGCAGGAAATAATAAACAATTACACAGCTTTATATGGGCCTCGCAGCCATTTAAGCGGCGACACGTTACCTTTGTGCATGCCGGTGTATCGGTCCTTGAGAACTGTCAGTTCGTGGATTTTCCCAAACTGTTCAAACAGGGGTTTCAGGTCTTTTTCTTCCAAGTTCCGCGGTATCTGCCCGATAAACAGCTTAATGGCATCTTGGTCTTTCATGTTGCCGCTCTCCGGATGAATTGAAATGGGTTCTGTCCCGTTCATGGGTTTCGGAAATGTGATCTGAGGGTACTGGTGCTGATGTGGGATAAGTAGTAGTGGTTGTTGGGTCGGTGGTGCCCCCGGTCCGGTGAAAACCAGGCTGGAGTGAGCGGGCTGGGGCTGCTGTGGATGGTGCTGCCTTCTTGTTTCAGTCTGAGTGAATCTGGCCATTCTGAGCTGGGAGCAGAGTGGATAATAATGACAACACACACACACACATACACACACTGTGAGAGAGCAAGCACTCAGCTGGAAAGCAGGCTGACTTTCTATCCGACACAAAACACACACGCACACACAGTACAAGGCAGGCAGAGGGGGTGAGAGTGGCGGAATAGGCGCACAGGAGCGATATTAGACGCTCTGGAGCGACACCCAGCGGCAGCTGTGAGGTACTTCATCTTAGGAAAGGTAGCAAGTATTGTTGACCAGGTTTTTTTTGGACATGACTGAGCATGTTTGTAAAACACTTTTCAGTTGTACATAGTGAGAGAAGAAGTCCTACTGCAAATCATGTACTTTAGTTAATGTGGCACAATGGAAAATATTCATTGGGCTCATTCCACAGCAGACATTTTGACTTGTCATAGCAGGGAAAGCACAGATGTTAGCAATAACATTAACAATGGCTCCTTTCTATTTAAGTGTCATGACAGCCATCATTAAGCTTAATGTTTACACCTGTGCATTGTCAAATGTATTCCATGAAAAGGCATAAGTAAAAGCCCTTCATTTAAAATTGTACCAGAAATAAATTAAAGTGTTGGCAGTCACGTGAACATAAGTAATACGACGCACTTTCAGAGTAATTGATGTGTTAATGTGACAGCAGTATTTCAATGTAAGTTGTATGGGTCGTGCTGAGTCTGACAGTGTAGCCAAGTAAAGTAAAAAATGCTGACGTATTGTAAAGTAAAGTTCTACAAAGTGATTGCAGTGGTTGGATAAAACTCAATTGAAACTTTGTAGATAAATGAAGTAAAATAGTGCCGTCTGAAATGTGGTGGAGAAAAAGTCTCTCAAAGGTAAAAGTACCTCGACTGTGCAGGTCTGCAAGTCTGCAAGTCTGCAAGTCCTAATCCATCAGCAGGTTTTAATGATAGAAACTCTGCCATATAGATGTCAAAATCCAACTATAAATGTATGAAATATAGAAGATTAGTCTCACAGAAATGAGGCAACTGCTCAACTACATGTCTACCAAGAAGCTTGTGTTTACAAATGACACGTAACTTTATAGGTTCACGCTTTACTCTAAGTATGTGAATTAGAAATCTCCTTATGGAATTCAACAGCTGTTTATTAGTTGTTGTTTTTTAACAGGTGAGCATGCATTTCAAAGTTTTAAAGAGCACAACAACAACAATAAAGTGTACTGTATGTGTGCTGGTTTAACAGCACACATACAGTAGTTAACAGATTTTACTGTGTACAGTAAATGCTGCTACAAGTAATACGTGCACTATTTCTAAGTGAGTTGCATTGCTATCTTTCATTAGATTGAGTCAAGGGAGCAGCAACTATTAACCACAATTAGCAGACTTACTGTAAGTACTTTTCAAATAGCGAGCGGACTAATCCCCCCAGAGAGCGTTTATTTGTATCATGTGCCCTCTCTTTGCAGACACTCAATCGCACTCAGATCCAAATCCATCATTAAAATAAAACGATCATTTAACTGCTACTGCAAGGAGAACAACAATGACAAACTGATACACAACAGGCAGAACAGTTTGACTTGCAACTTAGCCGCAAACCAGCCTTTAACTAAAACACATCCGCTGGACACATTTCGAATTAAAGCCCATTTAACAGTGGATTAAATAAAGTGATATTTACTGTCTGTGACAGCCGGCTAAAGGCTGCAAGGTGAATCAATACGAGCTGCTGGCTGCTGCTGCTTCTCTTACTGTGGTGGAGCAGCACCACAGGGGTCCCCTCACAGAATTTGACTTACGAATGGCTGCATCGCTGTGTGACAGAATCGCCTTCAGCTGCCCCTGTTACATTCAACAGAATACCTGTAAAGCAAACAAAAAGCCTCACATCCAAAGAGCCTCGGTGTGCAGTAGAAACAGATTGTCAACAAAGTTCAGTGTTGAGAAGTTTGGAGAAAGACATTGGCTTTCCGGAGTAGATGGTTGTTTTCATTGCGAGAGAAGTGGGGATAATTTCAGCTCCATTGAACTCATGCTCATAATATTTCTTCCTGCAAAACTCAATAAGTGCCAAGAGTAGAGGGAAAGACATCAGCAGGCAGGGGTACACATTGACATTGTCAGTCAATAAAACAGTGGGTGGTAGACACGGAGAATTTTCTATTTTTTTTTATTGTAAACTTGTTTTTGAATGTCTTTGAAGCTGTAGGTCCCAGAGTGCCGTGCGAGATAGAGTTGCTGAAACTGCTGTTTGTTTTCGATTTGCGCGCCCAAGTCGCAGCGTAACTTTATGCTCTGCTCATCGTGTTATAAATGTATTGATTCAAATAGGCAGGGTGCTCGCTGAATGTGGCCGGCCATCTGAATGGGTCAAAGTACATGTGTTTGGCGGATGGCTCAGCGTGTTAGCCCTCTTTAGTCTGTCTAGAGGAATAAAACATGGATGCAGTGCAGATGTTATTGAACGAGAGCACTGAGCTGTCATGGCACTGGCTCGCCCGGACACTGAGGGAGGTTGAGTGGCTATTTTTAGGGATGTGGTCAACACGGGGCGAGGGGTATTGAGAACTTCCACCTCATGGTTTTTTTATTGACCAACGCCATTAGTGTTTCGCCAAGCTGAAGGCAGAGACAAGAAATCAATAAAGGTCACACTATTAGTGGAAACTAAAAAGTTACATACAATTTAACTGGCTGCCGTTTACTCTGCTGCTTGTTAACCAGTCTGAACCCTGAGAGGGAGGCAGCCTGGCTTGATCTGTTCAGCTTGGGAAGTCTGGAAGGCCCAGAGGGAGACGAAGGCAGCTAAGGGAGTCAATTTGCATTCTGTGTGCACTTGTAGACATACAGTCAAGACAGGCCGGCAGACACGCTCACACACACGCACACACACACACACTTCCTAATTACTAAAATTCAACATTATTCCCCTCATCCAGTAACTCACTTGCATATTGTGCAAACACAGCAATGCACATATGCAGAAATAGCAGACAGTGAATACGAGCAAACACAATTTAACTTGCCATATGCCATCTAGTTAGGAGTTGAAGTCAGTCAGTGAATGAGGAACTCAACAAAACAATATGTGCAACGCTTTGCTGTTAAGGGGAAGCTTCTTCTCTGCTTGGGCTGACACGCTGAAGTTCTGAAAGTGTAGTTGAGGTTTAATAAGCGATAAGAGTCAGAGGTGTCCCCTGGTGCCTGATTCACCATCGCTCTCTGGTTATGCATTGCAAAGCATGCTCGTTCGACTGTAAGGTGTTGTTCAAGAAAATTAGGGTGTGATGTGATGATGCCGCATCACACTGGAGACAGTTTTATGGACCAACGACCTAACAGGCGGATGAGATGTGATAAGAGCCGGCTGAACTGTGGAGTAATTGTGTCGCACCTTTCTCTTCAGGCCTTCGGCCCCGGGTCTCTTCATTATCCATCAGAGCCATTTCCCTCCATTCAGCATTTCCTTCCTGCTGTTTTCCTTTTGCAATCAAGAATATATACGTGTAATATGTGTATGAATTCACTTTTTGTGGAGTGTAAATAATCAGCACACAGATGTGAATTTAAAAGCACATTAGCTATTTAAGCATTTGAGCACCCTAATCTAATGTTTTTAATTAGGCGAGAAAGGGAAGATAGCTGGTTCTTGCGTTTCAGTTCACTGCAACTAGCTGTCTTAATAATCATGAGCTGGATTACACTGACCTTGTTTCAACTATAGACTAAATCATTTATGCTGTATGGAAATCTTGGACTTGAACTGCACCAGAGGAATACAAAAAAACAGCTTTCTTAACATGTACCTAAATATATCCAATAATCTCTCAGTGTTACGGATTAAAATGTAATTAAAAACATTTCTCAAGTTATTAAAGCCTACTTTAGATATGTTTAGGTTTACGGCAGATGGCTGATTTGCACTAGCAAACACTAACTCAGTACATTTACTCAAATACTGTAGTAATTCTAGTTTATGCTACTTTATATCTACTTATTGTACTTTTTACTCTTCTACATGTATTTGATCATTTTAGTTACTAGTTACTTACTATACAAACTATAAACAACACATTCATTATGATGTGTTATTATAGGTTAAGATAACATAAAACTTTATTGAACCCCAGGGGAAATTCACAATCTAACAAGCAGTATGCAAAATAATTTTAATTATCATAAAAGTGATGCTTAATCAATAATTATAATTATATAAAACCTAAAATGGGTTATTCTGCATAATGTGTACTTTGGTACTTCATGTATATTTATAAGCAAGTCATTTTGAAAGCAGGACTTTTACTGAGAGTATGTATTCCCTGAGGTTTTGTTACTTTTACTTAAGTAAAGTAATTCTTCCACTACGTTGATTTGGCTGGAGCTTGTACCCACATCCAGGATGTTCTGGGTGCATGGAGGGCCGTGCAGCAGACACCTTCCTCCTGTATTGGCTCTCTTGCTGTGCAGCACATGGATTGCAGGATTAGAGGAGGGCAGGAATGATTGGAAATAATGTGCCAATTTTGACAAATTGAAGATTAATTTGATCATCGTCTGTTGTATGAGAGAGAGAGAGAAGTGGTCTGGCTGCAGAGCAATCTTTTCTCTCTTCAAATCTAAGTCACCGCTGTGATCTGAGTTGCCTCTACAACTACCTCAATTTCAGGAATGTCTGGACTGCTGCTGTTTTGGTATTTATATGATAGCGACAGAGTACGTGATGTTCAAACTCCCGGGTCCCTTCCTGCATCCCTGGCTCAAATGTGTGCATTTGTCTTTCATATCATGCAAACGATTTATGGCTGAACAGAAGATGCAGAATAGAGATGTGATGTTTCAGGTGTTTAAAACATCAAACACAATGTTCCCTGCTGCAAAATCGGCTTTATATTTCTAGATTTTTTGTAATAGTGAAAGCAAATCAGTACCAAAATAGTGGAAAGCGCACAATGAAAACAACAATACATATATTATAATCTACACCGTTAAAAAAATACATGCAAAGAAAGGGGTTTCCTTGATTATCTGGATCATCTGGGACCTGCTATGTTCCCGCCACTACAGCACATCAGTACATAAGAAGAAACCAGTGACTGTCGATCAAAGCTTTAATTTGTACTTACATGTTCTAACCACCAGATGGAAGCTGTGCCACTGTGGTTTCCTCTCCAATTCTACCACTCATGTAAATACACTGTGTAAATAGTGACTAAACGGTTGTATATGCTTGCCAGTTCCCCTAAAGCTGTGTCTTAAATATCACATTTGTGGATAATAATCCATATCAACAGAAATCCTTCTCATGCAGAAACTGCCAGCCAGACGAGCAGGGTTTAGTACACAGCTTTAGATATTTGGCTTGTTATCTCTCTGCTTTGGCACAGTGTATGCATGTTAATAAAAATCAATGGGAAACTTAAAAGTGCACGTATAGGAAGGCCTCTATTTTGCATAGTTTTGGCCTCAAGGAGTCATTGAGGAAAGGTAACACTCATTATTTCTGTACAATCTGTGGGTCACTGAGGAAATTGTATTGGTGACTACTGTTATACCTGCATGATATGATACATATGATTACAGTGGCTTTGCCTTGAGGTGCAACAAACTTGGAAAAAAGCAAAAATAAATAAACACATTAAAAAAGTGAATAAAAGTCAGGATCTAGAAAGCATAACAGTACACAGAAAATAAACACAACATGCCACTCCCCAGAGTATTGAGAGATGTTGTTTTCTCTACAATGGGACGAGATTATTGACTCACAAACAAGTGAACATAAAAATGAAAATAATCCTCTGATTAAAGGTTGTTTACTATTCGCAAGAGTGCCTTGGACCTTTCTTCTCTTTTGATTTAAATTGGAAGTTCTGATTTGCACTTTGTTTGGCAGCCGTCTCTGGTGACTCACACACACTTTCCAACGATGTACCACAGCATGAGGTGGCGTGTTCCCTTCAATGATAATTATTGTTTATATCGCTTCACAATTTTATTCAGTTCACACTATCAAAGAAGTTGTTTTTTTGCTTGTAGCCATATTTTTAGGCCAGTAATATTCTGAATTTATTCTTAATTACTTTGATAATTGACCTGCAAGATTGAATTAAAGCATAATGTGTATCTTTTGGATTCATGTGCAGTTTCTCAGACGTAATAATTCATCTCTATGGTGATTTTAAGTTTGTTTTTAATGGTGGTGTTGTATTTAAGTGCATCATTTGAAAAGGTGTACCTACATTATGTCCATCGCAATTTAAATGAGCAGGACAACATATCTATATATCTAAGTAAGATTCCGGACAGGAAGAGTAGAAGGAGTTACTATGAAGCAGCTGCAGGCAGGTGACATACATGGATGTGCCACGTTTGAGGCCAACTTGTGGTTTGAAACTTTGTGCATCCTTTATTTTCTTTCAACTCTTCAAGCGAGGGATGGATTTCATTGTAGCTCAGACGACTCACAGCAACGTGAAGCAGATGGGAAAGTAGCGTAACACAGGGTTGCAACAAAACTCTAAATACAACGTACTTGATCATCTAATTTAGCACAGCGTGTTCAGTGTCTTCCACTACGACCAGGCCTTAATATTTAAACATTCTACAGTCTATGACTTGAATAAAGACAGCAATATTAATTAGGGCTGTCAAATTAGTGCGTTAACTTCGATTACTTAATCACAGAAAAAATAACGCGACAAAAAGATTAACGCAGAATGGAAAGTTCACATTAATAAACTCCCAGATGTAACTGTTGATGCTCCGTTCTGTGCTATTCCTGCAGCAAAGAATGTTCGAACCATCGGAGAACTTCAAGCTGAAGTATCACCTCAATGCAAAGCACTTAGCAGCTAGCTCCGAGCTAACTAGCTCCTAGCTCCGAGCTAACTAGCACCGAGCTAACTAGCACCGAGCTAACTAGCACCGCCGCTGATGCTAAAGTGAGCGACCCGTCTCGTCATCTCTCGATCAGGCGTTCAGGACGCAGCATGAGTCGGTCTACCTTGAGACGCATTAACAACTCCATCACGAAATGTATTGCAATGTACTGCAGGTGGTGGAGGACAGGGGGCTAGCGGAGGCTTTACAGATGATTGAAATGACACAACTTTTAAACATATTGTTTATTGTGCAATGAAAGATGTTAGGCCAGATTTTAAATGGCACTTTATCTCAAACTGTTGTCTAAGATAATTGTGACAAACAAGATATTGGAGAAATAGTATTAAAATAAAAGACATGTTGACAGTTTATAATGCTACTCATTGATTCGCTCATCTTCCAAACTCCATTTGAATTTTCACAGCAAATATTGATATATGCGATTCATTTAGATTAATTAATCGCAAAGCATGTAATTAACTAGATTAAGGAAATGCAAAACAAACAAAAATCAACAATTCATCCATTGTATTGGCACACAAGCCACTCGTGACAAGAGAGCAGCCCAGAGCACCTCAGGCTCCCAGGTGCTCTCACTCAGGTGGGAGAAGTCCTTGCAGCATGTTTGAGGAGCCGCCTGAAGCTGGGACTCCTCTCCGCAGGCAGAGACTCTGTCCTGTCAGAAGACACGTGTGAAGCTGGAGAGAACTTGATCTTCAAAGCATCTGAAGTCTCAAGAAATATTAAATAATACAAAAGCACACAGATGTGTATTCATCTGTAAATGATAATAATAAATGATTAATGCAAATTATTTCTAGTCATCAAACGCAAACACTTGCACATGGTTGAGGTTGCTGGGCAACAGTGGCTGGCTAACGTTGGTGTATGAACAGAAGAACCTGACAGACTCTGTTTGAGTTTTAACAACCTTTTAAGTAGAAACTATTGTGAAGCAGCCTCATTATGTTAAAACATAACAAGTCACAGAACTCTTTGTTTTGAACGCCAATAGAGCGTGAGTGCACATGGTGATGCGCCCAAAAATCAATTCAACAAAACGACCTGCGATGAGATGCATCCATGGAAAGACCTGTGATTCACAGCATGTCTTTGGGTAAACAGAGACACACACAGAAGGAGGACATAGAAGAAAATACATAGACCTTTGGCAAAACACAATATTTTGAAGCGTCATTGTTGTATTTCCAAGGCCTCACTATTGTGCATGTACTACTTACACGAAACAGTGCACAGGTGAACTCATTCATGTTATTTGTGACACTTGCTCTGGGTCAAATACTTGTTTGTCGGATAAGTTATAGCTCTGATACAACCAAATCTTGTGTTCTCATAACTAACATATTAGCAAAACATTGCCTTAACATTCAGCGGACAAAAAGCAACAACAACAACACATTGGATGCGTGTTTCTCATACCTGATGTGCAATAATTTACTCCCCTTTTAGCTTTGATTCTCCTTTGGGCATTGTAGCTTTCTAGACGGCTCTCTTCACCAGTCCCCTGCCTACTTTGGCTCTAGCTAATCCAATTTTCACTCGACCGAGTGCAAACAGACCAGTGAGCCACAATAAAAGAGCTGAAATAGGTTTATTGACAAGGCTAAGGCTCTGAGAAACTCAGGTTCTTTGGCTTTGAAGGAATTAAATGTTATCACAACCTGCAAAAACAAATTAGCGGCTGAAACCACAATTGGCAACCTCAGCAGAAACTAGCCTACATTTTCATTTTCAAACATACCACACATGGTGCTCAGCTTTTTCTTTGAGAAGATCAGCTGCTTTGGGTTGCAGTGCTGCTTGCGGCGAGTAAAGAGAAAAGCTCAAGTGAGTGTCTGCAGAATGCAAAAAAGTCTGCAGGGCAGAGTTAATGTTGAAGGTTTATACAGACTTCTCCATTTATCTATTGTTTTCTTAACCCTATCCCAGGGCACACGCTGGCCACACAGAGCAACAAACACAACCAAGTGAGATTTAGCATTTCACATTCACCTGACTTGCATCTCTTTTGACTGTGAGAGGAGACAAGAGCAGCCAGAGGAAATGCAGACATGGGTAAAAGAAAACATCGCCTGAGTTACAGTAACTTTGTGTGTCCTTATCTTCATATCCTGGATGAATTAAATCCAAGTTAATTCTTCTATTAAAGCTATTTAACAGATTTACTTTAAAGCTATTTTAAGGTGCAGAATGGACGTCTCCTTGTTGTTAAACTGATGTGTTCCCATCAGATTACTGAGCTGGAGTCGTTTGTACTCAAGTAAATGTGATTTCTTCAGAAAGGAAAAGGATCTGAGTGCCTGGAAGTTCAAATTGTTTGCGGTCTTTCAGAGTAAAAAGAAAAGAAAAGAAAGGTGCAATGAACTCTTCTTCCAAAAAGTTTTTTTTAATAGCCTCCAATCAGATGGCTATTATATGGTGAAATATATAAACATAGACAATGCATCATAAACAGAGCTGTTTTAACAACTCGTGCGTAGCGACACTAACAGCCCTGAAGGAGTGCCAGAGGTGGCAGAGGTCCGTGTTTCCCAGGTAACCTCACATCTATGACCAAAGAAGTACAAATAGTGCTTCAGGGTCACCTGAAGAAGGATGTTCTTCAGGCTGCTACGCGTGGGTTGTAAACTCAACTCTAACAACACGCTATTAACAACTAACATGTAACAATCATCGTCTATGTTTGTATAATTTCACCATGAAACAGTCCTCTGTTTTAAATGTGATGCATTTCAATGGTGAACTGAAACTTTAGTGATATCCTGCTATAAACTGCGATACTTGTGTGATATCAGCTGTTTATATGGCCGGTGCAGGGATTACACAATCGCTAACTTTGCTGATACCGTGTTCATTGTGTATGCTGATACTGTTTATTAAAGCCAGTGCCATGAAAGTGTGTTTGCATTAATCACATCACAGTGAATGTGTGGTGGCAGACAAACACAAGGCTGCGGATTATTGTTTGTGGAAGACAAACTCTTTATTCAGAAGAAATGCATCAGAGAGCTGATGCAATTTCATGGTTGAGATTCTGGGTCACTAGCTTTTATTTCTCAAGACATTTCTTGACCGTGCTTTTGTAGCAAACTTTTATCATTTAAGAATGATGCAGTCCATATATTTTCATAAATGTCCATCAGAAATAACCAGATGTGATCATCACTGCAAAGGAAAGTCATATAAATGGTGATAATAATAATAATAAACAAAGAGAAGTAAGCAAATATAAACATTTCAAAAGTTTAAACCAGCAAAGTTTTGCGACCTTCACTTGATAAATGCTTTTAACAATGACTATAAACGATTGTCACAACTGTGTTTCATTATTTATCTGTTGATCTAATAGTTTACTAATCATTTTAGTGCTACTGGCAAGTAGAGCTTATTTTCAGTAATACTTGCAGCTGTTTTGTCCTTGCAAAATAAGAATCATTTCTCTGAGAGTATAAAAGCCTCTGACAATGACATCACACAGACCTCAGATACAACCTTGATGGAGACCTTAAAGGAGTTGATGCAAATGAGCCTCTTGTCACATCGCTGATCTGATATGCTAATCGCCTCTAACCCTAACCCTGTATGTCTGGTAGCTGCAGTATTAGCTGCCTATGTGATGTATTGTGCAACTTAATTGTTCTCCTTTATTTGGCAGCGTGGTGATATGCAAAATCAAAATGCTTTATCAAGATCAT
The DNA here is from genome assembly GCF_900634415.1 of Cottoperca gobio. Classification (NCBI taxonomy): domain Eukaryota; kingdom Metazoa; phylum Chordata; class Actinopteri; order Perciformes; family Bovichtidae; genus Cottoperca; species Cottoperca gobio. The sequence goes on from NC_041358.1 coordinate 23,545,693, forward strand.
TTTTAGAACAGTCAAGAGTAGAAGCAAGATGAGCTCTGCTGTCTGAAAACATTTTGTAATATATTGTATGAAGAAATGATATGACGAACTATTCTAATGGTTGTAAACAGAGATACAATCAGTGTTGATGCAGCAACACAGCACACTTCATCAAACGTGTACCAATCTATGACTGAAACATACCAATGGAAATGAGTGTTTTGTGGGATTTCTATTTTAAATTATGCACAACACTTGTGGGGTCCTGCAGCCTCACAGCTCTTGTCAGACTGGCATTTACTGTAACGATTGGCATTTGGTTGACAGCATCTGTATATCTCAGTACGTTGTTGTTTTCAGAGGCTCATTACCATATTTCTACCCCCACAAGTCTCTATTAGGAATATGTCATCTGACCCTCATTTCAGATTTCTCGAATATAAAACACAGTGGAGAGTAGCGTTCAAATGGGGAATTAATAGCGTTCAAATGTCATATCAACAGGCATGAATTCATTCATTCATTATGCATGTTTAGCTGTTATTTCCCCTGCAGGGAAAATAACAGTACTTTAAGGACATCAAGGACTTTAATAAAAATGCCCTTCAGGAATTGGAATTGAAATTGTCTGACATACAGTCGATTAATAAAAAAAAGCAGGTGTAGTAACAGTAAGTCAAGAGCCTAACTGGATCCATGCAGACGCCTCCAAATGAATATTTCACAGTGCTGTCAGACTGCTGACCTTAAAGTTTGAAGGCAGTGTCTCCTGAGGCACAGGGGAAGACATGTTCATGGCAATACAGTATGCTCTTGGTATTTATGCATCCCTGCTAAACAACCACTTCACACCCACAGGCGACAGATTTAGCAGGAAAATGTGAGTGTATTCTGTCGGGTTGCTAATTATTCAATACAATAAAATATGCTTTTGGAGGGAGGTCACTTGTCATTGTTTGAGTTTGTTTGTTTTTTGCCTTACAGATGGATTGATCCGGAGCGTGCAGTTCCAACAAGCAAAGATTCAGCCAGGAATAAATAATTTAGTTCAAACTCTTTTAAAATTTTTACAAGATCCCATGTCTTGTCTGTGGAGTTTTTGTAATATCTGTGTAGGGGCAGATGGAAATTAAATTTTACTGCGACATTATGTATTATAACCTCTAATGAATATTGTCTTATGACTTCTTATTCAACATGACTTTATCTAACTTAACATATAACAATAGATAAGACAAAGAGTTAAGGACAGCGGTGCTTTGAGCTAAATGCTAACATGCTCACAATGACAATGCGAAGGTGCTGATAACAGGTGAGGTTTACCATGTTCAACCTCTTAGTTTATCGTAATAACATTCTAACATTAAATATGTATGTAAATATTAAGGTTCGTATGATATCTTAAGAAAAGTTGATTTGTCATTTGTCGTGCGTTTTCCTTCGAGCGAGTCGAGCCACGCGGGCGATCACTTCAGGTGCTGCTGTGGAAGCCCCTGCAGTGCAGGATCTGTTCAGGCAACACAACTACTTGGTTAAGGTTTAGAAAAAGATGGAGCTACAGAACAAGTCAGGTAGGGTTTATCCCCGGGGGAAGCATGAACTCTGTATAAAATGTCAGAACAATTTGTCCAATAGTTGTTAAGATATTTCTCTCTGACCAAAGGAGGTTCCTGGAGGACACGTCACTAGCAGAGCTAGCTTCACTTGTTTCCACATTTAATGCAGTATCTCCTAACACACCTTAAGGTTTACATAATATTTGTCTTTGCTCACACTACTGAGCAATTACTGCTGCTTTTCTGCTGCTGGTCAATTAAAAATAAAAGCAAGAACTCCCTTTGACTGATGAGTGACATTCCTAGAGTGAAGACACACACACACACACACACACACACACACACACACACACACACACACACACACACACACACACACACAGTGAGAGAAAAGTGGGAAGAACTATACACACTGGTGTCACAAGAAACACAATTGTCTCTATCTGACAATGCTGTTAATTAACCAATATGCAGTTGGGAGCATGAAAGTCCCTCTGTGTTTGTATTGAGCATGTCTTCTGAAAGAGCTGTGGAGTAATTAAAGAGCCTTTGCCCTTTGGAACCTTCCTGCATCAGATAATGAAGCAATAACGATTACGTAATGCTTCTTTTATGAAAACCCAATAAACTAATCCCAGCAAGACGCTGTAACTCAGTGCTGTGTCAGCTGACAGCTACCTTATCATACCAATCAAATCTCAGCGCTCGTATTCACTGACACTGCTTTGCTGCTGCTGCTTTACAAACGTCTCCCCTATCACAGCCTCCGCCTCCTCTGGCTCTGTGTTATCCTTCCTGCTGAGGTTGTTTTGCTAAGATTGGACAAGTGTATGCAATGCTCCCTCCACATTATTTATCATACGTTATGCTGTACCGCTGCAGCAGGGAGCCTTCCCAACAGCAGATCCAACAGTCAAATAAACGTGTCGCCATCTCCAACTGCAATGCAGTACATCAGGAAGTCTGATAAAATGATGGTTACAGGCGTTGACTTCATTCTACCTTTGTGCATGGCAGTGAGCTCAGAGAGGATGTGAAGGGTGACATGTTGGTGGAAATGGCAAGAAGTGGTGATTGTACTCCGGCAAGATCATTTCTCACAGGTCATTTGTAAGGGTCACGCTGAAAGAGAGAGTTTCATACTTTTACATTTGACCGATTGTGTTATCTTTGAACAGAGCCTGTTTTCTCCAGTTTTCCAATTCCTCTGTGATGAATTGTTTTGTTTGTATACTTGTTGAGGTACACTCTGGGTTTTGAAGCCTTTGTGAAAAAAGTAATTAGATTCTATAATATAGATTCTTATGTTTTCCTCCTTTGCAGTACATTGATGTTTTTAAGCCACCTTAGAGGCTGATCGGTGACTTTGTTTTAGTCCCATGAACAGTTTCCTCAAGGACTACCATAACACACTAATATGCGTCTTCAATTAAACAATATGATTTGTCGACACTTACATGAGTGTGTGTGTAACAATCTAATAAACAGCTGTTTGTATGTCCAGTGTGATTGTATGCCAAAGGTCAGAGCTATCCTTATGTCAATAAGCTATCCAAAAAATAAGAGGAAAAGAAACAACAGACTTTGACCCTCGTGGTGTTTTGCATTTTAGTGGAGACTTCATGTCCTCCGTCTCCAGATAGACCAACTTGTGAATTTCCTTAGTTGTGTACTCTTTGGTTTCCAATCAGATTATATCTCTTCGTAGCCAATGGGGACACAGCAAGCTGGTTGACTGGGTGTGTTGGGTTGGAGTTTAAACTTTGGACCAGAGAAGAAGAGCCGAGAGATACAGTGGAGGCTCGTTGCGGAGACGAAACTTCTCCGCAACACAGTAGATTATATGTTTTGACTAGGCCTCTGTTTTCTTGGGGGCTTCTTTGACATTCCAACCAAGCAAGGGAACTATGGAGCACTACCCAGATCAGGTAAATAACCTCATTTTACCCTTTTTATTACATTGTAGTTTTCCATTTATGAGTTACTGGGGGAAGCCCTAAGAGCAAAGTTCAGATTTAAGAGTAAATTACGTAGCGTACATCAAAATCTGTAATCTGCGGAGAAATGTCGGCTTTAGATCGGACAACTATTACAAACTGTCACAGAGGCCGACACATATATAGGCAGGTTGGGAAAACATATTACACAGCACAGTGTGTTCAGGGATGATCATGGTGAACGGTTGGAAGGTCCCCAGCTGTGGCAGCATATGAAACCTTTATAGTGTCGTTCTCTTTGCTTATTAAAGCATGGAGGACAAAGTACTTTGTGTTGTGATTAAACGTCTTCATCTCATTTCAGAATTGTGATGGCATTGAACTGCTCGATTGGCTGTTTGACCAAAAAGATGGAATTCTCCGTCATGTGGAAACGGGACGCCATGGCAATCATCACACCTGGCCAGTCCAGGACGCAGATGTACGTGAGACTGTGGGATCTCTAATGTCACTGACGCATGCTACATATAGCTGTTTGCCTTGTGTGGACCCTCCTTGACGTGCTCTGCAGGGTCTTTGTCTGGTCCCATCTCTCGCCAGGCAGACTAATGAACGCACTTTTCACCCAGCAGATGCTGCAGCCTGCTGAACAGGCAGATGATGACTTCATCAATGCCCTCCTGAGTGGAAAGGATTCTGTGTCAGACTCGCCTCTCTGGTCCCCTTCACCCAGCGACAGTGGGATCAGTGAGGACCCCCCCTCAGACCAGATGGACAGCCCTCAGCGCCCCGAGAGCCCCCCTGGGGACGCTCAGTATTTTGTTACGAGGCCACAAACCAAGGCAGACCTTGAAGCCATTGTCACGATTGATCTGAGTGAGTCTCAACTATCCAAACGAAAGACATTTATAATGCGACAGATTATAAGTCTACGGCTGCAACTCATGATTACGTTCATTATCAATTAATCTAGAGCAGGGTTTTCAAAGTCTGAGACAAAGCTTTAGTTTACTCGCTTAGTTTCACTGAATTCTAGGATGCTTATGGGATCATAATTATATTATTTGATCCTATAGACACTCAACATTTGAGCCAAGGTTAAGTTAAATACATTAAAAAAGTTTCTGACTCCGGGAAAGTAGGAAAAATATAAAATTCCTGAAAACGACTGTATCTCTGAACTGTCTCTTTAACCAAATCACACACATTTATGCTAAACTACGCAATTTTCTTTTGATAAATAATATAAAAACTCACTTATATTTTCCCCCTTGAGGTTATTTTCTTGTTTAGTAGATTTACAATTAATTTTCTGTGAATCGACTAATAACATCATCATTTTATTCTGATATATATATATCAGTTTATATTAATTATTTATTATTATATATATATATAAATATTTATATATTAAATAGTGATCTCCTGTTCCGCAGACGGGATCACACACATCATTAGTATTGAAATGTTATTGGTGATGAAAATCACACATGTTGGGAACCAAACTGAATAATTTGTATTTGTGTAACATTTAGGCTCCAAATGTAATTTCTAATGTTTTAAATGCTTATCACAGAATCCAAAGGACAGTAGTATGTCCTCTTTCTCTTTGTTGGCACATGCTTTATGTGTATCCTTGTGTCTGTGTGGATGCAGATGGCTGCGAGCCTGGATTCCCAACGGGCAGGACGAGGATTACACAATATCCTTCTGATGTACACAGGTCGCAGCTGTCCTCTGGTTTCCCGCTAACTGTCAAAGATCTGCTGCTGTCGGGTACACCAGAGCCCGTAAGTGAGAGAGTGTTTCCTCGTTGTGGTGGGAGTTTCTCGGTAGGGATGGCACAGTAGTGGTAGGTTTGGAGAGAGAGTGTCTAACGGGTGTTTGTGAATCTTTCTGTGGCTGCTTGACTCACACACAGCACCTGTTGTTTACCTTTGAGTCAGTGTGCATGTGTGTGTGTGTGTGTGTGTGTGTGCATGTGGATGACGACACTCGCTGAAATTATGGATTCACCAGAGGATGAGGCCTTTGGAATTACAAATGATATTCCTATTTTAAAACGTTTATTTCTAGGAAGGTTTGCTGAGCAAGAAGAATCTTCTCAGCAGCAGGTTTGTATGCTGATACATAGAGGAGGATTACGCAGAGGAACGTTAGCTGGTATTTGGTTGAAGGTGATATTTTTCTTAAACTTCTCCATACTTTGTGAGTTCCTTTAATATATATGTAGATATGACCTCCTTTACTTTACTTTAACCCTACCCTAACTGTACTATCCATTAGCTTCGACACTTATTCACCCAGAACCTTTTTTTTCTCTGTGCTAACCACTGCACCACTGTGCTGCCCCATCGTGCCCCATATTAAATAACATTTGTCCCAACCATGCTATTACCCAAAGAGAACATTACTGTGTACTCAAAGAGCACAAACCTCCACCAAGGCCTTTCCTTGAGGGAGAAATACTGCAGATCTGCATCGAGGTTCTCTCTTGGCTGACACACCCTTTTACAAAGTTTTTCTGTAATTCTTCTGACAAACAGACAAACAAACTGAACCACAAACATTCTTGGGTGGAGGTATTACTGTGTTTGTGCTTCTCAAACTTGAGGGTGTGCAGTCATGTGTAATTCAGTCCACTCTGGGTATTGATCACATCTTCGCAGAGCAGTTTGATAAGATAGAGAAAGAGGCAGAATGCAACAACGGTTCTCACACTGTAATTGCTTTGAGGTAGCCATGAAATAAGAGTGATAAAAGTGGCCTACTCTGCACTCATTTAACTACTTCTTGTAAGATTGGAGGTGAAAGTGAGTCGGGTGAAGGAGGTGTGCGTGAAGAGAGAAAAATGTAATCACACAGCAGAGATTAAGTTTTAAATATTAGTATTCATATCTGCCCACCAGGCCCCACACCCATCCCAACAGTCCATTCAAGAGTTGATTCTCAATGAAGATGAGAAGAAGCTTTTGGCAAAGGAGGGGGTGACTCTACCCAACCAACTCCCTCTCACAAAGGTAAACTGCTATCAACACCTCGACAATGAAAACAATTATATTCTCCCAGAGTTAATCTTGTAGAGGTTCAAAATTAAAATGTTCATTCCTCTGTCAATCTAGTACGAAGAAAGGATACTGAAGAAAATACGCAGGAAGATTCGCAACAAGCAGTCTGCTCAGGAGAGCAGGAAGAAGAAGAAGGAGTACATCGATGGGCTGGAGTGCAGGTACCAATCTAATTTATTGGAAAGTATGTGGCGGTAATGCAAAGTGGATGCAATTTGTAAATATTGGACTAGAATGTGTGAAACCACCTGTACGCTCGTTTAAATCACTTTGTGAATGAGAGGGGCCGCTTTTAAAACTCTTCACCATGTCTTGCTCCCCCCTGTATCATCTTCTCTAGGATGGCTGCCTGTAATGCACACAACCAGGAGCTGCAGAGGAAGGTGTCCCAGCTGCAGAAATGCAACATGTGAGCGATTTAAAAAAATGTCCATATCCAGATAATGTTTGTTATGACATTTTGTCATGTCTCGTCGAGTTTGTCGAGTTTGTTCCTGTTGTCTTGTCAGTCACTGTCTGTCATGTCACTTCCTGTTTGATTTTGTACCTACCTCTTGTTTCTCAATCCAGATCCCTTTACTTCCTGTCTTTGTGTGGTTTCCCGCCATCGTCAGCGTCTGCCCCGCCCCTGATTGTTTCCACCTGTTCCCACTCACCTCTTGTACAAACAGTCCTGTCTCCCCTCGTCTTGTGCCAGTTCGTCTCGTTATATCATGTGCAATGAACCAGTGTATCAAGAAGTGTTATTTTGTAGATCCTCCTAATGAGGGTTTTGAGTTTGATGATCTGATTTTTGAAGTGAAGTCTTGTTTTTTTTTACACTTTACATTTGTTTCTGGCATCGTGCGTTTGAGCCTTCCTTCCCTGTGTCCGAGGTCGTGACACATTTCTATCACTCAGAAACTTCCTTTAGCATTTAACCCTCTTGTTCCCTCAAACCCTTGTTGATCCAATTATTTTTCTCTGTATTTTCCTTTTTTCCCCCCCACTTCTCTTTTCTCTTTGGATTCCCTTTGTGCAATCCTCTCTGCAGGACACTGATGGAACAGTTGCGCAGGCTGCAGGCTATGGTCATGAATTCATCTAACAAGCCAGCCCAGACGGGGACATGTGTTTTGGTAAAAAAAAAATAATAGATTGGTAAAAATGTTTTCTCGTAGCGAGTCAAAAAGCAACAACCGTTATTGCTGGATTGATTGAGAAAGGCACAATACACACTGTGCAAAACGGCACAAAAGACATAGAAAGGGACAGTCCCCTATCCCCCCTGTCTGAATAGAAGCCATTTATTGCATTTGATCACTCCAATAGAATAAAGTGCAAGACCTGAGGCAATCATTTTGTGACTTTGAATCTATAAATATGAATGAGTCTCAGTTCCCAGTCCCAGAATTCTTTGTAATATTCACAGAGGGAGTATCCAAATCCCTCGCCAATGTAGAACACAAAGAGTTTAAAGTACAACTTTTCTGTCATCCTGTGTCTATCTTTTTTTTTTACCCATCCTTTGCATTTATATCACATTCTTAGGTGCTTCTGCTGTCCTTCTCACTAATCCTGTTCCCCAACCTGAAGCCCTTCTCTGATACAAAGGTCAGCCAAGAAGACTTCAGTCCAGTCAGAAGTGAGTAACATTCATCACCAAATAGCTTTGTTCGCCTGCCTACCAACTAATCCAGTATCTCTCCGTCGCATCTGTGGAGCCTGTTAGATCTGCAGTCTCACTCGGTGCTGGAAGGTTCTCACCTGCAGACTGTCACAGCGGGCTCCGCCTGTCTGAGGCTTTGCTTTCGACTTAAAATTGAAAGATTAGAGCCAATGCACCAAGGCCATGTATTATCATTACGGTTATGAAGGTATGGCTCTGTCCACAGCTTCTGATGAATTGCTATTCGTCATTACATGATTAGATTTGTTGGCACAAAATTCCAAAATTGTCGATTTTTAATCATGAGGCAAGGTCAGGATTTGCCGAGCAACAAGGTGTCATTTGTTTTCATAAGCAGTTTGACAGCTTGGCAAAACAGTTGATGCTGCACTTTCCCTAAATGCTGAAGGCTAAGTTCTATGTTTTTAGAGTCTTTAAGGTCTTTAGGTTTGAATTTGAAGTGGCCTACAAAGTCCTGCACACACTTGCTTTACTCGGGAGCCAGAATGGAAAACTAATAATAATAAGCAGAGCTGCAAGTCTAGAGGCTTGATCTTGTTTTTCCCCCTCTCTGTGTCTTATTCTCACAGTCCAGTCACGGTCCCTGCAGAACATACAGGCTTCCCGTGTGCTGCATGTCGTTGAATCCCCATTCTCTGCTGAGGATCAGTCAGAGCCTCTGCAACGGCATCCCACAGAAGACCGGGGTTTGGAAGATATTACTGCCATGATGGGAAAGCTGGACGTGAACCAAGACCAGTCCAATTTGGAAGCCATGTCTCAAAACAGCAGTCAGGAAGAAAGAACGGGTCATTTCCATGTAGACCCCATTACTGGTCACATAGCTACTTTGACCTTGGATCCCCACCGCTCTGCCCGGCTGCGACCACACGCTGATGACATGTAAAAGAAATGAATAAATGATCCCTACATGAATTCCCTAAATCCTCTTCCTAATAGTAGAGCAGGGAATTATCAGCTGCTGTTTACACAGACAGGGAAATTAGGTTTTAATCATCCCTGTTTTGTCTTTAATATATATATTCAGTCTGTCTTTTAGTTATTTGTGATACAGTTTTATATTAGTAAATAGATTTGAATCTTACAATGAAATTGCATGTCAAAATGAACTTTGTATCCTTCGGCTTTGATAAAATGCCAGTATAAATATAAGTGTTTATCAAAAAAACTGACAGAGCTGTGAAGTTGTGTAACGTTTGGATCTTGATGGATAATTTGTAAAATGTTGAAGGATTTTATTGAAGAATTAATTAGAACTGTTTGGATTAATTCCAGGATAAAACTCTCCTCAAATAAAACATGTCAAAATGAGATTAGTTGGTTCTCTCAAGTTTTTAGAGCTCTAATACTTGTGATAAAAGTAATTATATTTCACCGAACAATGCCTGAAATGATATGATCCAATGTCTAGACGAGCCGTCTCTCAAAAGGGCGAGTACAGTAGGTTTGATGTCAATCGAGACGGAGAAGGAGACAGCGGATAACTGGGCCAAAGGTGGATCAGATGACCCTTTAATCTCATGACTCAGACTTATACTGGATAATCAACATGTCGATATATTTACTTAAAGACAGGCTCATGTCCACAGCCCTGTCCGTGTCTTGCTTGTCAGACGACACATTGATGGCAGGAAAGTGTTCGTGTCCTCGCTGCCACTTGGGCCAGATCTAAAGGTCTGACATGCTCAGGTTGACATTTTCTGTGGTCAGCCAGACTTCGCTTCAAGGGAGCAACGGAGATTAAATGAGCCACTGTAGAAGCTGACCGCTCACTTTTTGACTGAACAGAATAATATTCTTATTTGATTTATTCTCGTTCCTTGAAGGCACAGAAAACGTTGACATTGGCTAAAAAAAAAAGTCATAAAGGCTCAAATTCTTTTTTAAACACCTCAAACAACGGAAACTTAAATAATGGAAAGGTTTTTAAGAATAGATCTGTCTTTAATGTATCAAAACTTTCATGATGGGCATTACATGAAAGGGAATTTAACAACACTTTATTAGCTTTTCAGTAACTCTCTCCATGGAGGTGATACATGGAGCCAAAAGAGAGATGTGTAGACGCACAATCACAATAATTCCCAAGTGTTAGGCTATTAGTGCTCACTAATAGCCTAACTAATCATTGTATATAGATTAGTAATTCAGGGGAGGGATTTAGGACACATGCTAAGAGTCTACAGCCATGTTTTGAGTTCTCTCTCGAGGTCCCTTTTTACATATTTGTAACGTCTACAAACTAGTTTTTTTGTGCATACTTCACCTCAGTCTTAAGGAGACTCAAACAAGTAGCGACTCTTAATACTTTATCTTTTGTGGACGTTCTGGACATTGAATTCTCATGTTTCTTAGGTGTTTAGGTGAGATTAATGAAGGATTATTCTATGTGACCAGAGGGTTTCATTCCTCCAATTACTGCAAAAGCAATTAATTGTCACCATTCAGTTTATTATCGGCTGACTTTGCTCTGGGCTTGTGTCAGGATTTAGATTTGCATACTAATAAGTATCAACTATCTGCAGAAGATTGTGTATTCTATAAAACTACCAAAGTAAAACTGACAATAACTGTGTTAATTTAAATCACAGTGTTAAATTTATATTATTAGTTATGTTATATGAAAGTAAGAAACACATGTCACACAACTCTGTGTCGGCCTGGACTGATGATGTGTGAGCTCATTGACTCGTCGTCTCTATCTCTGACCTCCCTTTTCTTTTTTTACATGATTCTGTTTTTGTTTTTGTTTTGTTTTCTCCAATCAGGGTGAAAGTCTCTTGACCACCGTTGTCTCTAATCAGCACCTCCCTTTGATTCTCCAAATCTATACGCAGCAGTGAGGCCTCTCACATAGATTGGCTCCCACTCAGTGCGATAGCCATGAGGGAATGATGGGAAGTGTCCTCATCTTCTTTTTCAATCCACAAAATAGGCTTTCTCTTTCAAGGTGTGATGCTGATCCAGATGCACTTTAAGGGTGTCAATGAGATTTCTAAACCTTGTAACCTTCTAACCCTAACCTCCAAAACGTTCTTATTAACAATTTTATACAACTTTAAATGAAGAAGGAGGGAATTGATAACCTCATACATACCTGTCTTATGTGTTTGTGGTGCGATGTGCTAATGCAGCGTCCATCTGGGTAACACTTGGGTAGCAACAGTTAATAATAATAATAATAATAATAATAATAATAATAATAATAATAATAATAACAATAAGCTTTATTTGTATAGCACCTTTCATACAAGAATTGCAGCACAAACAATGCAATTTTAATTAATAACGTTTGCTAAACACGTTACTTTAACAGTTTATTGTTGCACACATTATAACATTTGATATAATATGTTTTAATATTAATGATTAAGTTGTCTGAACAGCTTACAACAATTGACAATACCGTGTCAAATTTGCATTAAATGCTTTGTAAATATATATAATCATTGTTTAGTTAGATAATTATTATGTAATGTTTATAGATGATAGATGATTTCTTAAGTACAAATAATCATTAATCTCTTAATATTATTTTTATATAATATAATTGTATTATTAATAAATAATCAACTAATGCAGTTAGAATGTAATTGTCTCTTATCGCTATGACACAATATAATTTATAAACTAATAAATAAAATAATTTTATTTTACACAAAATAAAATTACTAATAACATTATTCATTATTATGTAATTAACAGAAAAATAACTAGTAACTAAAATGTAATTAACTATGAATGTACCATGTATTAATGATGGTTATTATAAAGTGTTGTGTACACTGGTTGTCATTACACCCGCAGGATAAGGAATATTGTATTTTACACGCGTTTAAAGTTTATAGTATTACTTTAAAGCTGGTATTAACAGCTACTCATTTTTCTGAAGTCTCTTAATGCCACTCATTTCCATTTTTACTACACACCGTAATCTGTTCAAATATTAGCCGTGGACACTCGACCCAAGTCACACGTCAGCTCAGGAAATGATCAGTGACATTGCCCCGACATAGATTAACTGTCTGGAAATAAATCTCTGTGAATATCATTTACTTTATACCCAGAAATGAGGAGCTGCATGTAATTCATTCAAACAGTGAACGTAATCTGTTTACAACAGTTTATAGTAAAGGTGTATGACATAATATAAGTGATGTAATGAGTTCTTGCACGAGATTATGAAATACGCACGCATCAGACATTTCTTCATGGAAAAGGAAATGAGGCTTTCGAGTACTTTGTCACCACTCAATTGTGATAAGGACTTAATATATTTGCACATTATGTTTTGGCATTGATTAATTGTGTGAACTAGAATTTATTTTAATTAAAGTATGAATTAAATGGTGGTATTAAAGAAGCCATACATGCAGTTTCAAAGCTTTGAAACAGATCAGTCACTTGTTAGATTCAGTGTAAATTTACATTAGTTTAGCTTAAATTTATGGTTCACACTCACACTTTGGCTTGTTCTAATTCAATAATGTAATACAATACCAATCAAATAAAAACAGGAATGCACTAAATCTTCATCTACCAATAAGAAGATTGAAGGTGTAATATGTCCCACCCTAACAGGAGATTCAGGAAGAAGTCACTGACTTAGTCTACACATGTCCACACAGTCCTGAGAAGAGGTCTAATCAGAACTGAAAACACCTGTGTGGGTGTACAGGGCCTTTGATTGCTATCCATCTTGCAGTGTGTGGTGTGACGACCTCTGCCCTTCTCCGACACGCTGTCAGTTGTCTGGTTGTTTTTCAGATACCTGAGCTCTGGAGGAATTGCCCCTTTTGCTTAGGAAGGTTCCTAACTTAGTTGAATGACCCAGAAATATCCAAGTGTCACGATAAAAGCTTCTTTAAATGCTAAGGAAAGGCGCTTCAATGCTTCCTTTCTTATCTCCTAGGATACACTTGACCATTCTTTACGATAGGATATGAGATAATGCCGGCAGCAGCACTTAAAGTGACGCACCGTTTAATTGTACACTACTGTATGGGTAAATTAAAAACATCCTTCTCAGGAGGTGTAATTCTGTCTTGGACAGGAAATCTAATTTGAATTAAACAGCATTTACTGTGTAACTGTAGCCTACCCATTTTATATGTGTTATAAAAATGAAGTTGCTAAATAAATAAAACATCCATCTACTGTTGTGTAAGCGCAGTCGGAGTCTTAAGTCTGTCCTTGACATCATAACGTTTTCCATCGAGGTCAAGAAAAAGTGGTTGGGAAATGACAAAGGACGTATTTTTCTTTTGACTATTGGAACACAGTCCTGCTGGCAGGGATGATTAGCCAGCTGGATCGTACACGTGTTACAAGCCTAAAGCCACGAACAGCTTCTCTCTCCTTCCCTGCAGGCTCATCAGGTCACGTTGCAACTTTACTTCTTCTTCGGTTCTTTCGTCTCTTCATTACATTCACAACCCTCTCACACTATCTCCACACTCACTGCTGATTCCGCTGACCTCCTCTCCCCATGAGCTTGTTGTGCCTTTGTTGTGCATTTAATTAATCTAAATCTGTTTAATCATTTACTTCATTCGACTTTTGTTAAAATGGTGTGTCTCCCACTTTGCCATGGCCCTACGAGCCAGGTAGTGACCGTGGCAAACTGCTCCAGGCAATGTGTTGACTCATCTAAAATCATTTGGCTGCTGAACAATAATTCAAATCAAAAGCACTGCGCACCAGTTAATTGCTTTGTGCTCATTCAAGTAAATGAATGGGATGGGGATCTGGATTTTATTTATTAATCTTTGAACTTAATTTGTGCTGATTTATGTGCACGTGAATCTTTGCAGCCTTATTAAAATAAATAGCCGGATAAGTGAGTTAAACATTTCTGCATGATTGAGTTCTTCACTATGAAACAGCCGGCGCACAGATCCTATTTCTCTCTTGCGTGTCTCTTTAATTGACTGTAATTTTGTGAGCTTAACAGACTGACTTTGGACTCTCAGTTTTAACAGCTGTTAAAGCCGTTTTTCAGTCTGACAAATAAGCTAACAGTAAGGACAAGCATCCAGGGATGAACGAAATACAAATCATTACCCACAGAAATGTAAAAAAGTCACAACAGCGATTGTGCCAGAAATATTCTAAGCTTTTCTTTATCATTTCTCGACAAACAGTTGGTGAGGCTGTTTGGTTGCCAATGTTTTATTGAAAAATAATGTTTTACTCCTGACACCAGCTGTTGGACTGTAGCCAACAAGAAGACACACAGCTGCTGTGATTGGCTCGGATGGAGAAATCTAAAAGATAGGCACGGGCAACCTGAAGATGTCTGGAAGTCACTTCAGTTACAGTACTTCTAATCGTTGCCTCTAATCAGAGTGTGTCAGGAGTGAAGTCAGGGCTGTAAAAACACCTCCAATAGGAAGCATTTTAAATCAGCTTTGGATCCAGTCACCTTATGAAGATGTTTGGCAGTTAAGACGAATACTACACTCCAGACTTAAGGAGGTAATTCAATAAAGTTTTGTTCCTGAAAGTCTAACTCACATCAACATGTCAAAAGTATATAAAGTATATTTGCAACTTTAACCAACCAGATCCTATTGCTTCTGGGATTTGGACAGGTTAATGACATGCAAATACAATTCTAATTTAGTTTAGTTTACTTCTTGCTATAGTTGTAATATTCTAATTCCATAAGGTACTTAACTTATATGTCCTAGACAACAACTTCTGTGGGATTTTTTTAGATCATCCCCATTTAGCGATGATCTGTTAAGTAGTAGACCATCCAGATTTGTATCTTTCCTGTGGGCAAATGAATCATTACAAACAAAGCAGACCTCAGGCCAGTCAGCTCAGATTCAGCTTGACAAAGGTGAACTTGCATGGAGTTGTAGTGGGTGGTGGTGGTGAGGGTGAGTCAACACACACACACACACACACACACACACACACAGTGCAAACAAACTAATGTTTCATAAACTAGGCACCTGTCTCACTGCTGGTGCTTCTACTTGGCATTCAAACTAAAAAGCTCCATAAATTATTTGTGTCACACACTTTTCACATCAGTGTTTACAAATGCTGAAAGTAGTAATAGTATTGCAATCTGTGCAGAGAGATGTAATCGCAGCAGAATCATACAAGTAATCTTACCTTTACATGTTCTGAATGAAGGATGGAAACCACACGTACCAACATTTGATTTTCATGTCATCAAAATGTGTTATCTCTTTACCCTCCCACCCCCACACACACACACACTGGAACAAGATATTACACTTATAATTCAGAAGAGACATTCAGCACTCCAGGCAAATAGACATCAAAACATATAGTTCTAATCATTCTCTCTCACAGACAGCCTCAACAACTTCCCTCCACTGAACCGTCTGTACACTCACTTCACATTCACTTCCTTTCAGCGAATAAAGGAGACATTTAACTGTGGTCCTTGTCTTCTCTTTAGAAGTGACTCTATCCCTCCAGACTTGTCTTAAGCACCAGACTGTCCCGACAAGAGAATACTTCTGTTGATTCACGACTTCATGTTTGTCAGCGATGCCGACTTGTTGCTTAAACAGCTCTCTTTGCTGGAAGACATCAGTGCGGTGGCATTATGGTCTACAATGCGTCCTATGCTTATTTTGACACTTTCTGCTCATCCTTGTTTAATTGCACTTGCTTTGTTTCTAAAAAGTGCTTTTTCCTGGTCCACTCGTTTCAGACTTCATGTTCCCTCCCTTTAAGATTAAATGTTCTGCCATTGTTGTCTGTGCCTCCAAAGGAGACACAACTCTTTGTGCTAAGCAGTGCTTCATTTTGTTTTAATGTCATCTTTGAGGCAAGACAGAAACCAAAAACTCCAGTCATGATCTTCTCCTCCACAGACATTTATACACAACTTATTTCCGATCCTTTGCATGTAGTTTCACCCTACAATTTCTCACATTGCTGGTCAATCCCCCCTCATTTGCTAACTCATAATGCTTCGCCTCACGTCACACCTCATATCATATAAGCACAGATGGTGCCATTCCTCAAGTTGCCGACCTTGCGTGTGCCGGGTTTATGTAAACGGGGGGATATGGACGGTTCATTCTGATTAGCCAAACCAGTTCATTCATAATTCAATGTGCAGAATCTGCAGAAGTAGCTTGGCAAGCCTACAGAGCCTGATAAAGGGCTCTGCCTGGGGTAATAAACTAGGAATACAAAGAACAAACGTTACTCAAATGAACCAACATTTATTTTCTGATATGCTAAGTAGGCTACACTACATCAACCCCTGGCGTTACTGGTGGCTTTATCTACATTTCGATCACAAAGTTAATGTGAGGTGTCCTTCACAGCTGCATGATAACTTGGAAAATGGTTTGGTATGCAACCTGGACTGTTAGGTGCTTAGTAAGCAGCCCGTGCAGATTTATTCAACAGAATTCATCACATCACAGATTAGCTTAGAATATTAAACCTGACATACTGTCAGTGCGCGTGCATGTGGAGGTTTAAGGGTTGTCAAAATGTCAAGAACTGGGTCAGAGCGGATTAAAACAGTGCAGATTAAAAATTCATCCAGTTATGTCTTTTTAATTTGCTGAAAAGTTAATTTACAGACAAGGTGTTACAGGTGCACCAGTAATATTAGTTGTAATCTTTGGACAACACCATCTTGTTTCTATCCTTATTCTGAAGTCTAACTGGAGTTTGCTGTTTGGAAATATGACATCAGCTTCAACAGGAAGTGAGGAAAAGTTCAATTGATTACAACTTTGATATTAAGTAACTTTGGCAGCACATCATGTGGTAAAGCAAACATAATATTACAATTTGGAGAGAGAGAGAAAAAACACAGATAGTTATTCTAACAAGCAGGATGCAGAGAAAATCAATTCTGAGGCAGAAAACAGTATTTCTTTTTTTTAATTATTGTTATTATAGTGATTTGTGCTGGGTAATTCTTCAAAACACTATTCACTTTTCTGAATTGATAAAAAAAAATACAATTCCTCAATTGAACTATTGCAAAGCTGAAGAAATGAACATTTTAACATATGTTTAGATGAGATTGTAATGTTTCAAAAAGTGCAAGATTGTACGTTATTATTATTATTATTATTATTATTATTATTATTATTATTAGTAGTAGTAGTAGTAGTAGTAGTAGTAGTAGTGGTAGTAGTAGCTGTTGTTGTTGTTGTTGTTGTTGTTGTTGTTGTTGTTGTATTGGCAATAGCATCTTTATTTTCAGTTCGTTTTTAAGAAACGAGGTTTATTTATTATTATTACAATAAAAGACGCTCCTGGCCTCGTTTCCTTTCTCCTTTTAGAGGTTGCAAGAGCCGGGAGATTTGTGGAAAGCGCATACATAATACAAGGAATGAGCAAAACAGCTTTATCATGTAATCTATATGCATGCTCATACAGAGAGGCTCTTTTTCAAAAGCGTACAGTAAGGTTCCCTTTGGCGTCATGTTCTAACTTTAAGCCTTCTCCTGCACCTCCTCATCATGTCTGTGTTTAAGTACAACCGTAATTATCTCATATATTTGCATATTTTACGCCCACCATTGTTTCCACGTCTCTCAAACTCCTTATACGTGAAAGCGGCGCAGCACAGACATGATTATGTGGAAGGTGCCGGTGTCAATATGCATTTGGATCTCTCCTCCGGCGGATGCGTAGGAGACTTTGATGTGGCTTCCTTCTATCAGGGTGTGAATTTGCTCTGGTCCAATAATCTGGCTGGTGAGGAGATGAGCGTCGACCGCGCGACTGAGCTCTGCGCGTTCACGTGGAACCTATAAACGGACGTGGCGCGCAGAGCTGTGAGTAGTCTGGAGAGAGAAGAAGAGGATAATCGTGAGAGAGAATATCATTTTTAGCGCAGTGGAAGATAACCTGACACAGGAATGCTCAAAATGCCATCATCACAAACTTTTTTTTAATCTCTCTTTTGAAACACACAGCTGTCTGTAACTTTGATGTTCAAGGTGGCATGTGAGCAGGAGAGTCCAGCCATGCAGCTGAATGAGACTGGAGTTCAAACACTGGCTCCAGAGCCATGTGAGACGCAGATACTACAGGAGGACATCACTGGAAACTGTAGCGGAGGTTCCACCAGCAACCTGTCACTGCACTGCTGGCTGCAGCTCCTCACCAAGGAATCTATCCTGGAATTTCAAGTGGACAACTCCAGTCTTGTGGTGCGTATGATGATAGCTTGTGTCTACTCCATAGTCTGTGCACTCGGGCTGGTAGGAAACTCACTGTCTCTGTTTCTGCTGCACTCCCGTTACAAGCAGAAGCAATCATCCATCAATTGCTTTGTGATGGGACTGGCTATCACAGACCTGCAGTTTGTTCTGACTTTACCTTTCTGGGCAGTGGACACAGCTCTAGATTTCCGCTGGCCATTTGGCCGTGTGATGTGCAAAATCATCAGCTCTGTCACCACCATGAACATGTACGCCAGTGTATACTTCCTCACAGCTATGAGCGTGGCACGTTATTACTCTATTTCCTCCGCGATGAAGATGCACAGCCGGCGGGCGGCAACTACTAGAGCAAAGTGGACGAGCCTGGGCATCTGGACAGTCTCTCTGCTGGCCACTTTGCCTCATGCCATCTACTCCACCAGCTTCAAGGTGTCTGATGAGGAGCTCTGCCTGGTGCGCTTCCCAGACTCAGGCAGCTGGGATCCACAGCTTCTTTTGGGTCTCTACCAGCTGCAAAAGGTTCTGCTGGGCTTCCTTATTCCTCTGATCATAATCACTGTCTGCTACCTGCTGCTAGTGCGCTTCATCCTCAGCCGACGCATGGCAGGTACAGGGAACCCAGAGATTGAGCAGGGCCGGCAAAGGCGTCGCTCCAAAGTGACCAAATCCATCGTCATCGTGGTTCTGTCCTTCTTTCTGTGCTGGCTTCCCAATCAGGCGCTGACTCTGTGGGGAGTGCTCATAAAGTTTGACCTTGTGCCCTTCAGCAAGGCCTTCTACAATGTGCAGGCCTACGCCTTCCCTCTGACTGTGTGTTTGGCACACACCAACAGCTGCCTCAACCCTGTGCTCTACTGCTTGATTCGCAAAGAGTTTCGAGCAGGTCTCAAGGGACTTCTCCTCCATGCCAGGCCGTCCTTCAGGAGCCTGACTCATCTGCTGCGTCGCAAAGCCAAAGTAGCCGAGGCGCCGACTGTTCTGGTGCTGGTCCAAATGGATGTCTGACTTGGATGAAAGGCTTTCTGTGTCAGAGGAGTTTAAAGAGTGAAAGACGAACTCACAAAGTAAATAAGTGAAAGCTGCCTGTATAGGATGTGCCCCACTTTTACTGTGTGTTTCAAGATTCACTCAGAAAATACTTGTACTTGTTCTCTCTCTCTCTCTCTCTCTCTCTCTCTCTCTCTCTCTCTCGCTCTCTCTCTCTCTCTCTCTCTCTCTCTCTCTCTCTCTCTCTCTCTCTCTCTCTCTCTCTCTCTCTCTCTCTCTCTCTCTCCTCTCTCTCTCTCTCTCTTTCTCTTTCTCTTCTCTCTCTCTCTCTCTCTGACAGACAATATGTGTGCTGCTCTCTAGTAATTGTGTATTGTGTGTATAGATGTCAATCAGCAAAACGTGCACCCCACAATAAAACATTTTTTTTTACGTGTCTATTAGTGATATTTAAATATTGTTGCACGTGCAGTTTTAGAGACAATGCTGAAGCAAATGAGGTTGCTTGACTGCATAGTATAGTATTTGTTCATTACTAATTATAGTATTAATGATATATGAGATTGAGCCCTGTAGATTGTTGCAGCACTCACTTGTCTGAGTTGAGCTCAACCTCAATTAAGATTTGCCTCAGCATCGGTCTCACAGCACATGAGAATAACTAACTGATCAAACACTCTGACTGTGAATTGAGGATTTTCTTGGAGAAAACCGAAGTAAATCCTGGCCAAGATGTTTTAAAAAACCCCAGAAAGAAACATGAATGGAATATGAGTAATGAGGGGAATTCCCAGTGCGTTCAGGAATTCATTGAAAAAGTCAAGTCATTGAAAAACCTAATGTTATATACTTGACAATGAAAACTTTCCTTCTTTTTTAAGGTAAGACAATATGACACAATACTTCAAAGTGTTCACTAAAGCGAGTTTAAAATAAATCTTGTCGTTGTTGAGGTGATTAAAATTACATTCATACTCCTTTGCAACATATCTTACACTACTCACGCATGAGCTGAGCACATATACTGTATTATACACACACACATATTTATGCTTATTATTTATCACAAACACACATGAAAAATAAATTGGTGCAGTTTTCTCTTTGCTGTTGATGAGTAACATTGAACAACATTATTAATAATTTAGAACTTACATTATATATTCAGATTTGTGTATCTTTGCAGCATATTTAAATCAGGCCATATATACAAATGAAGCATTTATTCCTGGACAGTTTATTGATGTTAACACTAACCTCTCCGGTTGTTGAAGGAGCACATACAAAATCATGATCCTTTTTATAAAACATTTGTTTCATTTGAATGTTTCGATGAAGTAAAAGCTCTACACTTGATACTTTTGCAATTTACAATTTAGATCATATGCATGTGGAGATGAATGAGGCAGCAGAGTTTAAATAAACGAATGGTGACCATTGATAAACAGAGACCTGCTCCTCTGTTTCTTTTAGGAATGAGATCATATTTTCTCATGCTGTGTTTGCACAGCATTTCTTCAATCACTAAAAACATCAGAATTGCACCGGCACAAATAATCTATCAAAAAAAGACGCTGAGAAAAGTGCTGTGATCAAGAACAGCTGTCAGATATAGGGAATTGTTTTTTTCTCAGTCCCCTCTGAGAATTAGATTTTTACTTTCAATCAGACCTCCTGAGTGAAAGTGTACTCGGGGTGATATTTATTTGGTTAGAAATGATAATGGAATATTTGGTTTCTGGGGCTGTAGGGAAAATATAATCAACATGAATATTCCATTGGTATTCTGTTGTGTGTGCTACGTTTAAAGGTAAGCTGGTACACAACTCATGTTATTCTCATAACACCGTTTACTCTGAATCCCAGGGGCCTTCCTTATGCAGGACATGGATTCTAAAATAACAGCGCTTACTGGGAATGTTATATATTATAGGTCTTCAACAGGGGGTTCACGACCCCCAGGGGGTCCGCGGAGGTACTGCAGGGGGGGGGGTCGCAAAATAGTTTGTAGATAAAGCAATTAAATTAATTAATTAAAAAAATTAAAGTTTTTTTTTTTTCTTTGCCATTCACATTCCCTCCTCTTCTGTACTTCACGAAGTGTGCCGACACACACCTACAGTCGGAGACAGAGTGGAGGAAAGGAGAGGGGAGAACTAAAATCATTGCTGCTACTCCGTGATCAAACAGGGGGTTTATATTTATACTCTTGGTGAATTGTTTTCACTCTCAGCTGTGGAGGATCGCTTTTGCAATTACTCATACCTTCACAACTGTGATTTGTAGTTTCAGCATGTGAATCCTGTAAACCCTGCTGGGCGAGCCACAGAATACAGTTAGCCTCAGGGTTAGCCTTGTTTCAATAACAACTGACAGGCCCTCTGGCCAACTGCCAAATGGCCTGCAATGAATACTCAGCATGCAAAGCTCATAAAATGATAATGAACAAGTGCCATGTCGAGAAAAACTGTTTAGCATTTATGTGAGGTCCTTTATCCCTAGACAGCAGCCAGAGATGGAAAAGAGAATACAAAGTTTTCTTTCACACGGCACTCTCTGCCCTGAGCAGCTCAGTCATCCCTTATCTTTCTTTCATAAGAACCCTTGACGCTGATCTTTCTCAAATGCCTAATGATAGCCTGACGACTCTTGGATCTCTGAAATATTTAATTGACTCTCATTAGCGATACACACGTAGACAGGGGGGACTTTTTCAAACACGATGGGTTTTTTTTGGAAGAAGCTGAGACGCATAGCTCGTAAATGTCACATGGCTCATAGCTCGTAAATGTCACATGGTTTCCATCAAAAGCTCCTGAAGAGAAGGATACCACACATAGCTACATTGATTAACTATGAATGTAAGGCCCCTCATGCAAAGCAAAACAAAGCAAGTTTATTTGTATAGCATCTTTTATCAACAAGGCAAGTCAAGGTGCTTTACATAAGAGAGAGAAAGGCATTGAGAAGGCAATATAAAAAGACAGTATAAAATAAAGAGGATTTTATGTGAGAGATCTGAGAGCTGCTATATGCAGGAGGTGTGGGGTGCTCATTAGTTAACAATTAGAAATCAGAGCACAAGGAGGCTGTTGGTGAAAGTATCTGAAAACAAGTTAGACCACATCCACTATAAACTAGAATAAAAATATACTTTCTTCTTTTTTCACAAACTCACCAAAACACAATTTACTTGAGCCATAACTAATTAAATCAGGAGAGACTTATTTCTGAGTGAACGAAAAATGTATTAACACGTGCACAAGATGATGAGAAATGTGAATAGTCTCTGGCAATTAGACCCCACCGTGACATCATATATTTTAGGGGGAAGGTGAAGACGTAAGTAGAATAGGAACCCCCCCCCCCCCCTTGGGGTGGTGAAGGTGATGGGATGAGGAGTGAACTTCTGATGAGCTCAACCTGGGAACTGGAAATAATGACTGGAAGTGGACGGGGTTTGACAGCAGCGCCACAATTGGCTGTTGGGGATCGTGGCAAAATCTAGTTGGTGGACGCCCGTAACGAGCAGATTAGAAGCGGCTGGAGGAGTGAGGGAGAGAACGGAGAATACATGAAGCATAAAGGTAGACTTCCTGATTGAACCTGTGCTGAGCTTCATTTAATCTTTCAAAGCAGAACCATACTCTCTGAAGTGGTTTCATTTCCAAGATACTTTTAGTTGGTTTAGGGGAAGACTTTGAAGATTTTCAATCAACACTTTTGTGAGTGGCCCTATTTTTCTCAGGTCATAGCCTATTCAGTTGCAGTCACTCCCATATCCTCAAAAGTCCATCATGCAAATGAATTGACTCTCCCAAAGCAACCGAATGTGCTTATCTCTGAGTATTAAGAGGCCTCATGAGCGCTGAGCACTAACGCAGAGTTAGTCAGAAGCCGACTTTCTCCCGCTCTCTCGCTGCCTTCCCAGCTTCCTGCTTTACCAATATCACATGGGAGTGGCTCCAGCACCCTTGTGACCCTCAAGGATAAACGGGCATAGCTACTGAATCGGTTCTTTTCCCAGTGTGTGTGCTTCCTGGCAGACAGGACATCATCTGGCAAGCTTTGATTACTCATTTTGCTGCTGTCACATACAGAGAGTTTGAGATGTATCTTGTTCTGTGGCTAAATTTAGCAAGAGTTAAGAGGAGAGCGAGAGCGCACAAACACAGTGTTGTGTTTATGTTATCAGAGCAGTAACCCAAATTCCATATAGATTCCAGATTTCATAATCCCTCCAATACTTGTAGTCTTGTCTCTTCACTTGTCTGACTCTTTGCTTGTCTTGTCAACTTTGCGCCCTACATGATGCACATATACTGCAGGCACCACAGAAAGATAACATTCACTACTCCTGATTTCTTTTATTGGCCCCCAGGGGAGACAAGTCAATGTCAAGCAACTCTTCTGTGAACCTGAAATCCCAGCAGATAACAAAAAGGAGGATGCCGTATGATGTTGTTCAGTGAACATCCTGAAATAAGATCAGACAATCCCCGCAGGTGAGATGGAGGTTATGTTCACGGGAAGTCTCAAAGTAAGTGTGCCAGCCAAAAAGAAGTATATCATGCATGCTCTCAATGATACTAAAAAACAAACATAATCACAATATTCCAATGAAACTGCAACAGAGAAAGTTTATGGCAGAAAATAATAATAATAATAATAATAATAATAATAATAATAATAATAAGTGGAGCAAAGTTTTTTTAGAGGAGCGGAGGCTGCGTGTGGAGGTTTGTTGAGGGAGGAGTTCCTTGAGGTACGGAGGAGCATTTCCATGTATGCACTGATGGGTGAGTAGGGAGATTTTGTATTCAATCCTGAATGCGACAGGAAGCCAGAGGAGGGAGTGGAGAATGAGTGTGATGTGATTATATTTTCACTCTCTCATCAGGATCCTAGCGGCGCTGTTCTGGATATATTGGAGCTTCTGAAGGCTCCCGCTTGGAATCCCGATGAGGAGAGCGTTGCAGTAGTCCAACCTCGAGGAGACAAAGGCGTGGACGAGTTGTTCAGCATCTGACAGAGAAAGTGTGAGGCGGAGTTTTGCAAAGTTCCTGAGGTGGTAGAAGGAGGTCTTGCACAGATGTTTGATGTGTGTGTCAAAGGTCAGATGAGGGTCAAATCTTACACCCAGGTTGGTGACTGATGGTGATAGGGGTATGTCTGTGATGTGGGTTATGAGGGAAGACTGGACCTGGTGTGGTGTGCCAACAAAAAATTGCCTCTGTTTTTGAGCTATTTAGTTGAAGGAAATGTTCTTTCATCCAAGCCTTTATCTCCTCAAGGCAGGTGTTTAATGATGTTGATGATGATGAAGATGTCGACAGTGGGGCATCGGGTCGGTTTTTATGTATAGCTGTGTGTCATCAGCGTAGCAATGGAATGGTATTCCATGCTGGCTGATGACACGGCCAAGGGGCAGAGTGTAGAGGGTGAACAGAGTGGGGCCGAGAACCGACCCTTGAGGGACACCACAGGTTACTGGGTGTATCTGGAAACTTGGAACCTCCCAAGGATACATATTCTGTTCTTACCGAGAGGTCGGACTGGAACCAGATCAGGGCGGAGTCAGAGAGTCTGATGGTGTAGTGGAGGCGCTGAAGGAGGATCTGACGGTCGACCGTGTTGAACACTGCAGTCAGATCCAGGAGGATGAGTAGAGATGGGGAGCCAGCGTCAGCCGCCATCAGCAGCCGGCTAACGCTGGCTCCCCATCTCTACTCATCTCTGTGAATCTGTACTTAGACCATACCTGTCAACCCTCCCGTTTTTCCCGGGATTATCCTGTATTTTTAACCTTAAAAAAAAAAAGGCTTAATTAAAAAAAGTGTAAAATGGCCTCCGGTAGAGCAGGTGACAGTATTATGTTTAACATGAGCTGAAAAATGTTATCCACCAGTAAACACACAGGAAAACAGACAGAATAACACAGAAGAAGAAGACAAAAAGAGATGGATGAGAGTCACAGTGAACGGGATATAGATGGAGACGCAGTTGTACCTGCCAAAAAAGTTAAAACTTTGTGTAAGCACCTGACAAATGGGAGGGGACCTGCCCTTATTTAATAAAAAGTAGAGTCGGGCAAACTCGTGCTTTTTGTAAAGTGTGCCATTCAGATGTTAGCATCGCACACGATGGAATAAACGTCCAAGCACAAGCACGCCCAAGAGGCACAAAAACATACATTGTCAATGACTTCATTTGTGACAAGAACTGTGTCGGAGGCAGACCAAGTGACCAAAGCTGAGGGAAAGATGTCGATGCTTTGGGCCAAAAATAATGTCGCCTTCAGCTTCTGTGTTGATTTCAGTCGCAGTGACGCAGACATGTTTCCCGACTCTACCATCGCAAGGAAGTCCTCGTCGGGGAAAACAAAAGCCACACAACTCATCCATCATCAAATACATTGATGATATTAACTAATAAATAAAATACATACATTTTATAAACATGTCTGTACAAGTAATACATACTTTAAATAAACATGTATTTCCTGAATGTATATACCCATCCTTTATCTGTTTACATTTACATTATATGGGGGCTGGGTGGCTGAGAGCTGTTAAAATATGGGCGGAGTCCACCAAAAGATTTCCCTTATTTTGAAATTCCAATGTTGACAGGTATGACTTAGACACACAGTGGTGCTCTGAGCTAGATGCTGACGTCAGCAGGCTAACCCCCTCCATGATGCTAACATGTTCACACTGTAATGCTAACACTCTGAATCTACGTAGGTGTATTTTTTGCATTATCATCATCTTAGTTTAAAGTTTGCTGATCAGCACTAAACACAAAGTACAGCTGAGGCTGATGGGAATGTAAAATAGTTTTTGCAGATGATAAGTCATAAAATAAATTAGGCTAGCTGTTAGCAACCCATGTGAAAGTTCACTTTGATAGATAGGTTTAGTGCAGCCCAAAGTGGTGGCCTGCAGACAGACCAACATGGCCATAGAGATAAAAGTGAGTTGAAGCTTTTATAATTGATGCTGATCAGACCTGTTTCTTTGTAATATTCAAATGACCTGTGCTCATTTCACAAAAAACTCCACCTCATCGGCTGCTGCTGACCTTTCCCTGCTGATGATGATCTCACTCAGCATTAAAAGAATTGATTAGCTAAAATACCAACCAGTGTTTCAAGCGTTATCTGTTGTCCCTCGCCGTGTAATAAAGCCCAGGTCAATACAAAGAAAGCTTTCGATACACTAAGCCAGAATGGGACAGATCCTGTCATCCATATCTTGCGCCATTATTATCACACACACCAGGCAGCGCTGAGAAGGCAGGTGGATTGAGCGCAGATCAACCTTATGAATGGAGGTGTGGTTGTTAGGTGTGAAACACGAATATTAATGTTGACGCCTTGTCAGTTTGTCACCTTGTTTGTATCAGCGCATAATACTTAACTGCTGAAAGATAATTAGATTAATAAAGCTGCATTTCTCTATGGACGACTGTGTCGGATGGTCGGTTTCCAACTTCGGTCAGAAACGCCTCAACAACTATTGGATGGGTTGCCATGAAATTTGGTTCAGACATTCACGTCACTCTCATGATGAATAACTTTGGTGGTACTTTGACTATTCCTCTAGCGCCATCATCGTGTAAAACATTCAGTTTGACTAATACTTTGGTTTATGACCAAAGACCTGCAAAACTAATGACATTCTCACCAGCCTCATGTTCGCATGCTGCCGTTAGATTGTAGTTAGAAATACTGCTTTGTCTTTACACAAAGCTTCACAGAGCTGCTAGCCAACTGTAGACTCCTATTTAAAACAAAAAAGAT